>NC_090922.1:865786955-866089985 GCF_040938575.1 Ambystoma mexicanum
ATTAACTACGATCTCATCACAACCTCATACTCAAATATAATATGCAACTTAGTTTCAGAATGGGTTTCTAACTTTCAACACAACAAGATGCATGGATTTATTAATTTATTTATTTAGGAAAAGACATTTGACCGAGTCTCCCACGAGTGCATGGAATGGACCTGTGGGCACTGGGGCTATGAGACATCTTCTGTGACATGAAGAATGTAATGTCTAAAGACGGCTTCAATATTGTTGCGGTGAACAGGTGGAAGACCACCTCCTAAACAGTGGAGTCAGGAGCCTGGCAAGGGTGTTCACTCTCACCTGTTCTGTTTGTGTCATACAACTCCTTGCAGAACACATCAGATGGAACAAGGACATCAGAGAGATCAAGGTACCAGGAAGCGACATCAAGGGTGAGGTGAAGAACTCAGAGAGGACGTGGGATGGACTAGTGGCAAAGGCCAAGTAGAAGCTGGGGTGAATGAGTGGCAAAGGCCAAGCAGAAGCTGGGACCCTCGAACCTGCAGAAACTGACCCATGAAAGGGAAGATGCTGGCCCTGAGGAACGATGTGCTAATGGTGCTGCAGTGCTTTGCTCAGTTCTGGCTTTGCAGAAGAAGATGGCGAAGACCATCACCCTGGTGGTGTTCTACTTCATCTGGAACTCTAAGTTGGACCAAAAGAAGAGAGACAGAATGTACAAGGAGCACGAGAAAGGAGGGAAGGGAGTGCCAGGCATCCCCACCATCTTGAGGAGCTTTTTCACCTGCAACTGCGTTAGGACCACACTGAAGAGCAGCAACAAGAGACACTTCGGATTCCTGATAGCCCGCTTCTTCCTCCTATCAGTCTGGTGAAGACTGGGGTGAACAGCGTGGAACACTAGCATCCCATTAAACTGGACACCTCTATGATACTATGGTACTATCCCGAAGCAGAAGGATTTGTGAGGGAATTCCAGCTGGAGGCAGTGACACCAGACCAGTGGAAGATGGGGGCCATCTATGCACACATTTGTGGGAAGGATGCGAGCAGAACTGCATCCCACCTTCTGTCTCTGCAGGACACATGGTGGAGAATATCGCAACAGAGAGGCTGGCGAGCAGGCACAAAGACATCGCCTGGATGGCCATCCATGGGTGTCTGCCCATGAGAGGCTTCAAAAACCAGGGGTGGTGCTTCACGGGTAGTAATTAGAAATAAAATCACATTGAATTCTCAATTAGGGCTATTGTAAGTAATCATGATTCTGTTCAGGCAGAAGCATAAATAGTATTCATCTATAAACATATTATACAAAAACACAAAATAAAAATACAAATATTTCACAATAATGCACCATTGACGCAAAGCATTTCATAAAATTCATCAGAAAATGTGCAAAATTGCATGAATCAGACATTGTGCAAAGGCAAGCATGGAAAGTGCAAATACGCATAGTTGTGCAAATAGATTACGTTTTGTTATTAAGACCCTCCCAATCTGAATACATAAAGCTTCCTAAAAACATAATGTTTGTCCTTATGCATAAGCCTTATGGCAAACTATCGCCATTTGTGAAACCATTTTAATTACAATCATGCAGATATGCATTCATCAATCTAAACAGTCATCTACTAGAGGTTGCAAGAGGACCAAGACATTTTGTAAAATGCCCCTTGTTGTTTTAATGTAAAGCTTCCCTTTTCTAGTTTCAACAGAGAAACATCTAGATCCTCACTAGAACTGATGTCTATCTTCCTCAGGACCTGACTGTATCAATGGATGTGTCCTGATATATCTATGATTCTCATTAATCATCCATAATGGTCTCAATTGGTTCTAAAAATCATAAGCACATGCATATAAAGCATAAAAAATTGTATTTGCAAATGCCTGTCCATTACCCATGTGTACTACATTTCTGCTTTCATTCATATATATATAGTAATAAGCAAATACCAAACGCTCTCACTTAATTTCTTGACGTGGAAAATTCCATCTTCAATTAGCTAACAGGATACCATAATCCTGAAAAAAACATAATGGAAAATGAGGGTCAAAAGCCTCTAATTGTCATTAATGGATACGTGTTTGCCTAGTAGAACACATGCATTTGTGCTACAAGGCAAAAATGTATCCACCACAAAATCTCCCCTCCCCCTAGATCAGAGACCTCCTACGAGACCCAGGTTCTTCTTGGAGGAAGGCATACAGACGATAGATAGATCTACAGCCATATTTAATATTTCAAACTAAATATTAACAGAGAAAGACCTTAGAGTATTACAAAAAGGGTTTTCTTTTATTCCAATGAGGAATCCAAGCAGAATGGATGCAGAATGAGATTCCATTGACTGAGTCAACAACTCCCTTTAGGCCTAAATCTGTGTTTACACCATCGATTCAAATGGTCTCAAAAGAGACAGCAATATTTGAAAAGGCTGTTCTAAAAGAATTTCACTCGATTTATGACCATGTTTACCATAAACATAATTCGAGTTTTAACTTTAATAAAAACAGATTGGGACCATCGTTTACAACTCCGTAATGATGACTGCATTGTTATAAAAAGAGCAGATAAGGGTGGAGGTATTGTTGTTTGGGATGTGGAAAAATTTGACTCTGAAATACTAAGAGAGCTAAATAATAGTGACTTCTATGTGAAACGTAGAGGCGACCCTACAAGTGCAATAATCTTCAAATCTCAAAAAGGGGTTTTGAGGCAGGGAGTCTGACCAAAGAATAATTTGATTTCTAGAATCCAGATAATGTCAGAACACCATTATTCGATATACTGCCAAAATGTCCATAAGGACCTTGTAGATCCACCGGGTAGACCCATATTATTGCTATGTGATTCATTCCTTGGATCAATTAGGCCATTTTTAGATTGTTTCCTCAAACCATTTGCAGCCAAGTCTTCAACCTATTTCGCCAATACTACAGACGTTATAAATCAAATGATGTGTACACAGATGTCCTTATTACATTAGATGTGGAATCCCTTACTCTAACATTCCCCAGAGAGAATCATTCAATATAATGAAAGATTTCTTGGCGGAAAGAGATGGACACATTGTGGTTCCTAGTGAATTATTGGATGAGTTATCCGAAGTAGCCCTAACAAAACATGTCCTCTGCTTCAAAACCACATATTACATGCAAATAAAGCACACGGCTATGGGGGCAGCTTTTTTCCCAACTTTGCCGCACTGTATATTTGGAAGTTTCAAAAACTGTTTCTATTGGTTGATACCCTTAAGACAATCGTTGAAACGATATATTGACGATGTTGTTATCATTTGGGACTGTAAAAAAAGGGATCTTCACCTCTTTCTTGAGTGGATTAATTCACTTAATGCAAATTTAAGATTTACCATGCAATTTTATAACAAACAAATAGCGTTCTTGGATCTCTTAATCAGAAAAAAGAATTCCCATCTAATGGTTGATTTATTTAGTAAGGAAACAGACAGTAATTATATTCTAACATATGATAGTTTCCATTCTCAAGCTCTTCATAATCATATCCCATACGTCCAATTTCTTAGGGCCAGAAGGAATTGCACCAAGCTGGAAGACTGCATTTTTCAATCGTATTTGATACAGGATCCTCTATCCAAAAGGAGTTACCCTGCAAGATTAATGCGATATTCTTAAATACGAGCAGAAAATCAATCTAGAGATATCCTATTAAAGACAAATGGAAAGGCAGAAAGTAAAAATGCCCTACTAGTATGTGCCATGACTTATAATACACACCATAACGAGATCAGGAAAACAATTTGGAGACATTGGCACCTACTTCAGCTGGAGAACCCGACTTTACAATGCCCCATGTTTGCTTTTTAAAAGGGAAAGAATCTGAAGGACTGGTTATCCCGAGAGGAGAGAGGTTCCATGGTTAAACCTCCCACAATTACATCTATGTGGGTTATTGCACCAGTTGTTGGCCATTTCTCATGTGGGAACTGTAATAATTGTAGCTCTACATTTTCGTGTGACTCAATTGTAGTTAATCATAAAACGTGGACCGTAAGAAATCATACTGCAGGCAACATTAATTATGTAATCTATGCAATTACATGCCCATGTAATAAGAGCTGTGAAAAGGACTACAGAACATAAGACCAGGATACGGACAAAAAACTTGACATCACCATTGGTTACCCACTTTCTAGCTCAAAAACATGGCCCAGGGTAGTTTAAATGGTGGGCCATTGAAAAAGTATTTGGGAACTATGAACGTAGCTACTCAGTAAAACTCTCTCAGTAAGAACAATGGTGGATTTACCGTACACAGAGCTATACGAATGGTTTAAACAATCAAGAAGAATGGAACCAGTTTATATAATCCCAGCTTTAATGTTAACTAAGAGAGTTGTAGAAACTAGTTTTCTTGTGGTTTCAAAAAATAAACATGGGATTTTTTTCAAATAACGAAGGACCTTTTAAGATATAAAGAAGTTGTTTGCAAAAAGCATATGAACACGGTAGAGACATACTTGAGTACTAAGTATTGTGTTTTCCTGCACTAACTTTTTCCCAAATAAGAGATCATTTTCTACTTGATTTGGTATACATTCTATGGGACAATAGATAAAGCAAATTGTGAATCCCAATATACAGAATAAGAAAAAGGTTGTTCCTTTGGGCTAATTGTGAAACCTGGCCCAACATTGGAGACAAGTACAGATTTGATGCATTGGATTAGTTTTGTGAATTGAAATATTAAATGTTAAAAACTACATTGAAAATGGTTGTTTTCATTTAAGTTGCTTACTTGGCTTTATTAAGATGTAGAAATTAGATGTCATTGTGATTGCACCAGTGATCGTATTAATTATCTGAACTGTATCAGTTTAAGGACATAATTATGTGAGTATAAGTAGTGAAACCTTAAATAGAAAAAGATCAATGTAAGGCACTTTAAGATGGCGGTTCCCGATTACTATACAAATAATGGCTGCTTCAACAAAAATCATTAGTAATGGTGCAGGCTCGCTATAATATATCACAGGTAAAAGAAGTGCTTACATAAATGCTGATCGATTGAAATGTAACGCTACTAAGATAGCATTATATATTTATGTATTCATGAGCTATCTTTTTCAAATTGTAGTGAATAAGATAGTAGCGAGACTAATATTATCTGGCAACATTGATTGCGTATAAAAGAAAAAGAATTACATTACCGTTGATTAACAGGCATGATTCATCATACTAGTATAATACAGTCCTAGATGGCACCCGCAATTTTACCAAAGAGACAGTCTTTTTAACCAGTCTTTTTAATTAAAAGTACCCACATTAACGTGCAAGTCACGTACAGACAAGTGCGGTCAGTTAAAAAATATGGTTTCTCTAAACATTCTGATTTTACATTTCGGGTCAAGCCACATTAACGGGTCTGAGTCACTGAGGCTCACAAATATGGTTGAGGTAAGCTAAAAATAATTCTTTTGAAGGCACATACGGTTGAACTGAGCAAGGTTTATGCAATTTGCCAAATATGGAAACAAAAACACATTAAGATAGCATTTTATGTATGATTTGTAATTTCAGATTTGGAAAGCTAGTGCAGCAGCCGGCTACCCTAACCTGAAATAAGATAAAAGAGAGAAAAAATAAATAAGAAATAGAGAGCACATTCATTACCACTAGAAGAATTAAAATGTGGTTTAGGTAGGTGATATCTGCCTTTTTGCTCAGGAGGACACATGCAGTTTGAGCCCCATTACTGACAAATAGAGGTTTTTGATCCTAATTTTCCGTTATGGTTTTTCAGGATGATGGTATCCTGTAAGCTAATTGAAGATGGAGTTTTCCACGTCAAGAAATTAAGTGAGATCTCTTGGTAATTGCTTGTTATATATGAATGGGAGCAGAGAAGTAGTGCACATGGATAATGGACAGGCATTTGCAAATACGTTTTTTAATGCTCTATATGCATATGTTTATGTTTTTTAGAACCAATAGAGATTATTTTGGATGGTTAATGGGAATCATAGAGATATCAGGAAACATCCATCGATATAGTCAAGTCCTGAGGAAGATGGACATCAGTTCTAGTGAGGATCTTGAGGTTTTTGCTGTCAAAACTAGGAAAGGGAATAATTACATTGCAACAACAAGGAGCATTTTACCTTTCTTGTTCCTCCTTGCGACCTCTAGAAGACGACCGTTTAGAATGATGAATTTGTATTTGCATGATTGTAATTAAATTTGTTTCACATGGCGATTGCTTGCCATAAGGCTCATCAATGAGGACAAATGTTTAGTTTTTAGGAAGCTTTATGTATTTAGATTGTGGGGGTCTTAATAACAAAATAAACTATTTTTGCACAACAATGCGCATTTGCACTTTCCATGCTTGCCTTTGCACAATGTCTGATTCATGCAATTTTGCACATTTTCTGATGAATTGTATGAAATGCTTTATGTCGACTGTGTATTATTTAGAAATATTTGTATTTTTAGTATAAGTTTTTTGTAATATGCTAATAAATGAATCATATTTATGCTTCTGCCTGAACAGATCCATGACTACTTTCCATAGCCCCAATTGAGAATTCAATGTGAATTGGTTTCTAATTAGTTCTCGTGAAGCACCACCCTTGGTTTTTGAAGGCTCTCAGCAGGCCATCCAGGCGATGTCTTTGTGCTTGCTATTCAGCCGCTCCGTTGCAATATTCTCCCACACGTGCTCTGCAGTAGCTGAAGGTAAGGTGCAACCCTTGGGTTTTGATATATTTGATCCCCAGGTGCCTTCAAAGTTAGTGGAATACCCAGTGGTAGAAGTGCATGAAAAGAAGTAGTGGAACCCTGTTCCCTGCTGCCCTGCCCCACTCCCCACAAACCCCATCACCACGCCCCCTGCCATGCACAATACAAACCCCCAAACAAATTCACATGCTGCTTAAGGGAAGGTTCAGTCCAGTGTACTGAAGTGCAAGTTTGAACTGCTTCCTACACATATTTTAAAACTGAAGCTTTCCGGAGCGGTTTCCTTTTTAAAAAAATATAATAACAGTAAAACTTAATTAAAAAAAGTAGAGGAGCACTGCTCCTAACCACTCCTGCCCACTCCGCCCACTGGAAATACCCACCCTCAGGTTTTTTGTGAGAGCTTCATGTACGCCAGATGACTGAACGACTTCAGGAACTGCCCAAGGGAATGCACAGCAGACGAGACAAAGTACCACCTCGTCTGGGACTGCACCTTCGCCAGAGAGCTGATAATGGACTTGTCCACTGAGCTAGGAAGCTTGATCCCTACAATGTCCCTACAATGTACAACACTGCTGAGTCAGTGTTCAATGGTTTGTTCACGGGTCCCATGCACAGTTATTCAGGCTTCTGGTAGAATCCTGTGCCATTATAAAGGTGTGCTCCTCTTTTCCAGGGACTGCCTAGTGGTGGGGAAGACTTTCAGTGAGATCAGGGGCTAGTGCGGCATCCCATATGTCCCAGGCTTCAGCACAGTCTTTAAGTGGCCCAGTAATTGTTCCGGCTGTTAATGAGGTAGTGGCGAGAAAGCTCCTGCTCGAAGAGAAGAGACTAGTGCTAGAGGAACAGAAACAGCGGGACAGGTCACCATAGAGCTGCGCAAGCTGTCGCTTGAAGAGAAGAAGGAGGCCAACAGATCCACCTTTAGTGAAAGCAGCAGTAGTGGCTCAAACCAGAGTGCCCGGCATACGCCCCAACGGCACGTCCCCAAAGACTTAGCGCAGGCTTACGAAGTGGGGAAGGATATTTTGGACTGGTTTGAAGTGCTTGAGCTTGCTTTTCAGCTACGGGAGGTGGATAAGGTACTGTGGGGTGCAGTCCTGATAAGTCGCTTAACGACACCAGGGACTAATGCAATTCTTCAGTTAACTCCTGAGGAAAGGCCCGTTTATGAAAGCATGAAGGCAGCCCTCCTCAGGAAGTTCTGTAAAACCCCAGAACAGTATCTGTACAATTTGATTGCGTGTGAGCATGTATTGAAGAACTGTGAGGTTGACCTGCACCAGCATCTTGTGGATAAGACTATCACAGACCCTAAGGAGCTTGCTAAGGCTGCCAACAGGTTTGTGAGTACTCAAGTCCAGAAAAAGGCTCAGGCGAGTACACCCAAACCAGAAGAGAAATCTTCAGACAAAAAAGTAAACAAGGTTGGGAAGGACAAAGGTCTAATCCACTCCTCTTCAAAGTCAGGTCACCAAAAGAATGAAGGGGAATTCCACCTGGTCGGGGGAGGTAGGAAACTACCTCCCAAAGCAGAGTTACAGGCTGTGAATGATTAGGACATCCCCACCACACAGACACAGGGGAGAGCCTTTCTAGGTCTCACCGGGTACTACTGGTTGTTCATCAAGGGGTATGGGACAGTTGCCATGCCCCTGAGTGATGTAACTTCCAAGAAAATGCCAAAGAAGGTAACATGGAAACCCGCCTGTCAAACCTCCTTTCAGGATTTAAAGGGTGTATTCTGCAGGGGCCCAGTTCTGAAAGTGCCAGACTATGGTCAGGAGTTCATTATCCAGACAGACACACGTGATTTTGGGATTGCAGCTGTATTAGCGCAGCTGAACTCTCAAGGGGTAGAGCAACCTGTCACCTAAATTGGCAGGCGATTGACAAAAAGGGAATGGAACTGGGCTGTCGTTGAAAAAGAGGCTTATGTGGTTGTGTGGGCCATAAAGAAGCTGAAACCCTACATCTTTGGGCCGCACTTTATTATCCAGACCAACCACCTGCCTCTTCGATGGTTAATGGCCATGCAAGGAGAAAACCCTAATCTTTTGCGTTGGGCCATATCCCTAAAGGGATTAGATATGGGCAACCAGCACAAACCAGGCTCTCAGCATGGAAATGCAGATGGCCTAAGCTGGTACTTTCACCTTGATGACGAACCAGACCCTCAATAGGGTGGTGGTTTACATGTTGAGGCTGGGGGGCATTTTTTTTATATGAAATGTAATGAGGGTAGGTCAACGTCTAGAAAAATGTGTGGGGCAAATCTGCACACATTTTCCTATGCTCGCTGCATGACATCCAGATAGACCTGTGTACTCTGAGCGGACACAGCCTACAGGTGCAGTCTCCCTGTCAAATTCAAATTTAGACAGAATGTAACACCCAGGAGTACATCAAGGCATCTCAAAAGGGGGAGGGCAAAACCTTCCGACTGCCATGGCCAGCCTATTTAAATAATAAAGGCTCCATGGATCCTCCCTATCCTTTGTTGGCCCTGCAGGACGGTGGCAGCAATTAAACATAATTAATAAACTAATAGAGTATATTTCAAACAGGCTCACATGGGGCCTAGCTGCAGAGGCTAACAAAAGACAGGAAACCCCAAACAACCCTTGATATGCACTGTGTCAACCTGAAGCCAACTCCCGCCCCTCAGAATCAAGGGAAGTGAAGTGTCATGTCTGGTACATGTGTTTACAGTAGGCAACCCCTGCAGTGGGACCCCATTCAGAGGGTAGGAGTATGTGGTTTGATGGAGACAGAAAGTCTGTTCTCGCCACAACGTCAAGGGATACCTGCCTTTAATCAGGAACCACTGAGAGCTCAATTAACCAGTGAGACCCTTTGATCCACAACAGACAGGAAGTTGGGTGGGACTTAGTACGACATGTTTTCACCCCTTTACCTTTCCTGTTGCAAAGCACTCTGGTTATGACCTCACGCATAACAGACGATTGTTGGCGGGGACCCATGATTGGTTCATTAAGGTAGGCTTAGCCTACATCAATCAGTGGCGCCCATTTGGCTTTAAAAGAGGGTTTAGCCTTTCTTTCAGCAGATCATCTGAAGACTTCGAAAGGAGTAACAAGAAGAACTCATTTGGACCCTTGCAGATGGTACAGTCTGCCTTACAACTTCTGCCAGTGAAGGAAGGCCAGGATTTCCAAAGAGGGAAGAAAGATCCCTCCCCTACACATCTCCTAGGGAACAGAGGGAGATACTGAATCCAGAGGACTATCCAGCAGCTCCAGACCCGGTACCCAGCCAGCACACAGAGTGCCCTGCTATGCTCTGCAAGCAAGCTTCCTAGGTGGGAAGTGCCAGAGAGTCTCCGAACCAAATCAAGGACAAGCCGGTGCATGCAACATTCTCTGCAGCTTTGGGCCACCTGCCTTAAAGGACGACACAAGCCCAGTGAAGAAACTAGGAGGAGTACATCGACAAGCATCAACCAGCATCCACCCTAAAGGACATTTTCAAGCCATTCAAGCCCTTCAAACTGTTTTCATGCTGGAGTCTCTAACGTCATCCGAGACGCCTCAACCAGTGTTCAAGACCCGCCAACCAGCACTGAGATGATTCCTGATCCAGAGCCACCGTGTAGGCCAGCCTGCAGGCATCTGTCCAACCTCGCTCACCGGACTGCCTGCCGCCTCATACCCGCACCTGTGTCCCATCTTGAACTCTGTCACAGGAGCTGCAAAGTGCCCTGAAGCTGACTCGACCCTGTCGAGCACCAAGAACTTCAAAAAGCACAAGGTACATTGTGGTTCTGTCCCCCTGGTCCTTCTCGGAAGGCCCCTAGTGATATTTTATGACCCATTTCTCCCTTTGTGTTGAAACCAAGATTCCTTGAACTGTTGCAATTAATTACTTTAACGACTACCCTGCTGTCAGTATCCAGCGTGCATCCCTTTTCCTTCTTTGAAACTGTCTGTCCTCTGCATTCCTTTACAAGGTGGGTTGTATTTTGTAGTGTACTAGAGCTGTATGTTGTGTGATCAAAAGAGCATTGTTCTTCCCTGTCTATCAATATAAAGAAATAAAAGAAACTGTGCCCTGCCTTCTGACATCATATCCAGAGTATCTTGGCCTGCAAGAAATGGAGAGGACAGGAAAGAGAGCCCCAACAGAAAACAAAGATGGTGAAACTCCTTATCAGGTTGCACCTTCTCACCCTCGCTACTCTAGCTCAGTCCCCTTCCCAAGTCTGATGACTTCAAAGGCCCTTTGGTGTGCGACACCCTGGTGTAAGGCTGCCCTTGTTATGTGGATGTCCCTTTTAAGCATGGATCCCAGGAGATCTCCTGGTGAAAGCGTGTGTGCCCTGAGGGAAGTGTTACCCTTCCTCTTGAGAATTCCAAGGACGGCAGTCTACTGGCTATTGTGCCACTTGCTTATGTGGAGACGGCCTGACTGGACAAGAAAGCACAGGACTCTGACATACCTGGCTAGGGCTCACAGAGTTCACACTTGCATGAGATCAGATTGTTGTGACTTTAATAACTGTGTGCTCTTATTGGTCACCATACCATAACCAGGTACGGCTTATTTTGGAGATTACCCTTCTGCCAGACTGATTAGGCAATTATTATATTTTAGGTCAGAGGTGGAGAAGAATGCACATGTGACCTTTGAACCAGTCCTGTGTCACTGGGGAGCAGGGGCTGCAGATGTCAGACGACTGGTGCAGCAAAGACACATGGCACAACAACGCTTTTGGCGTGGAGCTTTATAAATGTGGGGTCTGATTGGCAGGCACAGAATGGCCCACTCCATTTTATTTATTAATAATCTGGTACTTTCACGCCCTGATTGTGGCAATCTGTCACAAGGTTAGTGTGGCTTGATTGGCCAGTGTCACGCTCAGAGAATAGAGCTGCAAGTAGAGACATATAACCAATCAAAACTAGCAGAACTGAAATAGCCAAGGGGTGACTGAACCCACTGACACGTGGTTACGTTTGTAACATGCAACAGTGGAGCCAGCCCCTGGCTTGGGAGGGATTGAGAAAGTTGCACACAGAAGGCAGCGCTCTGCCTTCCCTTTCAGCCGAGGGCTTCTGAGGGCAAAGGAGTGCTATTGCTTGAGCCCGGAAGAACAGAGTATTTACGTTGAAATAATCATGTATGTGGTAGCAGCAGCAAACATATAGTGGCAGAGGAGAAAAGCTCAGCTCAACTTTTAAATGGGTCACACCTCCAAAGATTAGCATCTTCGTGCAAATAAATTTCCTCTGAATTGGGATGAAAGATGCATTTAAAGGGCCAAAGGAAGGCTTTATAGGTATTCAGCCTCCTGGGCTCAGAAAAAGTTGGGTGGGGTGTAGACAGAGCAATGGGTTTATGGCCCCACTCATGACCACCTTTTAAAGCTAAGAAACAAAACAGTGTCATTAAGTGACGGACACTCCCGCCCTCTACACACCGTAATTACTGATAGATGATATATATTTGTATTTTTATTCATAAAGGTAAACACAAAAACAAAAAAGCACAGCGCATTCCAGGATTTCCCTTCACCAAGATCACATTTCAATGTATCAAATCTTCCGACTTCAATCATCTAAAGCAGCGGTATTCATACTGTGGAGCGCGCCCTCATGCCCAGGGGGGCGCACATGCACAGCCTGAAAAGCTGCCGAAAAACAGATTAAGCAGCCTGCTGTGCCGGTGGATGCTGCTCTGGGATGTGTGGCTGTCCGTGATGCGTTCGGAATATGCAAAGGAATGCATATTCCGAATGCAGCATGTGAGATGCTCTGGAGTCACACAACCTGCGCCCCTCATTCTATGTGTTGCCAGCCTTTTAAGTGGGGCAAATTATAAGTGATGGCTCATTTAACAAGCCATTGTTTTTATACAGTCTAGGCTTAAGATTGCAGTGTTAAAAACTAAATATGGGTCACTTTTATTCACCAGGCCAGCAAAAGTATCAGTTAGCTGACGAACCCTATGCAAAAGAGAATTAACGTGCCACACAGAAAAAGTTTAAAACTATTTTCTCTATTTTCATGTCTCTTTATTTGACACACCAACACTTTGATTGATATAACTTTTTAGTTACATATGTCGCCTCCCTGGAAAGGTTAACTGTAATTTACTTGCTTAAGTTTTCTAAAGGCTGCTTTGGGACACGGACTAAATGCATCCTCTCAGTATCAAAGGTCTTTTAATTGTCTAAACAAGCCAGCCACTGCGTAGCAAGCACACCAGATGGCAACTCAATCTCACTTGGCATCTTGATTAGGAAAGTGGCGTTCATTGTGTGTCACCATGCAGACAGTAGTCCATGGCAAATCAATGCAGTGATGTGTGTAGCAATGACTTGTGCGCTGCACAAGTCGCCACCCTGTTGGTTAATGGTGTCTATGTGGTGCTCCCTTATGTAACAGCACATATACCTGTTTTTCTCTGATGTGTCCAATGTCCATACAAGAGCACACTGGACTGTTTTGTGTATGTGACTCTGACGAGCATGCCATACTGTACCCACACTTAAAAACATAAAGAAATCAAAGAAGTTGCCTCAAATTATAAATCCACGAGGCCAAACACCCTTTCTACACTGCCACACCATGATTTTCACTAGCTCCAGACCAGCACTAGTAAGAGATGCTAATGCCAGCTCGGTTAGATAATGCATGGGCCTGCTCTTTTTTGCTGAAATAACCCCGGAGACCTGCGCAATGGTGCCGAGGTAGTGGCTGAGGAACTGTGGTCCCTTTACCACGCATCAGAAGCTGGTTTTGTTTAAAACGCTTCATCAGCTTATTACTAGTCAGGCTAAAGTTTGAAAGAGGTACAATCCTTTCTGTTTAGCCTTTCTGTGCATTGTTTATTGGGTCTCTCTTGTGCAGTATCCTGCCCTGTCTGTAGATATAATTCCCTAAAGATGTTTCTGTATTGGGTTTGGGCATGCCCACACTGAGACACATCCCTTCCTCCTCTAAAATTCGTCAGAAACAAGAAGCAAAAGAGCCCTTGTTACCCATTTGAGTGGCTGATCTTGCAGCCATTTTATACTCGCATCCAAAAACGTAAGCCGTCCAAATGAGCATGTATGGTTCATGGTTACAAACATTTTAATGTTATGGTGAGTATTGTAAACCGGGATGTGAGCACCAAGCCATGCACCAGTTATGCATTTAGAGATTCACATATACAATCCTTTTATCACAAACTTGTCTATCAACTGTAGAGATCTCTGATCAATGTTATAGTCCTGAAATGCTCTGTGATTTAATGCAAAGTATACAGGAATCCTCATTGGTTCTATGTGTCCCCTTTCCCACTCTCAGAGAGGTATTTTGAAAGAGTACAATGGGAGTGTACCAGACTGCATATCTTGGAATGAACAACATCGACAACAGAATACAATTTACCATGGAAATAGGCAACCCAAATATTAATTACCTGGATGTCCAAACAGCGATCGATGGTTCTAGGATTTTAAAAGAATTGTACTTGAAACCTATCGACAGAAATAACCTCCTACACAGAATGAGTTTTCACCCACCCAACATCATTTCGCAACTTACCATTTGGCCAAATGTTGTGAATCAAAAGGATTGTAAGCGATCTAGTAGAATGCAATCTGGAATTGAACAAACTACACATGAAACTCAAAGAGAGAGGATACCCTGAGAATTATCTCCTAGCTGCTAGGACTAAAACAGACACGAAAGATCGTACATAACTATTGTCCAAAAGACCTGAACGTACGAGACAAGAATTGGTCTTCGTTACAAGATACTCGATTCAGAGTCGACAAATTAAAGACAGTGTGCTTAAAAGATGGAATGTACTGCAGAACGATCAGAGGACAAAGAACTGTTTGCGCAACCACCAGTGTTTGCGTACCAAATAAGCAATAACCTACGAAACTTATTGGTCGACACACACAGTAAGAAATCCAAACAAAAAGCTGCTGACAAATACCCAGGGACATATCCATACATGAGTTGCGGCAATTGCAATAACATTATCAAAGGACCGTACATACCGCCTCCAAGGGCAGGAGAGAAAATCCCACTCAGACATCACGCCACCTGTTTGTCAGAGAACGTCATTTACACTACCAAATGCCCATGTGCTAAATATTATGTCTGCGAGACCGCACGGAAAATACGAGTACGTATCAATGAACATAAATCCTGCATCCGAATCAACAACCAAACATCAGCTGTGGCAAGACACTTTGTTCTAAATGGACACACAGTAGCACAACTCAGATTTACAGTGCTAGAGGTGATCCCCACCAAAGGACAAAATGCGAACATGAAAAAACTGAGAGCCCAGAAGGAAGCATTTTGAATAGAAAAGTTAGGGTCCCTGACACCAGAAGGGATGAATGAAGAATTCGATTTGAGTTGTTTTTTATGAAAGATTCACATCATTTGTGTTCAGCTCTTGCATTATATGTTTATCAGCATTACGTTGCCTAATTTATTTGCCTTTTTATTTTTCATACCCATAAACATACCGATAAGGATTTCAGATCAATATGAACCATTTCAATTTACCTTTCTATTAGTTTAATTCCTCTTTCTTCCACATTAAGTTCTTGATTTCTTTACGGTTTTTCCCAAAAACATGGAAACTTTCTTTTAATTATTTATTTTCTATTATATCTTTTTGATTTCTTTTTGTTTCTTCTTATTATTTCTTCTTTTTATTATTTATTTTTTTCACAGTAAGATGCACGCTCTCAGACTATCAGGTCTAGTGTACTTCCGCTTTTCCATCCACTACATTACTAATACCAGTCTAGAACACCATCCTAAAATGGCTGCTTTGTTTTCCACACAAACAACACAGTGCACACCCAACCTTGTTAGCATTTTGGTTCCCATGGTTACCTTCCATGACTAAGCTAGTCTCATCTGGCACGCGAGTGTTTGCAGAATTCTGCCGCTTTTCAGAGCCGTGCAACACACATTCAGGTAAGACACTCTCCAGAAACGGCCTTGACCGCTTGTCATTTTGCTTAACTATACCTTCTGACAGTCCTTTATTATTTCACAGACTCGTGACCAGGATTATACTGACACGGACACGATCGTCTCTGTTATAGGAAGCTTTTCTATTTAAGCAGTACTCATGCGAGCAAGCAGGTCAGTTACCTGCTCCTTTCCACTTTGCCACATTTCTTTTTTTAAAGGTGTAATGATTGAACAGCATCTTTATATATAGACACATCCTTATTGCTGTTTATTTATTTTTCCTTTATTTTTGAACTTTGATGAATCCTTTGATGATGATCTACTCATACACCTCCTTCATGATAGTTGATTGGTAACGTACATTTCATAATGCTACATGCACGTTTATGGATGATTTCCTTCATTGTATATATTGAATGATCTTTTTTTGCTGTAACATGGAAACTGTTTCATTACTTGCACAATGTTGACAATGTATAAACTATGTAAGTAGATTTGACCACAAGGCAGCTTGTAGCTATCTGTTCACAGGCCCTGAGGAAGGGTGTTTAACCCGAAATGCATAGGCGTCCAATGTGACATTTCAGCCTCAAAATAATAATACCCACAGAGGGTTTTAAAGCTTATGATATTAATAAGCAATGAATAAAAAAATATATTTTTGATTTACGATTACAGTGAATGATTATTGAAACCACGAACATTTGAATTTAACCACCTTTGAGTGGTCTCCGGGTGTGCAGCCCACAGCGCTGGCTTCACGGCCAAGGTCTCTTTTTTCCACGATCATTATAGTGCTAACCACGGAGGCACTTCTTCCAGTGGGTTTGCACCCCAAGTTTTTGAAGAATTATTTTTCGACGTGAATACAAGCATTTACAAGCATATAACGTAGTGCAAAGCTCACCACCATTTCAGTTGTTACATCTCGGAATGATAACCTTTTATCAGAAAATAATTCATATGGTTAGTCTTGTATTTCCCCTTGCGAAATACAAGTGAGGTGGTACAAACGGAACACCAGCAACACAGGGCCAGGTCAGTGGGCCCTCAGACCCTGGCAGGCTGTTCACACCGCAGTGTGCCAGTACAGACAGTTTCAAACTGCATTTAGGCAAGGCCTTCACTAAAAGTAGCTGACAGAACAACCATTTACTTGGGCAGGAACATCTGTGTTTTCACATCACAATTCTTCTATAAAGTACTTGAATTACAATTTAATGAAACCAGCTACCAGCTTCATTTATATAGCAATTATTTATTCATATTGAGGAGGCGTTTTGTCGCACGACAGAGGTGTAGTTTAAGAGTGACGTGTGCCAGTCAGTGGGGGTAGGGAGGCGCATTCTGATGTTTCTGATGTTTTGCCATGGGCACCAAGTTGGCTAGAAACTCCCCTGATTACAGCACACACCTTCTTTTGCGGGGATGACCAGCCCCTCCCGTCTGAATGCAGAGCAGGAAATCACTAATAATGGCTCATTAGTGACATACTGCCCTACTTTCAGATGGGAGGGGGTAGTAGGGGGAGAAATTGCCCCCATGTTGCCAGTCAGAATTCATTTAGCTCAACAATGTATTCAGTTCTCTGTTTTTTGTCCTGGTGCTTAAAATTTGCACTTTGCATTACAAGCTGTGTGCCGCAGACTGGTTCCGCTCTAAGCAGGGGAGATATGAGGACTGTGGGTACTCTGTACAAGTGTATCTAACAAAGACCCCATGGTCCTCATTTCTCATGCATCAGCAGTGGCCAGGGAAGGCACCAGGGCATTTCATCCTTTTCAAATTAGAGGCGCCAGGGCATTTCAACTTTTTCATATGAGGGGCCTTCACTGTGCCTGATAAACCCAAAATTCTCTTTAATTTTATGCAAAGTTGGCTTTTATTTTTAAAAGGTTATTTTACTCACTGAATTCTGATCAGGTCACCCAACAACATTAAGGTTCAGCTTTGATTAATACTTCCCTGAAGAAAATGCTGGCATTAATGACTGGGTGATGCAGCCTTTTCTCGCAGAGGAGGTTGTGCATCTTCCATTTGATGTCAAGGAGGAGCTGATTGAGGTTCAGTCGGACGATACTTTGAAATCTGAATTTAGGAACATTGCAGATGGTGTCTTTTGGCTGAAGGTATTCTGGAGTATCCTACATTGGCAAGGTCTGCTATGCAGTCTCTCATACCTTTTGGGTCTTCCTACTTGTGCAAAATAGGCTTTTCAGCATTGGCTGTACTGAAAACAAAATACTGCACAAGGCTGTAAGTGGAGGACAACCTCAGAGTGGTGGTCTAAAAAATAAAGCCAAACATTGACTCACTTTCTGCAGAGAGACAGGCCCACCGTTCCCATTAGTTCTTGCTCTGTAAAATCAAATTGTCTTCTGCTGAATATACTAATAGGAATGTATTTTGAGAAAATAAAAGCCCTACAGGAGAATTTTGTGTTTACTTGCACGGTTTCTATGTTTGGATTGGAAGTGATTGGCCTACTGTCTTGAAATGTCTCCCCAACAGCATATCCCTTCAAAATGATGGTGCCATGCATTCTGCAGCCATCTGTATAAAAAAAAAGAAAATAAACACCAACACAGAGGGGCGGGGTAGGGGGGTCCCAAACTATTTATTTTTTGCTCAGGGGGGGGCCTTGGCATAAGAAGTTTGAAGACCACTCATCTAAAGAGTAACTAAAAAAGGATAATCAGTATTTTCTAATTAGCAATTCTCCAATAGCAGAACAACATGGTGCTGGTATTCTCACATGGTTTACTGATCCCATTCACCTGGCTGACTCTTGAGGTGAGTATATTTACAGGGTCAGCTTTGAAAACTATCATTCAGCACCTAGCGCCCCTCCCCCCCCCAAACAAATATTTCGTCTGGCTCCACTCCCGGCCTGGTAACATGAGATTTTGAGGTTTGCTGCAATACTGAAAATGTGCTGTGAATATACAGTAAATAACATCACATGGTGTTTGTGCCCTGATAGTGGTTTAGACCTATACACTTATTCAATGTTACCACTTCACTATAAGCATAGTCATGTCTGCTATTCTTTCTACATCAATGTACAGATGCACTTTTATTTACGTATGTTGTAATGTCACTCTGGAATGTTCAGTCTGTATGCAATCTCTCCACAATACACCCATGTTGACGTAAATCACGGATTTATTAAATGGCTTACGTTTTCAATACAATATGTCATGAGAATAGATGAAAGTTGGCCGTTCTCACCCCAGCCCCATTTCGGAGAGTCAGGGGCGTCTTATTATTTCTTACCGGTGTACTCTAATTGGCAGAGGCAGGCGTAGCTGCCTATTTTGTTGAGGCACGTGGCCCCGTGCCGGCAGGGCTCGGACGCGCATTCGTTCACTTCGATGTCGCAGTGCTTGCCTTGGAAGCCGGGCACGCAGAAGCAGGCGTACCCGCCGCTTCCATCCAGGCACAGGGCTCCGTTGTGACAGGGGTTGGACTCGCACTCGTTGATGTCGGTTTCGCAGAGCGCCCCCGTGTAGCCCGCCTGGCACTCGCAGTGGGGGCCAGCGGGCCCGACGAGGCACCGACTCCCACCTCGACAGTGGTTCACGTGGCAGAGCGTGACAGCTGCCTGGCAATCACTGCCCGCGTGGCCGGGGCCGCATTGGCAGGTGTAGCTCTGATTCCCGGCGCCGCTGAGGCAGGTAGAGTTCTGCGGGCACGGCCCAGAGGCGCAGGGATCGCGGTCGCAGTCTTTTGCCCGAGCATCGACTGACGTCCCCCCGCAGTGACAGGTTCCATCTTCCGGGGCTTCCTTGACAGTAGCATTCTTTTGGCAGGAGTCACCGAGGCACCTGGAATCGTTTCTCACACACAGTGATCCTACAAGAGCGAGAAGGTGGGAAAAAAACAAAGCCTCGTTAGCATGTTGTGCCAGACAGAGCTAAACAAACCGTGTTTGCAACAAAAAAAGCAGTTCAGGCGTTCCAGTCACAGAACAATACATTAATAAGTGTAATGTAGCGAAAAGTGCAATAACCCTTCAGTAAGCTTTGTGGGGGAAGGCTTGGCAAGGAGCGTTGGGTGCGTGCTGACATGCATGATACATGTACCTCCCTTGATTAAATATGGGTTACATCCGCGTTCTGTAACATCACAACAGCAAATATCCCCCTGCCCCCGAACAATTCCTGTCGACTTCCCTGCTGTAGACATATGAGGCCTCTCTTTTAGACCGTGTTTCCACTCAAGTGTATATGCATTGATTTATATCAGGTTTTAAAAAACATGCATTCCCCCGAATTACGCAATATCAATTATACTTATTCATCTTAAAACTTTAACGCCATTTCAAATCGTATTCCAGGTGAATAAAAGCTGCTGAGGACATTGATACAACAAACACATAACCTACGCTCAAGTGAGAGAAGGTTTATAATCCAGAAAAAAGTGTTTCAAAACATGCTAACATATTGAAAATACTGCAGCCTGTTTTTTTGTTTTTTTAAGACAGAGATAATAGTCGACTTGGATACTACCTTATCTCTTTGGAACCCCTGCCAACAGGTGAATGTAAGCCTTCTAAGCACAAAGCATATTGGCTCCTTTTGGTGAGGGCAGCCCGATTTACAAAGCGGTTTTCAATGGGATTGCGCCATTGCAAAACGCTTTTGTAAACCATGCCCAGAGTTTTCCGCGCGCCTGTGCTGTGTTTTGATTCTGATTCTATACCCGCAGAAGAACACAGAGCTCGAAATGCAGTGCAAGTATTTCCCCCTTTTGCGCAGCTAATCCTCCTGTGCAGGGCCGGCCTTAGGGTAGGGCGGGCTGGGCGACCGCACGGGGTGCCATTAGCTCCCTGCCAGTTAGCACCAGGTGGAGAAAGGCGCTGAACAGTAAGATGGGCCGTGACAGGGAGAGAAACTGCCAGTGACTGCCTGCATTCTCCACGACCATCTGTGATTTCCCTTTGTGTGGCCTCGTTGCCCATATCGTTCTCAGCCCCAGGTTGCCGCTCACCACCCCCCGCCCCCACCCACACTGCCACTCCTGCCTGTCCCCTATTCACTTTTTTAGTGCCACTGGCTCCACGCTGCCCCACTCTGCCCTCGCATCACATGTATGAAAATAGTAAAGTAACTTGGTCCCTACACCTGTCATCTTTGTTTTTTTAAAGAAAAATCTCACCCACCTGGTCAGCATGGTGCTGATGCTACCTAAAAAAAGAGCAACTAGAGCACCCCGGGCAAAGGTCCTAAGGTGCAAATAGTTATCACCCCCTTGATTTGCAGCAGACACCGCTGGTAACAGCCCTGAACTCTCACCAAAGCCCTGGCTATGCTCAGCCCTACATTTGCATTGGGGTGGTGGGCTGTTGCCTTTAGCTATAAGCATGGAGGGGTGATAGCCTAATTGCCGCTCCACTTAATCTGGGCACAGTGAGTAGTCACTGGACCGTAATCTGAGACGTCTTTCACGTGGTAAACGTGCAGTATGTTTGCTGGTATAGTGTTTCGACTGCCGGGAGTGGCCTGGTGAACTATACTCATATCCTTAAACATGGCAGCCAATGCAGTGATGCCCCTCCAAGTGAAACATGCTCCCATTTTGTAACCTTCAGGATAAGCATGGAAGGGGCGTTCTGGAGCACCTGCAATCGGATTTCAATTTTTCAGGGAGACCCAGAGAAATACTATTCTGGTAGTTAAGCTGAGAAATCCTAGAGGTGTGCACGGCTAGGGGGACTCTTGGTTCCATATCAAAATCCATGATGATCCAGAGATTCCTCACAGCCGGCGAGGGGCATGGGCATACGCCAAATGATCCTGGCCAGAACATAGCGTGGCATGGGTTCTCATCTACATGAACTCTTGTTGCGGTTCATTTTGAAGAAGTTCTTGTCCATCTTAACTATTAGATCAAGGGTGTCTCTCACCCGGGCGTCCTAACCGAAGGGCTGATGAAGAAAAGGGCAATTCCTGTTTGGACCAGGAGGACCCAGGGCCCGAGCCCCTGCTCAGACAGCAGGTAAGCATGAACCAACATGTGTTACTCCCTCTGCCCCCACAGGCTCCCCTGCTCCCCCCTCACCTCCCTCAAGCCTACTTCTGCAGGAGTCTGTCCTGATACATTCTGGTTTCATCATCACCGTCTTGTGGCCAATGCTGGATTTGATTTTTATGGATTTCATTCATTCACGGCGCATCACCCTTTCTTAACTCTCATGCTGGACTTCCTTTGCATCTTGTACTCATGGTGGCCCTGAATCATGCTGTTCCCATCTTCATCTTGTATCCTGGCTTGCAACATTATGTGTTACTACTGACTTCTGCAATTGTATTCACTCTCCCCTCTTGCTTCTCCACTCTTTTTGACTGCTAACTCTCTGTTCTCTCCTCCTTTCCCTTCTCCCTTTTCCTATCTCCTCCCCTTACTTTCTTCTATGGAATTACTCTATCAGAATTGTATGATAGCAACCTCATCTGTCTCCTCGCCCCTCCCCTTACTGGTTTTTCCTCCCCACCGCCCCTCCAGCACTATCGGAAATGTTGTCAGGCCTAGTAAGATAGTCGCTTGTTTTGTTCCTCCCCTACCATTCTGCACCCCTCTCCCTCACCTCTTGTTTTTCTGCGGCTCTACCAGAAATGTCGTCAGGCCTAGTACGGTAGTCACCTGTCTGTTTACATTTCCTTCCCACTATCCCCCTCCCTTCCTGATCTATGTTTTAGCTCTTGCACTTTCTGAAATGTCACCAGGCCAAGTACGATAGTTAATTTCACATCCTTACTGTTCATGGCTTGTAAGAATGTCATTTTATTTTCCCTTTTTCCCTCCCTTGCCTTGAAGCGCTTTGAAACATATTGGCCCTCATTACAACCCAGACATTAAGGGGTTAACGGCACCGTAAAAGGTGGCGGCACCGTTAACCCCTTAACGCCTGATTATGAGGTCCCTTTGCGGGTTGGAGACTTTAACGCCTGCTTGTTGCAGCGTTAAAAACCAACCCGCAAAGGGACCTTGGTGCTAAGTACGGTGCCGCAATTTGCGGCACCGTAATTAGCGCCTTCCCCATTCCCATTGAGCCCTATGGGGCAAAAATGGGAATGGGGAAGTGCCATGGCGGCATGGGGAATTACCGCCCTGCCAACCTCGGTATGGGGCGGTAATTCCCCATTCCGCCATGGCGTAGTCGGTAAGTTACCGGCATGGACCATGGTGCTGTTAGCACCATGGTCCAACGCCAGGGTCGTAATGAGGGCCATTGTGTATAGGCGCTATATAAATAAACTATCATATAATATCATATCATCCATCCTTTCATGCTTTCCATCTAGTCCCTACATTTGCACAAGAACAAATCTCTTTCTCCGGACAGCATAACCAGAATTTTATAATCTCCTGCATATTTTTTAAAAAAGGAACTATTTTGTATACAAGACCATTGGAAGATTTGATTTCACAGATTGATTGAAAGTAGGAACAGCGACGAGCCCCAAGGCACACCAGAGGTCATAGAGTAGAATGTTAAAAAAAGGGGGCCAAAATTAACTGTGTATGAGATGACTCTTAAGGACTGATCCACTGATGCCCAAAAAAGCTCTGCGGACATTTTAACCGGATCTTATGGTTGACCATGCAGAACACAGCAGACAACTCTAATGGCACCAGCTCCCCTGCATCGTCCCCATTAGTTTCTTCGTATATCTGTTCTAGAATTGGTGCAGTCACTATTTCTGTGCTACAACTTGTCGTGAAGCCCATGTGGACTGTTTCCCTCTATCAGTTCTCATCTATGCACAGTGCGTTGTTTACAGAGACAGCGAAGCTGTGGAATAGGGAAAACGTGATCAGAGTCTTCTCTATCCACCAACATCCCATGTTTTGTCTGGACAGCGAGGCAGGGGTGACTCTGTATGCTCTTTTTCATGTGCGAAGCGCAGGTCGAGGCGATAGGGATAACCTGTAATGGCCAAATAATGGATAACAGATGGCAATCCTCATTGTGTTGATCCTCCTCCCTCGTCACAATATTCACACTAATGAGGCTTCCTTGTCCCACAGAACCCAAACCAAAGCTTTCATTCTCCCATACAGCATCAGAAGACCCTCCATTTCTTGGCCCCTCTTCAGTGGTATAAACTGGTGACATTTGATGCTCTTCCTGTCTTGTCCACTGATCGGTTTAGGTTCAACGCGCATCACACAAAACTGTTGTGTTGAAGTCATCCTTTGTTTTAGGAAAGCTAAGAGAGAGGGGTCTTTTGCTAAATTTGCTGTCTCCTGAATGAGTATATCTGGGGTTGCTGTCACTTACAGGGTAATCTGTACAGATCTGTGCTCTATGGTGGGAGGGGGTGATACTGGCGTGCTCCTGGCGAGGCTTCTGTCTCTGGAGTGACTTTTTCTATCCCTGGAGAATCCATTCCTTCAGCGGCTACTTCTGTGCCAGTGTGGCAAGCGACTGTTTAGTCTTTGAGTGTGTCATGGTCTTGTATTTTCATTTCTTTGTCCGCTGGATCCATTTTGATTGAAATCTCTGCTGCCCTGTGATCTCTTAATCAGCTGAATAATCTGCATACCCCGGATCAAAGAGTAAAATGATACCGCCTTACCTGGCGCTCTATCGCTATCTAATATTCCCATATACTAGATGGGGTGACAAATCCTTGTTTGGTGTGGGCGCCGGCAGTTATTGATGATCCAATATTTGAAACTCTTGTTACTTGTTGAAAATTATCGACAATTCAGTCTTGAAGTAATGTTGTACATGGTATTTTAATATTCTGATACAGCATGACAATTGTGGCATCTGGTGCCAAAATTTGGTGAAACAAAAAAGCTGACGCGCGTTTCGACCGTAGTCTTTATCAAGGCTGTGGAGAGCGAGGGGTGCGGGGTGAAAAGTGTTTGAGGAAATAAGTGGCGCAGTGGCATTGTCCTGGTTAACAACATTATTCGTGACCGCTTTATCAAGTTGGACATTCATGGTTGGTCACAGAATAACATAAGTGATAACAGGTTGTTTAGTACATTTAATCAGCATGACATGTTATCCAAACAATTGGTAAGGGGTGAGTTGTGGTGATTTGAATTGAACAGTGAGGTATTGAACAGTCATAGTAATCATCGATAGTGCATGACAGAAACAGATTTTCATTAGTCTTTATAAGTTTGAGCAGATCAGACAAAGTACCAAGGAAGTAAGGAGGGAGAAAAAGTATGAGGGAGAAGTTAAAGCAGTGTTGCCGGGCATGGAGTGGTAGTAGGAAAAACGGAGAAATGCCATAGCAGAAGGTTTATGATCAAGGGAGGTTGTTGAGCAGGCTCGTAGTGGAGCGGTAGGCAGATCACCCTGAGTAGGGTGCTGTGTTGAGGCTTGTGTAGCTCATCTGGAAGAGAGATGATCGTGGGGCTATATTAGCAGATTGTCAGAGGTCCCTAGGTAGGGTATTAAGTCAAGAAAGTTGGGTCAACTGAGAATGAGGAAAATGGTGGGACTTTGGTTGCATGCAGTGGCTGGATTGAGGGGGAGTAGGTCGAAGGGGGGCCTGTGTGAGAAACCCGTGAAAGATAGGCTGAGTTGATAGTGGTCGGCCCGGAGTCTGTGTTTGTGAGGTGAAGAGCCAGATGGCCTATTGCAGATCGAGTGGAGGCGGGGGGGGGGAGCCTGGGTTGGGTTGTGCTGCGGTGGAAGACGTCCCGCATGGGAAGGGAGGGCAGTGGGCCCGTGACGGTGGGGTGCGTCAGGTGAAGGGGGAGAGTCAGTTTGGCCCTGGTGAGGGAAGTAGTGGGGCAAAACCAGCAGGAGGGTCGAGATTGGTCAAAAGGAGATTGGTCAAAAGGTGGTCCAGCGCTGCAGTTGTGGCGGGCTGGCGGGTCACGGCAGGAGAATGCCGGCACCCGATGGAGTCCCAGTGGATATCGAGCAGCATTGGTCCAATGTGTCCTCTTCGGGGACCTAAATTAGGAAGGCAGTGCTGGGGCTATCGGCGTGCTGGCACGCAGGATCGGGAGTCGGGTCGGCCATGATCAGGCAGGGCGTCCGATGCTGGGGTTGGACAACCTCAGGAGGGGTGGGGGCGACCCGGGTGGGTTGCAGGGGGCCCATGCAGGAGACAATATAGAGTGCCCGTTGGTGGCGGGAGAGGGATAGGGCCAGAGATCTGGTCCAAGAGCCCAGAGCACCAGGGGGCAGGGGGCCCGAAATGAAAAGTCAAAGTGCCGGTGTGGCAAGGAGGGGGGGCCTAGTTCTGGCTGGATCGGGGCTCTGATCCTTACCTAAGGCTGGTAGTATGCGTCCGATCCGTTAGGTTCCAGTCAGGAAGTAAGTGCTCCCGTCCGGGATAAGGCACTTGCTTCCTGATTGGAGTGAGAAAGCTCAAAGGTGATTGGTGGGCGGCGCGTGATGGTGGACTGTGGGATGTATTTACCCATGCATCCGAGCCCTACCTCAAAACTGTGCAGTACTGACATGGAAACATCATGATGGCCAGAGCTTCCCAGAAAATGCACAGGGAAATGCAGGAAGAATAGGCTGCCACCCATTTTTGCCGATGTTATGGGCACAGAAGGACACTGCCTAAAACCACCATTGGACTACCCGCACAGTAGTCTGAAACCATTGGGAATGGCAATGCTGATTGCCAAATGCAACCTAGAATTGTGGGGAATTCATTCTTCAATCCCAAAAATGGGTGCAGTACCAGTACTCACCACTATCCAAAAGCCGGCGTTTTAAAACCACCCTGTGTTCCTCTGAAGGCAAGCCAAAGTGTCTATTTTAAACATTGCAACATGTGCAAAATATTCACTGAACACCAGCAGACATTTGGCAGAATGAGGTTTTGTGTGCTTACAAAATCTGGGAAATGAAGAGCCCAAAACAGTGCTTATAACAAAACTGCTATGGAGTCAGCAGTTTAAGTTGCACTGGATTTAAAGACACTAAAATCGAAAATGTTTAGATTAAATGAGTGACCTATGTTTGGTGTCACATGCCTTTGTAACTGTTGAAATGTCATAGTTTTGCACTTAGAATCAGCATTCTAGCTGCATATGTAAAAATGTTTAGTTTTATTTGAATGCAGGAACTGGGGAACAAAAAGTGACATTTTATCTGAAACCTGGCTTAAGGAACTGAATTCTGCCTGGCAACTACCCCCATCAGGAGTGAAACTTGAGTCACAGCTGTGTTCCCAGGCCTAGCTGCCCTTTTGCTGCTCACACTAAGGATATGCCATCTATCTGATAATTGAATTACCTGTGCTCTGCAGGAAAGTGAACAAAGCCCTGTCCTGGCTCAGGCAAAGGTTTTATTACAGCAGTCGTAAAATGTAGCTTCCTCTTGGCAGAAGCTGGGAGGAGCACTGCCTGTGAGAGCAAGCTGGCTTGGCAGAACTGGATAAACCAGTATTTCTACCTTGTGCTGGGAGGAAACCACACCCCTTTGGAGCCAGAACATAACTTTAAAAAGATGGATCATTCATAGAGCGGACATGTGAAAATTTTATAAATGACACCATAACTCTTGTGATTTTTCTGCCCACATTTTAAGAGGTTTTTCGAACCGGTGGTATGTTCAGGGGGGTGTTAGCGGAAAAGTGGATATTACTCTAAATGTATGCATGTTAAAAGTCTGAAACATCATCAGTTAATGTCCATACTCCCTGCGCACATGTATGTAAAGTTGGGTCAATGTCAGAAATTGAAAAATCAGTTAAAAAGTCAATTATGTGCCATTTCTGAATGCAAGCTCTTAGAAACAGCAGATTTGGACAGAGACATGGCTAAATTCAGCCACACCATGTATATGTAATTTCAAGCAACTGTGTAACTGTGAAATATGTCTTTTATTATCAAATATAGAATGTGTGCAATCTGACAGAGGAGTGTCCTATCTGCAAGCCATAAAATGACATCCCTCTGACTCACAGTTCATTCCCCAATCAAATGATAAATGGAAGTTTGACCAATTAGAAGCTGAGAGAGAAAGCAGTGCTGTACCCAGAGAGAAAGCAGTGCTGTACCCAGAGAGACCCAGACCAGCAGAGAGAGCTGACCCAGATCACTGTGAAGTGCAGAGGCCAGACCAGACCAGACCAGAGTCCAGTTTAAAATCTGACCAGATCCGTGGCGTGGCCCATTTCACTCAAGAATATAGTGTGAGTACCTAGAAAACTGTGCAGAACCAATCTCCTAGTTAAAATAATATAATTCAATCCTATTTTAATCTAAGTAGAACTGTCTCCTAACTGTCACCTGTCATTTGCAAAGCTGTCACTTGTCATTTTCTAGTTGCAAGCTGCACTTGTCTTTTTGAACTTTAAAATTTCAAATCTGAAAAACGACCTTTATTTAATCGCTCATATCTCCGCAACCGTTTGTGCTAGAGACTTGCAGTAACTTTCATTTGGAAGATGAGATCCTTGTGGTTCCTCTGTAATAGCGCTCGGCGCATCCGCGAGTTTTGCCGCTATTTGCAAATTTCTTCATGTTTAAAAAACTGCTGCTGCTTGCCTTCTATTTGCCAGAAATTCGTTTAACCTGCTAACTATCCCTGCATCATTGCTAGTGTGAGCCTGGACTAATATTAACTAGATACCACTCACCCTGAACCTCTGAAAGGGAATTAAAAGCATTTCCAGCATATTTCTCATCCATTGCTAGCACATATCAAAGCATTTTGCCTGTGTTTTCAAAACTCCTATCTGTTTTCTGTAGTGTAAGCTTGCTGGGGTGAACTGATGTACATTGATTGCATTTCTGAGAACTGTGTGTTTTCCTTCCATTTCCTTGCCTTGCATCAAAGGAGGGGAGGGGATTGCCAGAGAAAAGTGATTACATTGTTTGGTTGAAATCATATTGAGTATTTTCTGTACTGCATTCATTGAATATTGCATCCACCTGAGCTTACATAAAGCATCCTCTACCACATTATACTTTTGTTCCTATTTACCAGTGTGCTACCTTATCCATTTCATGTCAACTCATTAGTGATTATAAGAAGTGTGCTAGTGCCAGATTCTCCGTTGTTGATCTTTATCATATCAGATTAAGTGTGCTATTCAATTATTAATTTATTATAAAGTGTGATATATATATTTTAAATTATCAAATAAACCTTTTATACTTGCAAAACAGAACTACTTCTTGGCTCAGTGGGGTCAGGGGGATTCCAAGAGAGGGGTGTTATATAGGGGTAGTCATCCAGAACGCATGAACTGGACATAAAGATATATCAATAAGGGTTTTCATTCAGTATTATAGACTAGGTGTTGACTTAGCTGTAGTGTTGAATTGAATCCTCTTACAAATTGGGGGCTCGAGCCGGACGTTTGGGTTAGAATACCACTTGTGCAGCTTAATACAGTGTGCTAACTGACGGGATACATACATCCAGTCGGATCACCACGCTGCATTACGCTGTAAAGCATTCCTCAAAAGGGACACTCCAAGAAAAGTTCTGTTCTGCAAAAATAAAATACTAACTTCTGTAAGTCAGGACAGAGACCAATCTCTAGAATGACGACCTTAGTAGACATGAAAATAGCCAGAGAGCACCTCTTGCATAAGCTATTTGTGAGAGGTGAATGGACTGAACAGGGCCAGGATGCGTGGTTGCAGGCCATCACACAACAGGTCACTCAAACAGGGTCAGATATATATAGAGATCAGGGTCCCTTACATGTGGCCCTGAGTGAGCTATATATGGCTCCTAAAGCCAAAGAGGAACACAATAAGATTGCCAGGATAGCAGCATACCTGTACCTATACATGGGAGACATGCAGGATAGATGTGCTGAAAGCCAAAATCTGGCAAATAGGCAACAGATGGCATTACAGAAGGCCCAATCTGATCTGGACTCTTCTGAGCAGAGGCTGCAGAGGAGCCAGGAGTCAGAAGATGATAGTAGGCAGCACATCATTAAAATAAAGAAGGATATGGATGTGCTGCAACAGGAAAAGGTAGAACAGGATACTAGATTTCTGGCCCTGCAGAAGGAGCACCAAGACAGTTTGGACTCCTTACTGCAGAGCCAGAAAAAGCTGGAGCAACAATTAGACTTTAACAGGGCATGCACGGAGCAGGTAGCCACCCTGCAAAGTCATCTAGATAGAGTGAAGGCAGAGAGCAACAAACTAATTCTGAAAGACCTGGATACCCAGGCAGAGTTTGATGAGGAGCGCCAAAAAGCTGGTGCCCTTCAACGGCAAAGGGACGACCTGGCGGCACAAATGCAGGCTCTTAGTCAGGAAAGAGACGCCATAGGCCAGGAAGTCTGCCACTTAAAAAAGGAAATTGAAGAAAATCACCTGGCCCTCCAGGGGCTGGGTGATCTCCAAAAAGAAAACCAGAACTTGGTAGAGCACACCAGAAGGGTGGAAGATGCTCTAGCAAGAAAGGAGCAGGCCAATAGGGACATTGCCCAGGAGGTAAACCTCCTGCAGCAAAGACTGGCCCAGTTCTCCAGGACCAACCAGGAAGCACAGAGGGAGAATGAGGCCCTCTGTCAACACAAAGATAGGCTCCAGCAACAGGTAGCGATGCAGGAGAAACTGATAGAGTCGAGTAAGGCCTTAACAGAGGAACTGAAGGCACAAATGCAGGCTCTTGCATTGCAACAGGGAGCAGGGGCGGATAGAGATGAGGTTCGCTGGGAAATGGAAACTCCGGAGCATAACCTCAGGAGCCCTAGTACCAGAGGCCCTCATACCTCTCAGTCCCTGGACTCTGCCACCCCCATGTCCCCTGGTGCACATGAGCACAGGGCCGCAGGGATGGCAGATTACTATCCAGCTAAAAGTCTGGGGCTCATAGGCCAGTACCACTCAGGAATGGAGGGGTGGGCATCCGGGTATGGGCACCCAAGTACAGTACAGTTCAGTGGGGAACCCCAGGAGAGTAGGCCCATTAAGGGCATCCTGAAAACCTCTGCCCAGTTAGGTCAGTGGAGGGGGTACCCATCAAATCCTGGCAGCAAGGAGGAATCTGAAGACTCCTCTGAACTGCGCAGGACACAGGAGACCAGGTCCCCACATTCTGCCAGCCATTCCCAGGCTCGCAGAATCCGGGAAAACCTGGAAGATCAGACGGGAACCTCTGGGAGCAGTGCCTCTGAGTCCGAGGATGAATGGACAAGGGTTACCCGAACCAAAAAGGCCAATAAGGCAAAAAGGGCCTTGCTTAAGGACCCCTTAAAGCAGATTAAGGCGATCAGGAGCGTCATCACGCCTTACCATAAGAACGCTAAGTATTCTGTTTGGGAGCACTTAGAGTTGTTTGAACAAATGATGGAGACTTTCCATGTGAAGGACAGCCAAAGCTGTATTCAATATGTAAAGTGGACATTCTCCCCGGAATACTCCAGTTTCTTTGCGGGGCTGGAGGATCAAAATCATTTAAGATGGTCCACATATAAGGCGGCCATCCTGAAACATTTTTCTGTTCACAGAAATCCTCAAGAGGCTTGCAAGGCAGCCTACAATTTGCAATGTGGGGAGGATCAGGCCCCACAAGAATTTGTGCAGGAGTTAAAGCGTGCTTTTGCACAGACCACAAGAAGGGTGCGCACAGATAGTAGAGAGTTCATAAATACGTTTTTCCATGCCTTGCCCAAATACATCATGACCCAGCTCGTGAGGGATTTTCACGAGAAAAGATCCTTAGATTGGGTCATTGAACAGGCTACCCGGATCTATGAGGTGCAGAAACCGATAGATAGCAAAAGTAATGCCCAGAAAAACCCCAAAGCCAACACCACCCCTGCTGCTGCCAAGGTGGCAGAGGTAAAGGTCACCCCCGTTTTAGATTTGGAGATGGGGGGGCCTAAAAACCTACCTGCACCTAATAATGCTAGGCCCAGAAGGTCCTCGGGCCAGTCACAGACAGGGAGCCAGGGAGGCAGCCCCACAAATGGGGTCCCTCGCTCTCCTGATTATGTAAGTCCCCGTTACAAGGGAAACAGACCCATCCTGGGTTATGTGTGGACTCCTCCAGACCAAGGGGGGGGATCCAGCCAAGCACCTAACCCAGGGAACTTCCCTCCTAACTTCCCACCGGAGGGCAGAAACTCTCCAAATCCTGGGCAGAACTTTTTCCCCAGATATCCTCCCGACTTTCAGCCCCAAAACCATCCATCCTTCTTTCCCCAATTCCCTGAGCCCAGACCACTGAATCCGGGAGGGTGGAGGGGTACCCAAATCTTCCCAACCCGGGGTATTACCAGAGGAGGGACAGCTACCCTTCCCGGGATCAGCCCAGGGGAGAAAACAGGGCCCCGTATCAGCCTGAGCGGGTTTCCCAGTTAGAGCGCCAGGTTCAAAACATGGCGCGGGATATGGGTCATATACTGAGGGCGCAGCAGAACCCTCAGATCAGCATGCCGGCGCAGAACGCACCCAACTCTGGACCTGGTGCTCCAGAACAATGACGGGGGCAGCACCCCGATAACTCACCGGTTCCCAGGGAGGAGGCACAAGGGGAAGGGGGGTGTAAAGCCTTGGAGGAAGCTTCCTTCCTCACTTGTAAACAGCCCCTGGAAACCCAGGAACCGGAAACAAAATCTCTTGCCCCTGAAAGTCTGCCTCCTAAGGAGCAGAGGGGGGGTAGGAGAAACAAAAGACCCAAACAGACTCAGTTTGAGGAGGAGGTACAGATCTTCCAATTTGAGGGAGAGGGATCCTCAGAGGATCCTGAGAAAAGGACCTTCTCCTTCAGAGAGGGGGGAACTCCTCCCAAAGAAAAATGGGTCCCTAGGAATGCAAATCCAGACTGGGGAGATGTGGAGACTGAGCTACCGCCGCCCACCATCTCATCCCAGAACCAACAGCAAGAAAATCCCCTGGTTCAAACCCATCCTGGGGACTGCCTCCAAAAAGGGGGGACAGCCCAGAACCGGAACCAGGGGAACCCACAATGGCTCTGATCTCCAGTTGCCAACTTTTTCTTTCAGATTCCCAAGACTCTCCACAGAATTCTGCCCAAATCTCTTCGCTATCGATGTCCAAAACCAGAAAGTTAGCCCACCAGTTGTCCAAAAATGTGCATTATCTGTGCCCCCTTGAGGAGAAGGAGGGAAGATATTATGCCCCGGTACAAGTACAGGGGCAGGGTACAATCTCGGCACTGGTGGACACGGGATCTCAAGCTACCCTTCTGTCCAGAAGGGCCTTTGACAAACTGAATGCAGGAAGGGGAGAGAATTACCAAATTCCTCTCACCTCTCTTCCTGGACAACTACAGAACTTTGACGGGAAGGAAATTCCCGTCGAGGGGACGGCAGATTTGGACATTAAAATTGGGCGACATAAGTTGAAACACCCGGTCATAGTTGTGACCCCAGAGGGCACCCCTTGTTTACTAGGGAATGACCTCCTGAGAAGGTTGTCACCCCTAATAGATTGCGTAAACAAGGTCCTCTGGACCCAGACTAGCCGACCGATAAAATTAAAACAGAGTGTCAACCATGTTAGTTTAAACGGCACATGCCACATGGTTGAACAAAAATCTGACCAAGTAGAATTTCACTTCCAGAACAACCAGATTCCAGACGTGACAGTAATAGCAGTAGGACAACAGACTGGTGATGGGGGGTCCTCTCTATTTCTGAAAATCAACCTTCCTTCCAGTCTAAAGTGGTATTCCACGCTGGAAGGAAACACTCTGAAATTCTATACTAATCCACAATCAGAAACTCCCACTCCTATAGTCCAGAAAGATGTGAAATCAGCTCAGAGCCTGGCTGATATTCAGCAAATTGGAGAGCAGTTGTTCATCCCTGTTCAGTTAAATGATGGGAAGGACTCTGTTCTCGCTCGAGTGTGTGTGAACAACGGTAAGAGCTTCATCAGCGAAGCCATGTTTCGCCAACTTCCAAAAGATCCAGCAAATCCCACCTTCAAACTGATAGACAAATGGGAAATGGACCTGGAAGCACCCAATTCAAAACATCTCCTGCCAAGCAGGTGTATGCTCAAAATCTCCATTGGCAACAAGAGCATAGTCCATAATTGTTGGGTCGTGCGAGACGTCACTGCCGCCTTTTACTTAGGCAGTGACATTCTCAATCGCTTTGCCATTAGTTTGGACCTAATAAACTTCAAAGCTTGGTCCCGATTAGCGGATAATCCCATGGGCTTTGATGATCCAGAAAAAGCATTTAGGTCAGCTCAATTGCTACCTTATGCAGTTGAAATTCAGGTTAAAGAGGAAGTCACCATCCCAGAAAGGACCCGACAATTCTCCCTGGAAGTGAAAGTTAAAAGGGGACAAGAGTTGAAAAACCCTGATGCTTACATACATCTAAATGCTTCTTTCCAACAGCAAGGGTTGGGGGTAAACCCAACTCCATTAGTCAACATAGAACATGACACCATTCTAATAGAGGTGGATAACAGCGACTTAAAGAGTATTACTCTAGCCGCAGGCACCATTATTGGAATGGCGGTTGATGACCGACATTTCTCCATTGATCTAGTAAATGAACTGTTAGGACCAATCCCCAAGGACTGTGTTGACAGTGACAGTGAGGACAATACAACACCAGACAGGATTTTCACCCGGCATGGGGGGAACTTCCTGGTGTACACTTCCTGCCCCTATGGTAAGGAAGATGTGACGTGTGACTTCAGGAGGGATGAGGTGATTTTCCAGGTACATGAGGGCTGCCTTTCCCACCTGAAGCCTCCGGTCCAAATCAGCACTCTGACCAGGGACTTCTCCACCCAGCTGGAGGAGGCCGCGGAAATAGCCAAACCAGAAGTCTTTCCAGGCTTCAGGCAGATGGTGGAAGAGAGAGTCAACCTAGCTGATGCCTGTGTGACTCTGGAACAAAAGCAAAAGTTGAAACAAGTTTTCTTGGATTTCCAAGATCTCTTTGCGGTAGACTCATATGACTGTGGTCGCACTGACATCCACACAACAACAATCCCCACGGACCCTGGCATGACTCCAGTGTTTGTGAAGCAATATCGCTTGCCTCTCGCATCAATGGAGTCCCTTACTGAAATAATTAAGAACCTTGAGTCCCGGGGAATAATCCGTCCAGTCCACAGCACCTTCAATAATCCGGTGCTGGGAATATTGAAGCCAAACGGCCAGTGGAGACTCTGTGCCGACCTCAGGGAGCTCAACAAACGGGTCCATACTTCCCGATGGCCTCTGCCCTACATTGACCAAGGGCTGGCCCAGATCCAGGGGTCACAGGTATTCACTGCAATAGACCTGACCAATGGATACTGGACTGTGCCTGTCAGTAGGGAGGACCAATACAAGCTGGCTTTTACCTTTGGGGGCCAGCAGTACACCTGGACCCGGACTCCCTTCGGATACCTCAACTCCGGCAATGAATTCAACATTTTTCTACACAAGGCCATGCCTGACTTGGGTGCAAGGGGTAACCTGGCTTATGTAGATGATGTCCTCATCAAAAGTTCATCTGTGGAGGAACACATAGCGGAGATCCGTTATGTTCTGACACAGTTGAGGGCTGCCGGAGCAAAACTTTCCTTTCAGTAAGCACAGTGGTGTAGAACCGGTGTTAATTTCTTGGGGCATGAGATTACTCCTCAGGGTCTCTGTCCCCAGGAAAAGAAAGTGGAAGCACTTCAGAAACTGAAAGACCCCACAACTCTGCGGGAACTAAGGAGCCTCCTTGGACTGACTAATTACAGCAGAAAGTTCATTGAGGGCTACGCAGAGATCACCAGACCCCTGATTCATCTCCTGAAGGGGGGGGTCAAGTGGGAATGGGGTCCAGAACAAGCCGAGGCGGTAAAACAACTCAAAAGAAGCCTCTCACAAGCGCCTTGCCTAGCTTACCCTGTCAGAAACAAGGAGTTCTTCCTGGAGACGGGGTTCTCTGATACGTGCTTGACGGCAGTATTATACCAAAAGCATGACAAGGTCAATAAAGTAATCTCCTATGCGAGCAAAACTTTATCCTCTGTGGAGGAGAAATTCAACGATTGTGAGAAGGCACTCCTGGCGACGGTGTGGGCATTGAAGAATTACCGCCCGTTTATCCAGGGGGAGCACATCATAGTGGAGACTCCACACCAGCCTCTGCAATATCTCCAAAGTGACAGAATCCGGCCCGGAAATGTGAGTAATTCCCGAATTACTTCCTGGATTCTGTCAATGCAAGGCTTTCCTGTGGAGGTCAGATATGGCCAAAACAAGAAGAGTCCCCTCGCGCAAGGTCTGGCTGACTTGCATGATTGTGCCAGAGAAAACTGTCTCGAGGACGAAAGTCTGTAAATCAAGGACAACATGGAGGCATACCTTAATTCCCCACACAAAGTCTTTGAAGAAGACAAGTGTGAGGGAATGCCCACTGTGTATGTGGATGGATGCTCTTACCATGTTGACAACAACGGGGGGAAAGAACTGGTGGCCGGCGTAGGGAATGCATGGGTGAATGAGTCCCCAGAACCCTCCGCTGGATACAAAATTGGTCCCCGAAGTAGTCAGGTGGCAGAATTGATGGCTGTGCATCAGGCCATCCTCACTGCTGTCCAGCATCAACTCCACAAACTGGTCATAATCACAGATTCGGATTATGTACGGAACGGGTTCGTGGAGCACCTGGTTAATTGGAAAACCAGAGGCATGTTATGTGCTAACAACAAACCCTTGAAACATGGGAAGTTGATCCAAAACATTGATGATCTGGTCACATCGAATGGGATGACCATCTACTGGAAAAAGATCAAGGGTCATTCCAAAGTAGAGGGACCAGACAAAACTGGAAATGACTTAGCTGATCAGCTGGCCAAAACCGGAGCCATCCAAGGGGATCTAATTGAGATTGAGTCCCTGTTGGGGGAAATCCAGGTCACTGCCATCACTAGGTCCCAGACAAATGCTCACAACGACCTTTCAATTGCACAATGGAGTAAGGAGACCCCTGATGATGATTTGATTACTGCTCAGAAGGGGGATCCAATTATTGGTAAATTTTACCAGCACTTTGAGGACCCTGAGAACTTTCCCCTGACGGATACCGATTACATTGGGAAAGAGGACCTAAGAGTGTTGATGAAATGTCCAAAAATGTTCCGAATCCAAGACGGTTTGCTGGTAAGGAAATCCAAAGCTGGCCACGATCAGTGGGTGGTTCCTATCTCATTCCGAAGCCTGATGTTAAGTCACGCCCATGATGCGGCCACTGCCGGTCACAGGGGGTTTCACACAACATTGGAAATCTTAAGAGAGGTTGCATACTGGCCACACATGGGGCAGGACCTCGACCAATACTTGAAGGGGTGTCTTGTGTGTGCACAATTTCAGCCATCATCCCTCACGCACCGGGCACCTTTACAAAAGAGGGGAATGACACTCCCATGGTCAGATTTACAAATTGACTTTGTAGGCCCTGTGATTCGCTCGGCTAGGGGGAATAAGTACATGTTGACTGTGACATGCTTGTTTACCAAGTGGGTGGAATGTCTCCCAGCCCCAAATTGCAAGGCAGAAACTGCAGCTGCCTTGATGATTAACCACATCTTTTCCCGTTTTGGTCTACTTCAAAGGATTGAGTCAGACAGAGGTAGCCACTTCACCAGTGAAGTAATGACAAAGATGTGGGAGATACTGGGGGTCAAAAGGAAGTTGCATATTGCTTATAGACCAGCTTCTTCTGGGGCAGTAGAGAGATATAACCGGACAATTGTGAGCATATTAAAGAAGTTTGTGGCAGATTCTGGGCCAAGTTGGGATATCCGATTACCTCTGGTCCTAATGGCCATCAGATCTACCCCTTCATCTGCAACCAAAATGTCACCATTTGAGTTGATGACTGGGCGCAAGATGGTGCTTCCTCAGCATTTGCTCTACAGGACCCAAGAGCAGACACTGATAAATGCCTCCACTACTCATGAGTATGTAGAGAATTTAAGGAAACACCTCCAACATGCTTTTGCTTATGCTCAGCGGAATCTAGAAAGATCAGCTGATAGCATGAAGACCCATTATGACCTGAAAACTTCCAGGAAGGAATATCAGGTGGGAGACCGGGTCTATCTATACAACTTCCAAAGGAACCAGGCCAAGCAGCGCAAATTTTTGCCTACATGGAAGGGACCCTTTGAGATCATCGACAAGATCTCCCCTGTGGCCTACAAAATCCACATCCCCAAAGGCGGTTCGGCAGAGGGAGAAGACAAGTGGGTCCACATAAACCAGTTGAAATGTTGCCATCCCAGGCACACTCTGCAACAACTGGAGGAATCCTCTGGAATCCTAGCGGGTATTGTCTCAGACTAATTCAGTTCCAACCATAAAACATACCACATCTAGTCTCTAAAATATTGTGATTTGCATGAAACTGTCTCTTAGTTATACTGTTTTTTTTATTAAAATAAGAATGTAATGTTTCGTGATGATGAAATGCATATGCTGCCCCACTATCTCAACGGTGGTGGAAAAACGTCTATGAATAGGTATTGCCGCTCTTCCTTTGTCGTCCTAGGAGAAAGAAAACCTTGAGACGGGCCAAGGAGGACGATCCGGAGACCGGGAGCTGAGACGCAACGGGCTCGGGGTACCGCCCAATATTCCCATCAGGACCGGCGAGGAGAACCGATCGATCCGACCGGATGGAGGAAAAGATGCTGAACTGTGCCATCTATTGGAAGAAGATGAGGAAACATCCCAGATCTTGCGAGTCCCATCAGTGAAACCGAATGGCCATCGCAAGAGGGGGGCTTGTGGGATGTATTTACCCATGCATCTGAGCCCTACCTCAAAACTGTGCAGTACTGACATGGAAACATCATGATGGCCAGAGCTTCCCAGAAAATGCACAGGGAAATGCAGGAAGAATAGGCTGCCACCCATTTTTGCCGATGTTATGGGCACAGAAGGACACTGCCTAAAACCACCATTGGACTACCCGCACAGTAGTCTGAAACCATTGGGAATGGCAATGCTGATTGCCAAATGCAACCTAGAATTGTGGGGAATTCATTCTTCAATCCCAAAAATGGGTGCAGTACCAGTACTCACCACTATCCAAAAGCCGGCGTTTTAAAACCACCCTGTGTTCCTCTGAAGGCAAGCCAAAGTGTCTATTTTAAACATTGCAACATGTGCAAAATATTCACTGAACACCAGCAGACATTTGGCAGAATGAGGTTTTGTGTGCTTACAAAATCTGGGAAATGAAGAGCCCAAAACAGTGCTTATAACAAAACTGCTATGGAGTCAGCAGTTTAAGTTGCACTGGATTTAAAGACACTAAAATCGAAAATGTTTAGATTAAATGAGTGACCTATGTTTGGTGTCACATGCCTTTGTAACTGTTGAAATGTCATAGTTTTGCACTTAGAATCAGCATTCTAGCTGCATATGTAAAAAATGTTTAGTTTTATTTGAATGCAGGAACTGGGGAACAAAAAGTGACATTTTATCTGAAACCTGGCTTAAGGAACTGAATTCTGCCTGGCAACTACCCCCATCAGGAGTGAAACTTGAGTCACAGCTGTGTTCCCAGGCCTAGCTGCCCTTTTGCTGCTCACACTAAGGATATGCCATCTATCTGATAATTGAATTACCTGTGCTCTGCAGGAAAGTGAACAAAGCCCTGTCCTGGCTCAGGCAAAGGTTTTATTACAGCAGTCGTAAAATGTAGCTTCCTCTTGGCAGAAGCTGGGAGGAGCACTGCCTGTGAGAGCAAGCTGGCTTGGCAGAACTGGATAAACCAGTATTTCTACCTTGTGCTGGGAGGAAACCACACCCCTTTGGAGCCAGAACATAACTTTAAAAAGATGGATCATTCATAGAGCGGACATGTGAAAATTTTATAAATGACACCATAACTCTTGTGATTTTTCTGCCCACATTTTAAGAGGTTTTTCGAACCGGTGGTATGTTCAGGGGGGTGTTAGCGGAAAAGTGGATATTACTCTAAATGTATGCATGTTAAAAGTCTGAAACTTCATCAGTTAATGTCCATACTCCCTGCGCACATGTATGTAAAGTTGGGTCAATGTCAGAAATTGAAAAATCAGTTAAAAAGTCAATTATGTGCCATTTCTGAATGCAAGCTCTTAGAAACAGCAGATTTGGACAGAGACATGGCTAAATTCAGCCACACCATGTATATGTAATTTCAAGCAACTGTGTAACTGTGAAATATGTCTTTTATTATCAAATATAGAATGTGTGCAATCTGACAGAGGAGTGTCCTATCTGCAAGCCATAAAATGACATCCCTCTGACTCACAGTTCATTCCCCAATCAAATGATAAATGGAAGTTTGACCAATTAGAAGCTGAGAGAGAAAGCAGTGCTGTACCCAGAGAGAAAGCAGTGCTGTACCCAGAGAGACCCAGACCAGCAGAGAGAGCTGACCCAGATCACTGTGAAGTGCAGAGGCCAGACCAGACCAGACCAGAGTCCAGTTTAAAATCTGACCAGATCCGTGGCGTGGCCCATTTCACTCAAGAATATAGTGTGAGTACCTAGAAAACTGTGCAGAACCAATCTCCTAGTTAAAATAATATAATTCAATCCTATTTTAATCTAAGTAGAACTGTCCCCTAACTGTCACCTGTCATTTGCAAAGCTGTCACTTGTCATTTTCTAGTTGCAAGCTGCACTTGTCTTTTTGAACTTTAAAATTTCAAATCTGAAAAACGACCTTTATTTAATCGCTCATATCTCCGCAACCGTTTGTGCTAGAGACTTTCATTTGGAAGATGAGATCCTAGGCTTTCCTAGGACCCCAAAACGATAGAGATAGTCCTTGTGGTTCCTCTGTAATAGCGCTCGGCGCATCCGCGAGTTTTGCCGCGATTTGCAAATTTCTTCATGTTTAAAAAACTGCTGCTGCTTGCCTTCCATTTGCCAGAAATTCGTTTAACCTGCTAACTATCCCTGCATCATTGCTAGTGTGAGCCTGGACTAATATTAACTAGATACCACTCACCCTGAACCTCTGAAAGGGAATTAAAAGCATTTCCAGCATATTTCTCATCCATTGCTAGCACATATCAAAGCATTTTGCCTGTGTTTTCAAAACTCCTATCTGTTTTCTGTAGTGTAAGCTTGCTGGGGTGAACTGATTTACATTGATTGCATTTCTGAGAACTGTGTGTTTTCCTTCCATTTCCTTGCCTTGCATCAAAGGGGGGGAGGGGATTGCCAGAGAAAAGTGATTATATTGTTTGGTTGAAATCATATTGAGTATTTTCTGTACTGCATTCATTGAATATTGCATCCACCTGAGCTTACATAAAGCATCCTCTACCACATTATACTTTTGTTCCTATTTACCAGTGTGCTACCTTATCCATTTCATGTCAACTCATTAGTGATTATAAGAAGTGTGCTAGTGCCAGATTCTCCGTTGTTGATCTTTATCATATCAGATTAAGTGTGCTATTCAATTATTAATTTATTATAAAGTGTGATATATATATATTTTAAATGATCAAATAAACCTTTTAAACTTGCAAAACAGAACTACTTCTTGGCTCAGTGGGGTCAGGGGGATTCCAAGAGAGGGGTGTTATATAGGGGTAGTCATCCAGAACGCATGAACTGGACATAAAGATATATCAATAAGGGTTTTCATTCAGTATTATAGACTAGGCGTTGACTTAGCTGTAGTGTTGAATTGAATCCTCTTACAGGACATGACGCGTGGGGCCCTGATAGGCATTTAATGAATGGAAAAGCGGGGAGGTGTGTCATGTGAACACGACACGTGGAGCCCTGCTAGGCAGTTAGTAGTGGATGGGAGAGAGGCGCAGTGGCGGCTGGTTACTATGAAATGTGGTGGGGCGTAAATTTGCTGGGGCGAATTTGGAAGCAAAAGAGCGCAGCGAGTGAGCCCAATGCATATCAAGAGGGGTAGAGGGGGTTTTCCCATACAAACATGACCTAAAAAGCATTAGGTTTTAGCTACTAATTGTGGTACATTATTCTTACGTATGCAAGCGTAATGGTGAAGTATTTTACAGTAGCTTGTATTGAGAATAGCTGGCACTATGTTGTATGCATAAAGAAATTCAATTACCTCTGAAGGGGTAATTTCCAGGTATGAAAATTTCCAGGTATGAAGGCAGTTGATGGGCAGGGCTGCTCCCATTGGTGGCAGTACATGACTGATTTGCATATGGCTGGATCCCTTTTGCAATGGCACAGCCCGGGGAAAAAACAGTGGTGTGGAACGTTGCCCAGTGGCAGTGGCACAGATTAATTAATTTCTTTATTTTGGAAGATGACATAAAAATGCATGCTTATTTACCATTACTGGTACCCCTGCCTTGTGATGGCGAATATATGGCAAAGGCCTGAAATGTGGGTAATTTTAGAGACATATGAGGCCTCATTACAACCCTGGCGTTAAGGGGTTAACGGCGCCGTAAAAGGCTGCGGCGCCGTTAAACCCGTAACGCCCGATTCACACTTTAACGCCTGCTTTTTGCAGGCATTAAAGTCCAACCCGTTAAGGGACCTTGGTGCTAATTACGGCACTGTAATTTACGGTGCCGTAATTAGCGCCTTCCCCATTCCCATTGAGCCCTATGGGCCAAAAATGGGAATGGGGAAGGGGCCATGGTGAATGGAGATTTACCGCCCCGCCAACCTTGGAATGGGGCGGTAAATCCGCCATCCACCATGGCGGAATCCGGCATGGACCATGGTGCTTATAGCACCATGGTCCAACGCCAGGGTTGTAATGAGGCTGGTGCTAGTGCCAACCAAGTGTCCTGGAAATGGGATTGCGTAAAAACGGTTTCTAAATATATATATATTTCAGACCATATACTACAGTGCAGTATTACCACACCCTTTACGCAGTGTCCTCCTGCATATACTGCGTCCTTGCTAGCGCAGATGCATGCTCGAATGGTGAGCCCGACACAACAGAGAAGACAGCAATAAAAGAAGACACATCGCAACTGGTGCCTGGTGCAGGGGTCCCTGAACCGTTTGGTTTTTCTGCTACCACTGATGAAACTTCATTTCTCCTAATCTTCACAGCTATGTGTCAGTCTTCTCTGCAGGGGCCTTAACTCCCCATACCACAGTGACAATGAGCTTCTCTTGAGGCCATCGCTCTGGCACTATGCATCTTTCAGTGGGTATAACACCTCCACCTGCATTCCTCACCAAATGAACCATCCAATCCATGGCTCGAGTTCTACCCTACTTCACAACTCATTGGTTACTGAAGGACAGTGATGGTCTGCGTGGCCATGCGCCTGTGGTATTCAAGCTTCCTTAGGGTTCATATTGTTGTAGATGGCATGGCAGCATCTATTCGTGAGTGCCCACAGACCAGTACTATGGAATCTCTCTCAGGCCATAATGATGTCTAACTGTTCATGCCCATATTGCAGTACTAATGCAAGCCCTCCGAGCCCGCACATCATTGCAGAGGGTAGTGTCTAACTATGTCCTCATACCAGTGCCACACCAAGCTGTCTTCTTGAGCTTTATATTATAGGAAACTGCAGCGTCCGTAGCACTAGCAAAACGGACTCCATTGCTGTCTGCTACTCCCTTTTATTGGAACAGTTTGCTCACAGTGCAGAAGTTGCAGGACTGGTGCTAAGGGGTCATACATCATTTACCAGAAGAAAACATGTGCACCCTTTCATGCACTTTTGAATAAATGAGCAGCCACATGTGCGAGAGCTCAATCCCTGCGAAATATAGATAGCCTGCTCGTATTGGGAATTTACCAGGAGACCTTTGTGAGCCTGGAATGTTTTCTGTTGCAGGTGACTCACTCTGGAAGCACCGAAACTACCTCAGCAGCTTTGCAAAGGTACTGCACTACAATCCAAGATGGCCCCTCCATCCCTCACAGAGTTGACTGCATGGTGGCAAGGTTTAACGTCGCTTTGTGAACGCTGCTTGTTCCCGCAGACAAACATTCACACAATGGGAAGTGTAGGTTGGGCTGCCCCCTAGCAACTGGCACTTTTGCGATATGCAACCATGCAAAATCAAATTTAATAAGCAAAATACAAATAAAACGAGCGTTTTTAATGTAGGTCTGTTTTATGTTCACTCTGCAGATAATCACCCTAAATAAAGTGAAACTGTTCATACCCCTACAGCGCTTGCAATGATTAAGACGGTCACTTTTCTGGTTCTTGCTTCCTCGTTGTTTGCGCTGGGGCAAGCTCACCCCCAACTTGAAATTAAGTGCAGGGCGAAGTCGCATTTTCGCACACATGCTGTGCAATTCAACAGACTGCAGGCCCCTGCGCCCAATTCTAAATGGGGGCCTTGGTCACTGTTTGCATTACTGCTGCTGCAAAAAAGCCTGGTGACTCTGCTTTCACCAGCACGTTCTTGCAGCTACAGTCCTGCCTGCCAACTTCAAGCAGCTTTGAATAGGTGCTTAACATTGTGCTAGAATGTCAGACGCTTTATGCTAGGTAGGCTGCAAGCGCCTTCCGAATCTATCGACGGTGACCGTGAGTTTGTCATAGTAATGGATTCAAGAAGTTAGACGGGCAGCACCTGTGCTTTCCGAATTGTAGCTGATCGGTAATTCGTAACCAGCTAATAGTGCACTGTTACAGTGCCAAAGCGAAATGCTATGGATGAATCCCGATCGCGCACTTGGCCGCAGCACGACTCTCTCTCTATAAATATGCACTGCATGAAAGAAGCCACGTATGCACAATTCAAGTAACACGTGTGTAGTGTGTCATTGCTGCACTGAACAAAAACATATTTGCAAAAAAAGCAAAACCAATGAAGGAGGCCACTACAGATAGCACCATGCTCTGCTTGTGTCTCAGTCTCGCCCTGGCCTGGCCTACATCAATGCTCACCCATGACCCACCAACTCTAATAGTGCCACTGTGGCAGCCTGCTCGCACCCCCGCCCCCGCCACCCCCAGACACAGGCACAGTACTTGCGGTAGTGGTCGAACGCCGTCAAGTACATTTTTGGATTCAGCTCGGGGTGGGGCAGGGCAGGCCACACATGCAATTCAAACTCAAGAAGGCAAGGCCAACTAGGCCGTGGCACGCACCACACGTGGCTCAGGCAGAGCCTGCTCGAGGAGAAGGACGAGTCGACCCCAACCTGGGCTTGGCAACAACTAAGTGAGTAGGCGGCGCTGTGCCTGCCCATCACCCACCCCGCACGTGACCATAATTATTTTCATTGGCTGGCAAACAGCCAATGAAAACTGTATAATCTGTCACTGTTACTAGGTAGTATTTCACTGCGCTGTTTGTGCACAGAATATAGATGTGCACAAACACATGTGCGCCCCCATCCCTAAATAAGCAGCCGCCACTGGAGAGGCGTAATAGCTGCAAAAATGACAACAATGATGATGCCATTATGTCAGTGGGGCACGGGAGAGTGTGGTGTGTAGTGAGGGACACGTGGAGCCCTTGTTGTAAGCCAGAGAAGGGAGCGGAGGGGGTGTCAGCCTCAAAATATCTTCAATAGTGATTAATGTTACTGAAGGGCACTGGATAGTGCAGAGTATTGTGAGGGTGAGGAGGAGCCATGAGGGGCAGCCAGTGAGTTGGAAGGGGGGGGCTGTGTCGACCTCAAGACGACAGGATTATTAATTCATGATGCTGAGTGGGCACTGGATGATGCAGTGTGTTGAGGAGGATCCCAACACAGGAGCCCTGAGTGTGGCAGGAAGGGAGAGCGGAGTGGGAAGGCGTGTAGGTTCTGAGGTGGCTGGAAAATAAGGTGTGTTGTGAGGGTCACATCACAGGAGGCCCAGGGGGCGGCATGAAGGCAGAGCGGAGTGTAAGTGTGTTAGCATGTCTGAAAGGCAGGGAGGTCAAGTTGTGGAGGTCCCTGTTTGTGGCGAATTGGTCTGAGATAAGTTGAGGAGCCACCAGAGGGTGGATGCTAGACTTGATTGGGTCAGGGCCTCTAGTGCATAAAAACATAGAGCCCTGATTGGCAGCCACTGGGTTGGAGGGACAGGAGGTGTGTCTCGGGGGCAGTAAGTGGTGAAGTGTGTTACAAGAATCAAATGGCGGATTGCCAGGGGTGCAACAGTTGGGAGGAGTGAATTGGTTGAGGGTAGAATAGGTCTAAGGGTGAATGAAAAGTTCAGAAATGGGGACTAAGGTGAGCACAGCGGGCAGCCTAGCCTGTGTCGGATGGGTCCTGATTGGGTGGTACAGATTGGGAAAGTTAGCACATGGCATGGTGTCACAGACGCCAGAGGAGGAGAAAGATGGCTCAGAAGAACACATGGAAATCATGATCACTGTTGAGGCCAATAGTTACGCCTCTGTATTTGCACATAGCATGGTGTCACAGATGGAGAAAATTGGCTCATAAGAATACATGGAAATCATGATCACTGTTGAGGCCAATAGTTACGCCTCTGTATTTGCACATAGCATAGTGTCACAGATGGAGAAAATTGGCTCATAAGAACACATGGAAATCATGATCACTGTTGAGGCCAATAGTTACGCCTCTGTATTTGCATATCAATCTTGCTTCTCTCTGGCACAGGTGGAGTTCCCTGTCTCCTCCTCTGGCGTCTGTCGGTATTGCTTCTAGTCCCACAAAGGAGATGTCATCTTTGTTGGCCGATTGGTGTTTTTCTTGCCAGTGTAGTGCCAGTGGCTATTTGGAGTCTTGAAGATGGAGAGAGCTCCGGTGTTCCTGAATTCTGATTCTGAGCTCCCTCTTGGTGCTCCCGATATATATTTGCGATCACAAACACATATTATGGCATAGATGACATCGGATTTACAATTGATATATTGTTTAATGTCATGTTTGTCAACGTCAGTGAAGTTGAGTGCCTTGGTGTTCCTGGAATGTTTACACATTGAGCACATTCTGCATTTGTAAACGCCCAAGTATATTGCTTGTGAGACAGTTGTCATTTGTTCTAGGCACTGGTGTCATGAAAGACAGGCTTAGGATCGTCTTAATTGTCCTGGCCTTGGTGTAGGTCGGGCTAGGTTTGTCTGGTAACCATTTCCTGATATCCTCGTCTATGGTCAGGATGTGCCAGTGTCTTTTTAGTATTTTCTGTACTTGTTGACTGTCACTGCAGTATTGGGTAATGTACCGGGTTTTGCTGTTATCATTGGTCATTCCTCTTGTGGATTCTTTGCGTGTTAGTAGGGTTGTCCGTTCTCTTTTGTTAGCCATATCCCTTGCTGTCTCGACAGCTTGCTGTGGGTAGCCTCTCTCAGAGAAACATCTCGTAAGGGTTGAGCACTCCTTTCCATAGTGTTCCTGCGTGCTGCAGTTCCGTTTTGCTCGTAGGAATTCCCATTTGGGAATGTTGTTTATTACTGATTTTCTGTGGCAGCTTGATGCATGGAGTACCTAGTTTACTTCCGTCGGTTTCCATGAAAGTCACAGTCGCCGCTCTGCCCCTACCGGCATGATGGTAATGTCCAGGAAGTCAATCAATGTGCTGCTTGATGATCCCGTTAGTTCAAGGCCGAAATTGTTGCCATTTAGGTATTCCTGGAAGGATCCTAGTTGTTCTACTGTTCCAGACCAGATCCTCAAGATGTTGTCTATGTAGCAAAACCATTTGTACACAAATTTGTTGGCGAAATTGTGCACCTGCTCAAAATGATGCATGAACAGGTTGGCCATGAAAGGAGCGTATGTGGCCCCCATGGATATGCCTTTCATTTGTTTATAGTATTGTTGGTCAAACAAGAACATTGTGTCAGTGAAAGAGAATTCGAGAAATTCTTTAGTGAGTTCCAGGTGGGAACAGAGGGATGCAGAGGCCTTGGCGAAGGCAAAATCAGTTGCTTTTAGGGCCAGTCGGTGGTCAATGGCCGTATTTAGGGCTTTCACATCGAGGGTCACAAGGATATACTCGTGCCATGTGACGTCCTGTAGAACTAGTAGCGTATGCATGGTATCTCATAGAAATGTTGGTATTTTGAGTACCTCTGATGCCAGGATGTTGTTGATGTATTTGTTCAGTGTTTCTGTTATTCATCCGATCCCACTCAGGATGGGACGTCCTTCAGGGATCAGGTTGAATTTTTTGGGGACCTTGGGGAGGAAGTAAATGGTGGGCAACCTGGGATGTCTTGGTTGCAAGTATTTGAGTTCTTCGTCTGTCAGAAGACCGCTGCGGTGCTATTTGGTCAACAAGGTGTTGGCTGCAAGTGTTATCTCATTGGTGGGGTTTTTATATTCCCTATAGGTCCATATAAATTACTTCATGAACACCCTGCATGACTTCATCACCATCACTTTCTGTCCAGCCTCTTCAATTCTAAAAGATGGTAGGAGCAGGCGTGCTAGGACTGATGTCCTGGCGCCATGCAGCAGGGCTCAAAGGCATGGTTGAAGGAAAGCAATGTTTCGAAACATTCAGCAGAAGCTTTGTAGACTAGAATGCTACAGCAGAATGTTACACTATCTCTCTTGTCTTCACCCATACTGTTGGGTGCCGTCACATGTCGCATGGTTATCAGTTCTGCCACACTTTTCCTACCCTTTGGAAGTGCAGAGGCAGACCAGCAACTTCAGTAGGTTAATGCACCCAGACAAGAACTGCCCTCTTTGGCGAGGTTATGGAGATCTAGGGCGTCGCTAGCCTTATACCAATGATAAGGGACCAAGGAGGAGAGGAGCTGGTGATGTAATTTTGGAGAACAAGGATTTTCTAAGGATTCTGTGTAATGGCAAATCCTCATTAGAGTGAGGACTGTGACAAGGAAACTAGAGGTAATGGTGGCCACCATGTTTTCTAATGGTGGCCACCATTACCTATTACCACCATGCATGCACAGTGGTGATCGAGTTGGACTAGCAGCATGGGGTCAGTTTTGGTATGGCAAGGGTCTGCAATCTTTGGTTCTCGAGGTGTTTTGGTTTACAGCACACATCAAGCTCTAGCCAGTATTGTCAATTGTGAGGGATCATGTGAGTCATTGTCGAAAACATCTGAAGAGCTGCAGGGTGCAGATCCCTGAGGTATGGAAACCCAGAATCCACCCAGATTACTGTGCCAAAATCGGCTCCAAGCTGACAACCAGGAGAATTAGGCAGTCTGGATCCTGACTGCCAAAACAAATCCAGTCATGGTCTTTCTACCGGATTCTGTAGGAAGAGAAAACCCTGTAGTGGGTTAATTCATGATTCCTTTTCAGCCGTTATCTTTACACATCAAAGCAGAATATGCTTTTCAGTTTGAACACATAGTCTGAGAAGTCTGCAGAAGCAGCCCTGTTTAACTTTATATGAAGCCCACAGCATGCTACAGTCTTCATTTAGTCTGAACCTAAATTCTAAAAAATTGTTTTTTCTCTGGGCCTGCAAGGAGATTCCACCAGTTAAACCTGGATGTCATTATCCATGGCCGACTTAAATTAAGGCATAATATTCTTTAGAGATGTAATTCACACTCTTTTCTTTGAGTTCTTTTTTTCAGTTTAATAATCTTTATTGAGATTATAATAGGTTAAGAACAAGAAATAGAAGTAACAGTGCCGATGACAATGAAAAGCAGTAATGATCAGAATATGAACGGAGGCAACTAGATGAAACAGTCAATGACAGAATAAACAAATGAGTGATGCCATGGAACTGATTAGTGAAAAATTCATACACACCAAAATCTGCAAGTCAAAACAAATTCATGAATAGAAGACAAACAGGGGAATGGACAGGGACACACACAAGAAAACTGTGGGAAGGAGGAAGGGGGAGGGGACATACAACAATGTAATACTTGGAATCATTGATTCATAAAACTAAAGAAATCTGACAATCGAATATAAAGGAAACGTAAATGCACTGAACACTGTAGCAGGTAAAATATTAACAGCTCATGCACCATGAGAGGACAAACTGAAGTAGTCTAGGTAACAAATTAAAAGAGCCCATTTGGCACTGTACTTCTTTGCACATGGCATATGTTGTTCCACCATCCTTCAATGGAGATATTTTGCGACTATTTCCTATTGGCAGTAATAAGCTTTAGAGCAAGAGCAATGAACAAATCATAACGCTTGGCAGTTACAAGGCTACCTAGACAGCAAGGCTACCTAGGAAAACATTCATGAATGATAGAGGCTCATTGACAATAAAGATTAGCTTAAGAAATCTCCATACCTCTTGCCAAAACATAAATACAAATGGACAATCAAAAAATATGTTTGTAGGAAGCAGGGGCACCACCACATGACCAGCATTTACTATCTGCACCAGCCTTAGATTTGGATAATTTTAGAAATACAGATTTTGTGTAATGTTGGCAGAGGTAGAGACGCCCCTGATTCTAGTATACAATAGAGATCCAGTATGATCATCAAGGACACATCCAAGGTCATATTCCCATTTTGAGTGCAGAAGCCATTTAGTGTCCACACTAGTCAATACATTGTAAGATTTGGTAGCTATAATATCGGAAGCCATTGTTAAGAGTAGAAGTCTAAAGGCATCAGGTATGAGGATGTTAGAAAATCGCTGGAATGCATCTAAACACGCATTGACCAAATTATTATAAAAATTGAAATCGAAATAGGGATGGAAACAGACCTCTAAGCTGTTGGAATGAAAGAAGGGAGGAGCCATGAACAATCTGATGAATTAATCTGATGCCTTTATTTAACCAGGGTTTGGATACAGAGCCCTCTCATTAATGGAAATATATATGGTGTGCCATAGAAACGGAAAATATTCCTTGGACGGGGATTTGCTGGGGGGGAAGAGAAACCGTCTAAGAGCAGAGATAGAAGCCTTGATGGGATCCGAGGATGCCGCAGAGAAGTGGCAAAAGAGGTTGATTAGGCCAGCAATGTCACAGGGATGTGCCAATTGTTTTTCCAACTCACACCAGGAGGGAATGTCAGAGGATTCAGGAGGGGCAAACCAGCAGCAGGATTGCTTGAGTAGAAATGCAGAGTGATACAACTTAAAGTCCGGGTACCTGACCCCCCCTTATCGTATGGGGCTTTTAACTTGGTGATGTCAATTCTCGTACACTTCCTTGATCCCCATAATAAATTGAGGTGGATGGAGTTAATGGACTTGAAATATGAGGGAGGTAAAGGAACCGGGAGTAGTTGCAAATGAACAATGAGGGACAACATCATTTTAATGTTGTCGAGATAACCCCACCCAGATAGGTAGAGAGGTCACACATCAAAGTTAGATCTTAGATCTTTGAGTCTATTGACCAATAACTCCACATTGAGCTTGACGGTATCACTTAAACAGGAAGAAAAACGAAGACCTATGTTTTTAATTGAGTCATGACACCATTTAAACCGAAACGCATTTAAATCATGTTTGACACTGAAGGAGTTAAGGCGTAATATCTCACATAGTTCCTTGTTAAGTTTACAGCCAGATACTAAGGAAAACTGGTGAAGTTTATTCAGCAGATGAGGGAGATGAAGTTTGGGATTCTTTACAAGGATACGAATATCATCTGCATACACAGCAATTTTAATACTGGATTTCCCACAAGAGATCCCAGGAATGTTACTGCCAGATCTTAAGTGTTTCAACAGAGGCTCTAGAGAAAGAATGTAAAGAATAGGAAATGAGGGGACAGTCCTGCCTATTTCCTCTACACAAAGGAAAGAAGGATGAGGATTGGCCATTTATACAAATAGAACATTTGGGACATGAATAAAGAAGTTTAATAAGGGAAATTTTCCCCACAGCCATGCCATCGAAGAGATTGAAATATGAAATCCCAGTTGACCCGATCAAAGGCTTTCTCAGCATCTAGCACAATAGCTGCACAGCCCTATTTATCTTTTTTATCCTTTGAAAAAATATGCAGAGCGTCAAGCAGTAGTCTTGCATTTGCAGATATGTTCCTGCCCTTGACATAGCTAACTTGATTGGGTTTAACCAAAGCGGGTAAAGAAGATCCAATTTGGTTAGCAAGAACCTTAGCAAAGATTTTGCTTTCAACGTTGATGAGGGAGATTGGTCTGTAATTGTTGGGGAGAGCAGGGTCTTTATCAGCTTTGGGGAATAGGATAAGTAGAGCCTCAGAAAAGAAGCACGAAGAGGTTTTCTGGGAAGCAAAGTAGGAATATAACGATTTGAGTCTAGGCATAAGGTAATAGGCAAAATAATAACAAAAATCAATAGAGAATCCATCAGGGCCGGGGGCCTTCCCTCTACCCAAACCCTTGATGGCATGATAGATTTCATGTAGTGTGATATCACTATCCAAATGAGTAAGATCAGACTGGGGATATGAAAGTCTGCTGATATTACTGAGGAAGGAGTCCATAGTAGCGGTAGAGACTGTGTCCTCAGTGGTATATAAGTCCGAATAGAATTGCTTGAAGCAACTCAAAATGTCATCAGGATGTGTAAGGGTGGAACCATATGTATCTTTAATGTGTGAGACAAAGGTTTTTTCCTTTTTGATCTTAAAGTATGAGGCAAGCGATTTGCCTGCTTTGTTAGAAGTCTGGAAAATCTTGGTTTCATATTTTAATAGCGTTGCGGAAGCTAACTCAGTAAGTTCATTGTTAATGTGAAGACGCAAGGCCAGGACTGAGCGGAAAATTTGTTTCAGAGGAGGCCTGATAGAACTGTTTTTAAGCATTGGAAAGATGAAGATACAAATCGTCAATATGTTTTTTATGCTGTTTTTTTCCTGCTAGAGTAAGCGATAATATGACGCCCCTAAGCGCAGCTTTAAAGGCATCCCAATTAGTGACCACAGAAGTGTCACAATCAAGATTTTCAGCAAAGTACGGTTGTTGGAAGGATTGAAAGGACTGGATAAACTGCTGATCTTGTAGTAGACAGTTATTCCATCTCCATCTGGAGGACGGCTTTTTGATGTCAGCAAAATAAAAGGGAGGTACTAACTGGGGCATGGTCAGAAATGATAATATTGGGAATAGTGGAATCTATGATGGTACCAGTAAGAGATTTAGATGAAAATATATAATCCAGGAGTGAAAGTGTGTCATGTGGAGGTGAGTAAAAAGTATATTCTAACTGAGTCAGATGAGAGAGTCTCCATGAGTCAACAATGCCATTTTCAGTAAGACAACGTGCAAAGGCTTTGTGGGTCTTGGAGATTTTGAACATGCACTTGGATTTCCTATTTAAAGAGGGATTGAACACCTGATTGACATCACCACACATGATAACATGAGTGAGACCGGAGTTAAGAATAATTTGCTTCATGGAAACCCAGAAACAAGGGTCAGGTAGGGTGGGACCATAAATGTTCGTTATGGAAACACAGTGAAAGCCAATCAAAGGTTTGACCCATGCCCATCGCCCATTAGTATCCGCATCTTGACCCACCCAAAATTTTAAATGCCATTTTTTTGTTAAGAAGTATAGCGACACCATTTTTCTTACCCACCGCAGGACTAGCAATAACATCTTTAACCCAAAAGGATTTAAATTTCATGGCTTCTGCAAGTGAGAGATGGGTTTCCTGTATACATGCCACTGATGGCTTGAGTTTATTGAGGTGGGAAATGATCTTGTGTCTTTTAATTGGATTATTACATGCCTCGATGTTCCAAGTTACGTACTTAAAGACCATAGCGGCACATTAACAAAGGTAAAAACAACATATGGACCAATAAGCAGCAAGGTATATGAGCAAACCAGAATAATATGTGCAATATGTGCTGTACCTGAATGATATGCAATCAAGAAAAGGACAACTCAAGAACAGGGGCCAAACACAAAAGGAAGGTGCAAGAGGATAGAGAGATAGGGAGGGGAAGTCTGACTACAGACTGCATACTTAAAAAAAAATGAGGAAAAGACCACCAAACCAGGCAGAAAAATACATCAAAACATACAATACAATATATGATCAGGTTGGGATGTGGGGAGAAAAAAGGAAAAAAGCAATAGGAGTAGGTGACACCTAGAGAGCCGGCAAAAAGAAAGAGGCAGCCCACAGCAGGAGGACGCCACAACTGCGCCCGAACCACCAATATTATAGCAAAAAAATTAGTAACAATACATATAATGCGGGCAAATATCTGACAGATGCAAAAGAGCATCAAGATCCTGAAGAAGAGGAAGAATTTAAGGGAAGCGACGAGTCCATGCCTTCAGTTTTGATGGAGCAAGTAAAGGACTTCAGGTCTGCAGCATCATCAAAAATAGCAGTTCACCCATCATGAGTAACTTTGAAAGAACAAGGACGTATAATACATATCTCACATTAAGCTGTTTCAAAGCAGGATGGAAAGACAGGAATTATTTTCTGCGTTGAGCTGTAATCTTCCCCACATCTTGCAAAATATGAATTTTGCATCCGTGCCAACTGAGGGAGTTCTTCTCTTTAACTTTAGAGATTATGAGTTGAAGCAGTGTATATTCAAGTAGATAGAATATGAGCATACGAGGAAGGTGGTGAGAGGATGTAGGATTTCTTACAGGGCCAGTGCTATGGGCGCGCTGAATGTTAAATGATGAATCTAGTGGTAGGTGAAGCAGGGCTGGCAGCATCTTCTGTACAAACGCAATGGGGTCAGTCCCTTCACACCCCTCTGGTAAACCAGAGACGCGCAGATTATTGCACCTGCTTCTGTTCTCCAACTCCACATTATGTCTCGGGAGACCCTTAACAATTTTTTCTAGCAGCAATACCCTTGGAGAAACATCCTCAACAAAGCCAACCCTTCTCTCCATTTCATCCATTTTATCTTCAAACCCCTTTCACGCTAGCATGACAAAGGCACCAAACTACTGTGTGCACCTATCTACATTTGGTCAATGTGCCAATTGCATGCCCTGAATTCTGTGCGAGAATTACCAGACTTAAACAGGGCTATCTCTCTCAGTCAGTCAGGGCCACACTGGATGCCAAAAGCATCCCTGGGAATGAGTTTAATATCAGCCTTGCATTTCACTATGTGAGGGAGCAAGTCCAAACCTATAAAGGGGGCTTTGGTGGTATTTTCCCCAAAGTGCATTTTGTAAAAACAACAGAACATTTTTCAAAGAGATTTAATGGAAAGGTATAACTTTTCAAAGAAGTTCTTAGAGGGCTCACGTCAAATAATTTGATACTTTATGATGTATCCAATTAAAAAACGTTATGCACAGCATAAAAATGATCATGCCATAGGGGAACTGGTGCCTTATACATATACACCCCAGGAGAAAAAACGCCTGTAATTCTTCCTGTTCCATGAAAATACACATTTGTCAGATGTTGTTAAGATTTAAAAGAATATTTTATAGAGCATGTCTCTTAGAGAGTACTGTTGCCAGAGCAAGACTGCAGCCTGCAACCTTCTTCCCTGAGAAGAATCCGCCCATGACCTAGTGAGCAGCTCTCCCAACAGCATGCAAAGGTCCACGTCCCATCCTAGCATGCTGCATGCAGCCCAAATGAAAGCTGGCTTGACTGCAGCCTCTAATAGTAGATACATCATCAGCACTGCTCAGCTTAGGCAGGTGAACAGGCAGTGCAAGCAGGACTCAAAGGTTTCTGATTTCTTTTATGGGTTGTAGGGGCTGGAAGGGTATCTCTAGCTCAGAGTAGAGTTGGCCCTTCCTGCCCACCACCCACCAATTCACAGCGACCTTTCACACTGCCAGATGTGCACTCCACCAGATATATTTTGTTAAACCACCTGACCACATTCCCTCTCATTTACTCTCTCAGGGGATTATTTTTACATTTTATTGTATTGTTTGAAGCACAGCCCTACCTCTTAAGCAGTGGAGCACTGTACAGTGTTTGGGTAGACAGCATTTGGGCTGGCTTCTTTTAGCAGTAGCAGTAATGTGAACTGTGGTCTGTGCATCCACTAGGATTAGTTGGGTGTTGTTGAAAAAGCCATGTTTTTTGAGATTTGCAAAACTGGAGATTTGGGGTCCATTCCAAGCCAATACCGGGATCGAGTTCCAGAGGTGGGTGTGTGAGAAGAGTAGGATTGTTTACAGGTCCTCTCTTTGTGGATGAATTTTTATTCTATTTGCTGTGTGAGCAGTGTGTACCATCATATATGTGGCGTTTGAATGCAGGTATGCTGGTGTGCTACACGTGACTGCTTTGTAGATGATACATGAAGTTCTGTCCAGTATTCTGGCTTGGAGAGGAAGCCAATGTAGGTTGCATAGGATGGGTGTGATTCGGTTGAATTTCCAAGCACCGAAAGAATATTATAGTGCAGCATAGTGAACAGCCTTTAGGGGAGCCAAGAGAGAGACTGGGAGCCCTAATAGGTGGGCATTTCCCCCATTGATGCGTTAGACTACAAGCGCCTGTACTATAGCCCGGAAGTACTGCAGAGAGATTAAGTATTTTATATTGTGAAGGGTGTAGATTTGGAGCCAGTCCATTTGGGCCCTCTTCGCTATGTGTTTTCTGGAAGGAAAAGGCGTGGACATTGCCTTGTATGTCCATCATTCCCTCTGCCCCATTCTTTAGTCATCCTGCTTTAGAGACTTTCAGTCCAACCCCCAAAGCTGCACACAGATTTTGTGCCAAATGTACCACCATGAGCCTGAATGACTTCTATAAACAAATTAAACAAATAAGTGCAGAAAAGGCCCACCAACACTATTGGGAGGTCTTGTTTTGCCTCCATTCTTAATTGGCATACACAGGGCCGGTCCAATGAGGGCATATTTCTAACATTATGGGAAGACATCACAGAGCACATGGTTTGTTTAGCTCAGCACTTCCATTTTGCAGTTTGTTCATTATGAATGCTCCAAGGCCATATCAACTATGATGTATTGTCCTGTCAGCTTTAATTGTGAATACATGTTTTACTCTGCTAATGGTAACCCTCTGATTTTACACCCCCTATTACACAATCCCACCAGAATATTCTGGGGTAAGAAACAAGCTGTATTTGGAGTTAAAACTCTTGTTTTGTTTAAATGAAAGATTGAACCCAAAGGTGGTCATATTATTTTATGCTGGTGAAGTCACCACAGTATCATACAAACATAGGCAGCTTGTTTAAAAAAATGAAAAGAGGTTACACCAAAATATAACAAGACAAATGTCTATATAAAAGAAAACAATAAAGTAGAGTAAATCAGTTCATAATACTAAAATTAATCTTAGCAAAAATTACTTCTAATTCCTAAAATATACAAACATTTGCAATAAAATACTAATTTGATCACCATGTCAATTGTCCTGAGAATGCAGCAAGTCAAAGAGGTTATTTAAAAATCTATGAAGTGCCAACACAAGAAATACTGTTTCCTTACATCTGTCTATTCCATAATTAATCTGCAGCAGACTCAAATTCAATATATATATATATTCAATATATATATATATATATATATCGATTAAAATGTAATTACCTCATTTTGCCAGTAAACTCACAGTATAGTGTTAGATGTTTCAGTATTTCCACAGAATCACCCCTTTTACAAAATCAACATACTCTTACAGGTTTTATAACACCGAATCTTGGGCCAATACACTCTAGTGTAGGCAGATGATTCAATTTAAATCTAATATAATTGAGCGCGAATGCAGGGGAATAAATAAATATATAATGATATATAGGGCCTCGTCACGACTTTGGCGGTAACCCTTAAATCCGGCGGTCGCGCTATTAACTCCGGATTTAAGGGTCCACCAAATCAGGACTTTGGCGGATTTTGCCCCAGCTCTTGGCTAGGGGGAAATCCACTGAATATTCGCACTATTACCGCCAGCGGGAAATCCACCGGCGGTAAGTGCGTGAATTTTCCCCATTGAGCCCAATGGGAAATGGGGCATTTCCGAATGGGCTCAATGGGGAATGGAGAATTACATTACCGCCGAAACTCGTGATCCCGTGCTATTAGCGTCGGGGAGTTCGCTGGTAGGGCTAATACCGCTGGTGGTGATACCGCCGGTGTTACCGCCAAAGTCGTGATCAGGCCCATTATGTCTATTCCTAATAAAGCCGGCATATTTGCTACACAACTAATATTGACCCATTAGATATATTGTTTACCTTCAGTCTGTTTCATATAGTTTTTTCTTTACCTTGAGTGGATTCACTAATAATTCCTCAATGTTGGATCCGATTTTAAGTAAAATCCCACACATCTTTCCATTAAAAACATTAAGAGATCTAACAGTTTCAGCCACTAAAGCAGCATTCAAATCTTTATAGAGAGAATTAATCGGTGGAGCAAGTATTTCAGCCAAAATATACAACTGGTTCCAAATTGCAATCGTCTCCAAGGAGATAAGACCCATTTCATGTTTGATCACTGCACAAGGTATAGAGAGTGCCAAGCCCAGACTTGTTTCCAAATAATACCTTGGACAGAGTTTAAATAATATCCTGGTGTGTACTATTTTAAATTGGGTAAGTAATAGCGGCATCCTTGCTTTTATGCTATCTTTAATGGCACACATTGGAATATTGTTGCATAAAGTATAACCCAAATATCGTAGAGAAGGAACTTTTTCCAGACATGAGTGACCCACAGATTGGTACATAACCTTTGGCTTTCTTTTGTTACTATAAATAATTATCTTAGATTTTGTGCCATTAACCTAAGATTTATTAACAATAGCATAGCTTGAAAACAGTGACAATTCTCTCTGAAGGCCGATAGGGGTCTGGTAAAAAAAAATTGTAGGTTGTCCGCAAATAGCTTCATTGGATATCAGTTTGCAGGTGCCCAAAGTTCCTCATTTTCCAATATGTACAAGTTAAAAAGTGAAGGCACGAGGACACAGCCCTGTCTTAGACCAATGTGAGTCTCAATAGATCTAGAAAGAAGTCCCTGCTTAGTCAGCCTTATCTTAACTCTCGTGTCTTGGTGTATAAGAGATAGTATTTTTACAGTAGGACACAGAATATTCAATTCAGATGTTTCCCCCATAACTTGTTACGATTTACGCGATCAAATGCATTAGACGTATCCATTGAAGCAATAAATACAGACCCAATCTATCCTCTTTTACCTTCAGCTAATATATGAGACATTGTTATCCTGTTTAAAGATGTGCCCAGGTAATGTCTAAAGCACACCTGAAAGCAAGAAAGAATTCTTAGGTTATTAACCCATAATTTCAGGGCATTTAACACTAAGGATGCAAATATTTTACCAATCGCATCTAAAACAGCCACTGGCCTGTAATTAGCAGGATTCGAGCGGTCACCTTTCTTTTGAAAAATCGGGATAATAAATTGTTTCCAAGCCGGGGGAACTTGGTGCCTTTTTAGAATTTCCTCAGGTAACGGAAGCAGAATCAGAGACCACAAAATCATGCCATTCTTGATTGTGAAGGGGGAGAGGCCATCTGTCCTGGGGGCCCTAAAGGGCTTTACCTTATAAAGGACCAAGCGAATATCCTTCTTTGTCCAGAAGATGTGAAACATTTCAGAACAGTTCTGAATCGAAAAAGATATCAGAATCTCTTTGTCTGATTTAGCAAACATGTTTTGATAAAATTGTATCCAAGTGTGTTCTTCTATGCAACAGGAGCAGTTAGAAAAACCATTACTTATTAACACATTGGTTAGCTCCCAACATGTTTATGGATTAGTATTCTTTATATGTTCAAAGTATTCTGACTAATGTTTAGATTTAGTTGGTGCTTCAAACTTTGTATGAGGTTTCTAAATCTTTAACAAATCTTTTTTTAAGAGCAATGCAGTTTCTGGTTCTACATCATACCACCGTAAGAGACATCTAATCTGTTGTCTCTTTTCCCTTTTAGCTGATGTGATCCTTGAATCGTAAGTATCTTTTAGTCTTTTTGGATGTAGCCAATATCCTTTACTGGATACCAATTCCAACCAAGTGTGAATCATCTTATTTATAGTTTTTATAGAATCAATATCTTGACGCCTATCACAATTAAAACATTGCCTCCTTACATCTGTTAACCGTTTTAACCTATCGCACGTAACCATATTCCGTTTCACAGTTAGACCTCCTCTGAGTGGGGACACAGATGCTAAACTAGGCACAAACTCATGGGATCGCGTTTGGAGAAGAATATTAAATGTAATGAATAAATGATCACTCAGTCCTGAATTCTTGATAATCAGATGAGAACATAGTGGGAAAATATTCACCAAAACAAACACATGATCAATCCATGTTTAATTGGTTCCCCTCTCGCAGGTCATAATTTTCTTGGAGGAAAATTGATCCTCTGGAATCCAAAGATAAAAATTCCATAGGTCCATATAGTCTCTCCAAATGTTCCCTCTAATTTCTGAGGTCAAAGAGACAGAGTGATCAAAATCTGTACTAACATAATTCTGAAAACATCCTCTGCACAAGAGGAGTTTTAATCACCCTCAATAAGTATGGTATTTGAAAACCCATTACACATCCACTGTGTTATAATCTCATTTAAAGCCGAATGCATTGACTGGATTTGGTGCTTACCTGGGTTCCAATATACATTTATGATCAGCGGTTGAAATTCAAGGTCATCAAAAAATAAGCCACTGCTAATAAAAGCTTCATTCGATGTTGGGAATTCACTGAGCCAAACCCTGAGGCCTAACTCAATTACAATACACAGACCCCCCGATGAGTGGCCACAGAACCTCTAGTCACTGGTTTGGAAATAGATTTATACCCCTGCATAACTAGGGGATCGACAAGCATTGTTTCTTGAAATAGCGTAAAGTGACAACCGCTAAAATTCGATCTGCCTTTAGAAGCTTTTTCAATATTCCCAAGTCCATATGAGTTCTACGACAAAATGCAGAAACCAGCAAAGCTAAAGACTAGAGAATATACCAGGTGGTTTTACGTTTTTGTTTAATGTGGCAGCTAGCCACAACCAATTTTGTTGTTGGTCTATGTCTATGGCTGAAAAAGGTTTCTTTTTAATATCACCTGAATGCACAATGCATACTGCTGGAATTTTTGAAAAAATATAGTGTAATATTTCCCTATTTAGGTAGATCTCTCCATTCACTTCAGTTACATTTTTCGGGCCCACCAATCTGTCACCATAGCCCATAAAAAAAATGTTTAACAAGATGGTTCTCAGGTGAACAAAGCTCCAAAATCTGTGGTGGTTGCTAGGATTCACGGCGTCCTTTGGGATGGTATCAAGGTCACGCGAAGAAGATCAATGGAAACCAGCAAAGGGAAACAAGCAGCATTAGGCAATGGAGGAATAGAGAAATACACAGCAGAGGCTTGAGATAGATTTTATGAGGATTACGGCACTGTTGGATCCCTACCCAATTCTGTGTCCTCTTGGGGATCAAACATTTAGTAATCTTCTTTTGAGTAGACAAGGCGACCGGCTTTTTTTTCTTTCTTCCATTTGTTTTGTTTCTAGTAGACCTTGGGGAAGGACTAACACTTACAACTTCTGCATTAAATAGTTAAGTTGGCTGTGTATTTAGATTGATTATTTCGTCCTTGACAGGAAGAGAACACAGACATTTTAGTGATGATTTCCTTTTGTTATTATTAATACTGGATACATTTTTTGACTTTTTCATAGGTTGTATTAAATTAAATTGTGTCATTTCTTTCTCCTTCTTCTTGATAAGTGAATCTCCTCATTGTAATTTTCTTGCGGATGATCTCCATCATATACTAGAGTTGTAATGATATCCTCTTCTCTCAGGGATGGAAATAAAACAGGAGACATGCTCAATCTAGGTTGATAATCCAAAAGTAGGAGTGTTTAATTTTTCCTCTACCGAAGTGACAGACAGCCTTTTGTTTACTATCACATCACTCTCCTCAAAATGTATTGTGCATTGATTTTTCTGAGGATTATTCTAATTATTTTAATTGTTTAATTTCTTCTCAATAGCCTTAAATTTAAATGAATTGTCCTGCATGACGTCTTTGATGTTATCGTACAGTCCCAAAAGAGGTTCCATTACTAAGTAGAGTGCTGAAATTGACACTGGCCACAGAAACTCCAAATTGGGTGAAACATTTGAATCTTTGGTATGTTGAGTATTTTTAGATGTGTAACAATCAGATTGAGAGGTTGATGGTAAGAGGCTGTGAGTGTGTGGTGGAGATGTCTTCACTTTTGCAAAATGTGATGCAGTTTCCTGTTTCCATGTCAACAGGTCTATCCCCAACTCACAACACATTCAGGCAAATGGTTTATCTAAGATTATAGAGTCCACACTGTCCTCTTGTGGTTCCCACCCTCTAAGTTGCCCTCCAATACTGAAAACATCTACCTTCCATCATTATGAACAATTACTTGGCAGAATTTGGGGATCTTAACTTGTTTACGCTTAAATTGAGGGTTTGGTTCTAGATCTGTCGCTAGAGGGTTAGCTGTTGGGGACAGTTGTTCATTATACAGTTGAGCAGACAAAGGGCTTAGCTGCACATTAAAGCTGTTGCTCGCACTCCTCATATTGTACGTTGTGTTTGGAAGAGGGAGAGCCATAGAAAGCTTGACACAAAGTAACAGCATGGTATGGCGCGTATCACTTTGCAAGTGGTCCTGTCACCCTTTTATTCGAAACTGAGCCCAAAGCTAAACCAGACAGTGCTATCGATAAGGTAAGTAAAATAGCAGTTACTGAGTCTTCAATTACCACTGTCACTTGTCAATGAGGGCGTCCTCATAGTCCTCCACAGACCACCACAGAACATATGTCTGCTTGCACTTCCACTTACTACAAGTGTAGTGACAGCGCACTACTGTGGATCCTGTCTCCAAAGGCTAATATGGCTTGAGGACAGCTCAATGGGAAAATGGCACTGCAGTCACTGCCCACCCCCAAATTTCACAACCAAGGAAAGCCCTTAAATAAATAAGGCGGTTTGTAAATACAAGGAGTGTACAGCCGTTTGTATACACAAAAAGAATCTTTAATAGTTCAGAGGCAGCACAACCCTCTAACATTACAGCTGAGGCTCCATGGTGTTTAACACTAATAAGTGCAGAGAGGCTTACCTGCTCCTTGCAGACGCTCCACCCGCACAGGCTCCTGCCCCCTTAGCAGGATTCTCTGCTTTGCTGCCTCTCCAGTAGTAAAATAACAGGGACAAGATGCCTCAGATGTAGACAAACAGACATCTGGATGCCTCGAACAACCCCTGGCAGCACTGGCCAACACAGACTAATGGATAGAGGAAAGGACCAAGCAACGAGCAAGCATCGGCGTCAAGCCGCACTGATCGCACTCAGTCAGCTGCTTCCGACACCGACACAGGCAGCTTGTTTACAAAAAACAGAATTTACCTGTTTGTGAAAATGTCACACAATAATTCCAGAATAAAATATCTCTATATAGCAATTTCTAAGCATTAAATAAAATGTAGCATAGGCATTGTTGCTTGTTGGCCACTGTGTTATCTTTTAAAATTACTTATTTTCTCTAATGTCAGTGACAAATATTGGTATCAGAGAAAGAATACCCAGGAAATCGTCATTGCACATTTATTGTATTTTATATGCATTCCCCTTCAGCAATGTGTTCCCCTGTGCAAATGTGGTGTGTTTAGTTTCAAACATATGCATGTAAATGAATTACAAGCTATGGTAGGTTTCATCAACATCTACAGGTTTCAGTATATGTAATCTGGGTTATCAATTTATAATGCACAAATTATTGGTTCATTTACACAACCTAGGAACAGGGTTTTGTGGTTGTTTGAAAGCATACTAAGTATCCCTTCCACTTACAGATTTGGTTTATCTAGAGCACGATCCTCCTGCAGATTTGGTGTATCTAGAACAGGGTCCTCCCATTTCTGCAATATGTCATGAGTGATGTTTGAATGCTCATTTACATTTTCATTATTTTGTATGGAATGGCGGTGGCTCAGCTAAGCCCCCTTTCATTCCAATGTGTCTCTTTTAAAATGATGAGGTCTTCACAGAAAAATAAATGTTGTTTATATTTAACATTGTGGGCCATATTCTGAATGAGATACATATGATAAAGGTAAAAACAATGTCATTTTGCAAATATTTATCTATGCAGCAAGAAGTTTAGAGTTCTGATGGAAAGTCATGTTATACACGTTTGATAGAAGACTGTGCTCTATTTGAAACCACAAGGCAGCATTTTACGGGCGATGTGCAACCGAACACCAGCCCTTTGGGTTTCTCACATTTGCCATGTGCAGTTCAATAAATATTTATCACTCAATTTGTGGTGAGCTTCACACTATTTGCAAGGAATGGTGTTACATATTGGCCCTCATTACGACCCTGGCGGAAAGTGACTGACCGGACCGCAACAGCGTAAATAGCGTTTCCGCCATTGCACGAAGGAGCAAAGTGCGGCCCATTCCGACCCATCGGGCACGAGCACCACGGCATGGCGGAAGTGCAAAGTCCGCGATGGCGGAAATGACCCCAAAACGGCCCACACCGCCGCCGTACGTCGCCCTAGGTGCAATACCACCACCCATCACAGCGGACACCGCAGAGTGCGCCTACCGGAAAGTACGGTGACCGGAAATATACGGAAACGGAAGTAAAAACATGGGCCCGGAACGGGAAACATCCCGCCGTACACCTATAAAACCACCAAAACCACACAACCACTAAAAACACTACCCCGAGACACACCCCAACCCGTCATCCACCCTAGCGAAACCAAGAAAAATGGGAAAAGTAGCGAAGAAAGCGTGCGACCGCAAGCGGCAGGTCCACTTCTCCCGTGAGGAACTCACCGTGCTAACAGAGACCCTCCAGGAGAATGCTGCCGTCGTCTTCTCCACGCAAATGACCAGGACGGCACTTGCGAACAAGAAGGCCATATGGGCTCTGGTGGCACAGCGGGTAAGTGCGGTGGGGACCGCACCCCGCAACCCACAGCAATGCCGAAAGCGATGGGACGACCTGCGGATACGCGTCCGCAGCATACTCTCTGCCAACCGCAACATTGCCACAGCCACCGGGGGAGGTCCAGAATCACCCATCAAGTTGACCCCCTGGGAAGAAATCTGTGCCTCCACCATCGGAATGGAGAGCATAGAGGGAGTCGGAGGGATGGAGAAAGGAGTGCAGACATCCGAAGATTCAGGTAGGTGGGCCAGATAAAACAATGCTAAATCCACAATGTCCAATCATGTGAACTACCATGTGTCCACATAGTGCAACAGAAACACATGTCCAGGAGAACGTCCACACACATCGCCCTGATAGCGCACTTTAAAACTCACAATAAATACATAAATAATTAAAAACACCTAAAACACCCACTACACGTGCAGCAGGCACACCCTAACTGCAGGCTGCCAAACAACTGCACCCTCACTCCTCACACAAATGAAAGCACCTCCAAGGCCCCGACCCAAATCACCCTCAGGTACCACCCCAATGCATGTGATACAATGCCATTCCAATACCCACAGACCCATTATTAACCCTCGCCCTCCTTTACTCCACCACAGGGTCTGATCCAAACGACGAGCATCAGGACACCCCTACCAGCGCACCTCCAAAGAGGGCCAAGACCAACGGCCAAAGACCCTCCACCTCAGCTGCACGCATCAAGACACGGCAGCAGCACACATCAGGTGGCAGCACACAGGAGGGAACATCAACAGGCACCCCAGCAGCCAGCATGCCCACAACATCACCACCACAGGTCCCCCCAACGGATGCCACAGAAGGCACTGCCTCTGGTGGCAGCAGCACCATAGGTGACACCCCATTGATGGCAGCATGCTCCGACACAGAAGACGGGGATGTCGAAGTCAGATCCATCCATGACCTGTCCCATTCCCCCTGTCTGTCCCATCCCATACAACATGAGGATACCACGCAGGGGCACCCACAAGACGACGACTGGCCATCCCCCACAAGCCCTGTGGCAAGGCAACATGAGGTCAACAGCCCCTCTGTGACACCCCCGCAAATGGCCATGGCCCAGCAGAGGCAACAGTCCCTCGACCAGTTAATCGTGCAACAGCAGCAACTGGCCACGCTCCTCAAGGACCATGCCGATGAATGTGGGGGCACTAAGGCAGACATAGAAACATCAACTGAGACACTCAGGGCAGAAATGGAGAGAAGTACAGAGACACTAAGGGCACAAATGGAGAGTAGCACCGAGAGCCTGAGAGTCCAAATGGAGAGTAGCACCGAGAGCCTGAGAGTCCAAATGGAGAGAAGCACCGAGAGCCTGAGGGGGGAACTGCATGCGACGTCCAAAGACGTATGTGCCGAACTTGCCGCAGTGCGCCGTGTGCTCACTGAGCTCTCACAAACCCTTAGGGACATGCATGGACGTGAGCAGGCAGACACATCATCCGTTGCAAGTTCCGTCCAGGGCAGCCCCCAACGTAGATCTGGGAGGAACCTGCGCTCCACAGGCAGGGGTGCCCCTGACACCCGCAGAGGGGGCTTGCAATAGCGACAGCCCACTGACAATGAGCATCTTTGGACACTGGTGTTCGGGGGGGAGGTAGGAGGGTGGAGGGGGTGTGTTGGGCTCACTTGGGTGGCGGGTCGATAGGGTGTTCAACATGATATCACATATGCCATAAACAGTGCACGATCAACCAATGAGATGTGTGGACAATGATCTTTGTGTACTAGGCCATCATAGGGGTACAGTCCATATTGTGCATGTCCCAGACACACACAGTGCCACGAGTCCCGTGTCCATGTATCAGCCACCAGGCGTGAGTGCTAGAAGCATGCATCAATGACATGCTGACGAATGTCACGGGCCTCCGGTGCCTCGCAGACTCCATGAGGTGCTGCCACATCCCCACCCTCATCATGACCATCATCAGGTGCTTGCAGTTCTGCGTCGGGGGGCATGGGCACATTTCTACGTACGCACATGTTGTGGAGCATGACACATGCCATGACCATCTTTGCAACCTTCTCATGGCGGTACAGGAGTGCCCCGCCAGACCTGCTGAGGCAGCGGAAACGAGTCTTCAGTAGGCCGAATGCCTGTTCAATGACTACACGGGTACGTGAGTGGGCATGGTTGTAGTCCTCCTCATGCTGGTCCCGTGGGTTCCGGACTGGTGTGAGGAGCCATCTCTTCAGTGGATACCCAGCATCACCTGTATGTGGACGATAAACGTATGATGTGGAATGCCATTTCTACGTACGCACACCCCCCCCCTTCCTGCCAGGTCATTGCCGCATCACATACCCCACATCATCATGCATGAAAAGAGACTCACCGAGTAGCCAGGATCTGTTCCCTGCGTGTCGCTCCATGTAGCGTGGTATAGTAGAGTTCCTCAAGACCATAGAATCATGGGTTGATCCAGGGAATCTGGCACAACAATGTGTAATGATCCTGTTGGAGTCACACACCATCTGTACATTCAGGGAATGAAATTGTTTTCGGTTGCGGTACTGGGCCTCCATGGCATGTGGGACGACCAATTCCACATGGGTGCAGTCGATGGCACCAATGCAACCCGGTATGCCGGCAAGTGCATGGAATCCCACTTTTGTGTTGGTGATTTCCTGCTCCGAGCGTGGTAGGGAGATGTAGTCGTCTGCGTGCTGCAGGAGGGCATCGAGCACTTGCAATAGTGTCCGTGAGAACAGTGGCTGTGAAATGCCATGCAACTGTCCGACTGTGTGCTGGTAGGTGCCTGTGGCCAGGAAGTGGAGTACAGACACCACCTTCAGTAGGGGTGGGATGGCGGTTGGGCTGTCTATCATGCTGGCAAGGTCAGCCTGTGTCATGTCCACAATGGCGGTTATGGTGTCCCGGTCCAAACGGTAGAGGGTGTGGATCTGCTCATCAGTGAGGTCGAACGGATGTGCTCGGAGGTGTGGGATTGCGGGCTGCCTGCGTGGTGGTAGTGGCTGTGCTGGCGGCCCTTGCTGGCCCTGCCTTGGCCTCCTCCTCCTCCTGCGTCTCCTCCGTGCGGCCGGTTGTAGTTGGTGTTCGTCTTCTTCTTGGAGTTGGAGTACTTGCAGTGCTATCAGGTCCCCCAGGGCCAACATCGCGAGTCCTGCCGGTAGCATTTCGGAGTGGGTGTGGTTGTGGGAGGAGACTGGGTGTGCACTTTATGTGTTTTCAGGCTGTATGGCCTCCACCTGTGGTGATTCATTCCACCTGTGCAAGCTGCTCTCCCCTTTGGCCGAGCACGTCCCGCACACAACGCTGCTATTCGAGGAATGGCATCTTGCTATTGCAATCATGTATTTGTACCCGATGGCCGTGTAACATTTGTTGACATGTACATTCGGCTATGGTCCCATTGTTTCACATACAATCTTTGCAGTCGCGAACAGACTTGTGATGGGTCAGTGGAACGTAGTACTCGAGTAACGGTGGGCCCTCATGCATCACTGTACCGAGTTGCAACGACGGGCGGGGCGTCCCATTAGTGGGGGATGGCAGTTGCCATTTTCACACACAGCCGCACTAGATGGATTAATTTGTGATTTCAAACGGCCACAGATGCCTTTTCGACGTGATGTTGCAAATGAGGAATTCGAAGGCCGGCGCTTTCGGTTTTCAGCTAGCGGAGAGGAGATGCCCACAGGTCTGACTGCAAATATAACGTTCTATTGTTCAATGTCCTTGAGACAGAGGCCATGGCGAGGAAGCAATGATTGATATGAATAGTTTGGGATGCGCAATAGTGACGTGGCCGATGAGGCCGGACGTTCCCAAATACATGTAACTTCACAACACTGGAATTACGGGCTGGGGCACTGTGGATTTTGCAGGCTGCATAACGCACAGACTCAATGGAAATTTCGAATGTTTTGTGAGTAAATATTCAGGCGTTTTTATAACAGGATGAGGGAATGATGAATGGATGCATGGGCAGGTGATTTGATACAGGGTTTGCCATGTACAGTGCTTCTTGGAATCTATCCGCCTCCCCTGCGCTATGTGATGCAGGGCTGCCATAGTGGGACCATCGTCTATCTGGCCTTGTTGAGCCCTCCCTGTCTCGACGCGCCTTCAGACACTTGTGTCCATGCACGTTAACATTCCCATCTGATGGAATCTGTTTTGACAGACGCATGCACAGGTACACTCGTTTGTGATGGTGTTTACACCTCGATATAGATAGTTATGAGTCGCAAGTGGTTTTGGGGTGGTGATGATCCTTTGGAGTGGGCTAGCATGCATATGGCTGTGGATTTAGTGTGATCATTGAAGTGAGTTGTTCGAATGTAGTTCTGATGGCCATTCTGTTCTTTTTCTTTTCTTTTGGTTGACAGGTATCTCCTCCCCTTTTGCCACTGCCATCTGTATGCCACTCCTGCAGATGGCGTTTACTCCCGACACCTGCTGCTTCGTGTTAATCAGTGGAGCAGCATTACGATCTTATGGGACGATCGCCAATGGGCCACATGCCCTTACGCAGTACTAGTGGCTCGGAGCAACATTTCGGCCTTTCAGTTGGACTAGTGCCTCCCCATTGGGACGGGCCTGCGGTTCTGTGCGCTTCCATGTTGCCTTTTCGTACGTGAATGTGGCTCTGTGTACCATGATGGAACAGGGCGTCACACAAGTAGTAGCTGGTCATTCCTTGCGGATGCAGCCCACAATGGTGATATGTGTTTTGGAGTTCATGGACTAATGGCTGTATGAGCTTGGTGATTTAGTTGTGCATTAAATTTCTATTCTGATATGGGCCGTGTAGCGTTCTTCTTTGCGAGTGATGTGGCATATTCCTATTTGGGGAGCGATGTATTGTGAGGAGATCTGCATTGGGTTCCGGTTTCGGAGTATAGTCGCGTGGTACTGTGCTGGGGGCGTTTGCCTACGGAGCCCAGTGAGGTCAGGGATGGGGGCTGCCAATATGACTGTTTGAATGTTGTCATGCTCAGGGGCGGGGGATTGGGTTTTGTGTAACAGACGCCGGTCAGCCAGGTGGACTGGTGGAATGTTGTGATTTTCGGAATATTGCTGGTCACAGGTGCCTGTGTTTGCGTGCGTTTCGGGGGGGGGACTGTGGTCATGTCCATTGGAATGGCTTCTGTATTCGTGCCATCTGTGCCCTGCAGCTCCCATTGGCCCCTCTTGTGAATCTTTTGTTCGTTGGCATGCATGGGTGACTTGTACATTTCACTGGTTGCATTGTGACTTCATTGCACCTACGGGGAGTTGTACTTTGTGGGCAGGGAGCGGTGTACAGGCACTCAGTGGGGCCGTTTACGGTTGATTCGCGATGCCGTACTTCTCACCATGGCGGAATGGTGCTTTCCGCCATGCTTGATGGCGTTAGGTACATGTCCGCTAGGGTCGGAATTCGCGTACCCTTGCGCCATGGTGGTATTTACGGTTTGGCATGGCGCGCGCGCGCGTACTTGGTGCAGTTAGCGTTGGCGTTCACTACGGTGTCGCTAATGGCTTCGTACTTTGCGGTGGCGGGTCATAGTCGCACCGAGCGCTATTCGATGGCGGTATTGCATTTCCGCCATCGTTTTCCGATTTCCGCCAGGGTCGTAATGAGGGCCATTGTCTAGTGAAAATGTTGGTCTGCGTTTCACAGGCTCCACATTTCTTGTTGGCACTTGGGAGTTTAGCAAAACACACAGTACTCCTTACATGAATAGACAGGCACTTCTCAGCACCAATCACTCAGACCCCGCTCTTTTCTATTTCCACAAATGTTCATGTACAGCCCCTAACCTGTATGCTACACAACATCATTAGCGTGGGAAAAATACATGGTCTGCTATGAAACCATGTTTACGGTACTCGTTGGTCTTCCACAAAGTGCTGGCAACATGCAGAACAGTGGATGGCTAACCATCTGCACCAGGCTTGATTAGCAGAGTAGGAGTGTGTTCAAGCCAATCATCTGGCAGCGCCTGAAATGCATGGTGCTAAACGATGCCGTTTCCTGTGCTTCTACACAGCAAGCAAATATAAGAATGTTCATGTAACCGTGACTACACGTCTGGTGATTCATTGCAACTTGAGACTTTGGAATGAGAACGCAGGTAATGTCCCCGTCCGCCCCCGTTATGGGTTTAATCACAGTGTCCGCCTATTGTGCATTTGTACAATGGCAAAATTCCAGCTAGCACCAGTTAACCTTTATTTTCAGAAAGAAAAGTAGAGTGTCAATTTGAGAGACACGTAGCCGGGCTCGTACTTGGGCGAGTTCCTTGATCGACATCTTGTCTGTTTTGGATGCGTCCGTGCGTGGTTTACCATGGCCTGCGACAAACAGCTTAGTTAATTGTATTACCAATTTAACATGAACCCACATTCTGTGCTTTTGAAGACAGACCCTGTATCTATATTTTGCAGGACAGTCAACACACAGCAATCTTGCTTTTGTTATTATTCCAAAGAAGGAAAGTGGGTTTGAACCTCGGTTGCCGGCCACTTGAAAATAATCACCCTGTCCCACGAGGAAGTCATTGCGTAAGGTATTGATTAATCTATCATTTGATTGAAGTAAGATTCTACGCCTAAAACACAATTTCTGAAGTTGACACAAGGTTCTGTATCTATTTACAGATGCATTGAACCCCTTTGAGCATTGCCTAATAGCGTGAATTCACTTAAGCTGCCTTCATCTAATGCTTTCTGCCGACGGAGCTGGGCTTTATTCATATGAGGATTTCGGACCCTAGAAGCTGGAACTCCAGTGTCTTGTGTCGACGTCTTTTCCTTTTTCTTGTTTGTATGGTGGCGTTGTGTCTGATACATCCATGTCTGTTTGCAGCAAAGTTGATTTCACACTAGACTGTTGAGTGTCCGTAGAGATGTATTATGTATGTGCTTTAACATAAACAGGCTATTAATCCGCTGTCTTTGTCATAATGTGTTATGGTTTGATATCATTTTTAGTAAAAATGCTTTTGTTGCGTTAAGTGCTGGGACTGACTTACCCCGATTGAGAGGCAGCTTTGTTATGTATGATGTGTTTTCATCTTAGATTTATCATGTGCTATACATTTTTCATGAAATTGATCAATTATTGTCTACTTGCACTATTTCTTTTGATTAAATCATGATTCACATTGATGTGTGTTTACTATAGCTTTTCACTTAGCCTGAATGTTTACATGGTCTCTATATTTAATTTAATATTGAAGTGTTTCAAATCTTGGCGTCAGTAGGGGGCTCTTCTCCTTTGCTTAGTGCCTCCACATCGGTCAAGAACGTGTGCCACTTACCCGGGGGGCAAACACAAGGTGCCTGTAGAGGAAAAAACCATCACCACTGCTGTGGTGTAGTGAAAACAAAGTAAAGATGTGGCTGATCCACTTTGATAATAGTTTATTTACAGATATATTTCATAGTTGTATAAAGTGCCAGACATTGCTTTTTAGCCATTTCACAGTGTTCTTTGAAACAGTCGCGAAAGCGATGAGGGACTCGGACACAGTTAGAATCCCGCTACGACATGTGGATCTGAGCCCTTATGTGGCATTCTTCGTCACTGCCACTGAGCCCATAGCTGGTCACTCAAAGGTCAACTGGAAAAGCTATGTGGTTCAGAAGTATCCTATCATGATTTTCCTTTTGGGAAGCACTGCATAGACAACACTGCAGGAACCTAACTGCACCAGGACCAAGGCTCTTCCTGGCTCTACTCAGTGTTCGGTTTGGATGAGCGGGAGGATGTTTCTGATCAAGGATAGCTGCAGGTTGGTAGCCTTACACACAGCAGTGATTGGGAGTGCCAAAGAAACCCATACAAATATACAAAACGCTAAAAGGAAAAACAGAGTAAACGCAACAGAAAGAACCTAACGGGATGCCTCAGCTGATTTGAGCAGAACCGGCCACTGTGGAGAAACTAGGCACATTAAGATCCGATGGCGGGCCCTCAGAAGTGTTCAGATGTTCCTTTTTTTATTAAATTCCTCTTGGTTTCTTTGGGACTCCTTTATATAGAAGAACAACGTTGGGGCTCTTCTATCCTCGCATAAACTACATTTGCTGCCCTAGATTTTATATTTGGTATTTTTTCAATTTTCCATTAAAAAATGGTTATCTAATTGTCAGTGATAATTAGTTAACAAATTGTGATTTTTATGGACTAAGGTTTGACAGTGTAGGGTACAATTCATAAGGAAGTTGCACATAATAACTCATTGCTAATTCTGTTCATGCTACTTGGAGTAAGTCATAGGTAGGTCAGAGTTACTCAGTCTTGATGAATTTTGGCCAAACACTATATTTTGTCTTTTTTGTGTGAAGTCAAGTCAATGTTATTCTTTTTCAGCAGGTTTAAAGCAGTGTAAAAAACAAACATCCCTTTACACAATACACAATGTATTTATGTATTTATTTATTCATGATTTATAGTGCACCCGCTGCGAACAATCTCAATTTGGGGCGCCCGAGTTTGCAATGCTAAATATGCAGACTGTTGTAACTTAAGCATGTCTTCTTGGTATTGTGTGAGTGATCCTGCACGTCTCCCACAGGGACGGCTGGGATCGCATGGAATGTATCAATAAAGGCAGCGAGCAGCTTCCCACTCGCCAGGTATGTTAATGACTCTCCCACTCCTAAGTGCTTTGTTGTGTGCACTGTGGAGTTTGGGCCCTGTATCACTGAGGCCCTTAACAACTGGGCCGACGAGGACTCACGTGACCCATGTGTGTGCGCCGGCCTCCCCATGCCGCACTGTGCCTTGCTTCTGTCTTGGGGCTCTCGGCAAAGGAGAAATCTTTGTACGCGCGTCCGTCCTCCCCATTGCGTGGTGGCACTTCCTTGGAAGGTGCTGCGAGAGAGCGGTGCAGCTCTCTATGCTGTCGGGCCCTGCACCAGAACTGTTCCAGGAGGATGTCCGTGGAAGATGATCCTGCAGTAACATTTTTTTAAAAAGAAGGAAGGAGATCCTCCACGGTCAGCCAGTGCAGCGGCTCCCATCGATCCCGTCAGGAGGAGTCCCTCAGTGGTGGGTTGCAAGGAAGCCGCTGATGTGGCAATGAGTCATGCAGGGACAAGAGGGAACGCATCAGCGTGCTGAAGGCCGGTCGTGCAGCAGTGAGCAGTGATGCAGCGGGTTGGTGCTGCCTCTGGGTGGATTGGATACAGGAGGAACTGGTTGGAGAAATCGTGACAAGTGCAAGGTCACGGGCAGGACTGGGTGATCTGCCCTCCTCATGCTCTACATTCAAGTTCCCTTGGGGGGGGGGCATCCACATTCAAAATCCATACAAGGACAGGCCACTAGCACAGGGTGGCCATCCACAACGTGTTCACGCAATGAAGTCCGTCACAAAGTGCAGAAAGCACATTCTGCCTACACGTGCACAGGGGAAAGAGAGGCCACAGCTACATTTGGTACATGCCATAACCTGAGGGGCAAGGGTCCAGCTGACTGGAGGTGGTGCATAGTGTAAGAGGATTCAATTCAACACTACAGCTAAGTCAACGCCAAGTCTATAATACTGAATGAAAACCCTTATTGATATATCTTTAGGTCCAGTTCATGCGTTCTGGATGACTACCCCTATATAACACCCCTCTCTTGGAATCCCCCTGACCCCACTGAGCCAAGAAGTAGTTCTGTTTTGCAAGTTTAAAAGGTTTATTTGATAATTTAAAATATATATATATCACACTTTATAATAAATTAATAATTGAATAGCACACTTAATCTGATATGATAAAGATCAACAACGGAGAATCTGGCACTAGCACACTTCTTATGATCACTAAGGAGTTGAGATGAAATGGATAAGGTAGCACACTGGTAAATAGGTACAGAAGTATAATGTGGTAGAAAATGCTTTATAGGGTTCAAGGAAATGCAAGGTTGAATGAATGAAATGCAGTATAGAAAATACTCAATATGATTTCAACAAAACAATGTAATCACTTTTCTCTGGCTATTCACTCCCCCCCTCTTTATGCAATGCAAGGGAATGGGAGGAAAGCACGCAGTTCTCAGAAATGCAATCAATGTAATCAGTTCAATCCCCAGCAAGCTTAAAGAAAACAGATAGGAGTTTTGAAAACACAGGCCCAAATGCTTTTATATGTGCTAGCAATGGATGAGAAATATGCTGGAAATGCTTTTAATTCCCTTTCAGAGGTTCAGGGTGAGTGGTATCTAGTTAATATTAGTCCAGGCTCACACTAGCAATGATGCAGGGATAGTTAGCAGGTTAAACGAATTTCTGGCAAATGGAAGGCAAGCAGCAGCAGCTTTTTACACGTGAAGAAATTTGCAAATCGCGGCAAAATTCGCGGATGCGCCGAGCGCTATTACAGAGGAACCACAAGGAATATCTCTATCGTTTTGGGGTCCTAGGAAAGCCTAGGATCTCAGCTTCAAAATGAAAGTTACTGCAAACGGTTGCGGAGATATGAGCGATTTTGTGAAGGTCGTTTTTCAGATTTGAAATTTTAAAGTTCAAAAAGACAAGTGCAGCTTGCAACTAGAAAATGACAAGTGACAGATTTGGAGGCAGTTCTACTCAGATTAAATAGATTGAATTATATTATTTTAACTAAGAGATTGGTTCTGCACAGTTTTGTAGGTACTCACACTATATCCTTGAGTGAAATGGCCTCATCACGGATCTGGTCAGGGTTTTAAACTCGCCTCTGGTCTCTGCACTTCACAGTGATCTGGGTCAGCTCTCTCTGGTTCTCTGGTCTGGGTCTCTAGTTCTGGATAGATTGAAGTCTCTAGTTTGGCTCTCTGGAGGTTTGATGGAGGTAAAGTATGGATTTTTCCGGCAGAGCGTCCCGCTGCAGATGGAATTGAAGGTCCCTATCTGTCCTGTCTGTCTGCTTTTATGTGTTTAGAATGTGGGTGTGTTCTAGCATCACTGACCCTACCTCTCTCTCAGCTTCTAATTGGTCAAACTTCCATTTATCATTTGATTGGGGAATGAACTGTGAGTCAGAGGGATGTCATTTTATGGCTTGCAGATAGGACACTCCTCTGTCAGATTGCACACATTCTATATTTGATAATAAAAGACATATTTCACAGTTACACAGTTGCTTGAAATTACATATACATGGTGTGGCTGAATTTAGCCATGTCTCTGTCCAAATCTGCTCTTTCTAGGAGCTTGCATTCAGAGATGGCACATAATTGACTTTTTAACTGATTTTTCACTTTCTGACATTGACCCAACTTTACATACATGTGTGCAGGGAGTAGGGACATTAACTGATGAAGTTTCAGATTTTTAACATGCATACATTTAGAGTAATATCCACTTTTCCGCTAAAACCCCCGTGAACATGCCACCGGGTCGAAAAACCTCTTAAAATGTGGGCAGAAAAATCACAAGAATTATGGTATCATTTATAAAATTTTCACATGTCCGCACCATGAGTTATTAATCTTTTTCTAAACAATATTCTGGCTACAAAGGGGTGTGGTTTTCTCTCAGCACAAGGTAGAAATACTGGTTAATCCAGTTCTGCCAAGCCAGCTTGCTCTCACAGGCAGTGCTCCTCCCCTTTCCTCAGGAGGAAGCCACTTTTTACGACCATTTACGACTCCTGTCAATAAAACCTTTGCCTGAGCCAGGACAGGGCTTTGTTCACTTTCCTGCAGAGCACAGGTAATTCAATTATCAGATAGATGGCATATCCTTAGTGTGAGCAGCAAAAGGGCAGCTAGGCCTGGGAACACAGCTGTGACTCAAGTTTCACTCCTGATGGGGGTAGTTGCCAGGCAAATTGGAATCTCTTTAAGCTGTCATTTCTGTTCCCCAGTTTCTGCATTCAAATAAAACTAAACATTTTCACATATGCAGCTAGGATGCTGATTCTAAGTGCAAAACTATGACATTTCAACAGTTACAAAGGCATGTGATACCAAACATAGGTCACTCATTTAATCTAAACATTTTCGATTTTAGTGTCTTTAAATCCAGTGCAACTTAAACTGCTGCAATCCACAGCTCAGCCAGTCTTGTTATAAACCTTGTCTTATGATCTTCATTTCCCAGATTTTGTAGGCACACAAAACTCCATTCTGCCAAATGTCTGCTGGTGTTCAGTAAATATTTTGCACATATTGCAATGTTTGAAAATAGGCATTTTGACTTGCCTTCAGGGAAACAGAGTGGTTTTAAAACGCCGGCTTTTGGATAGTGGTGAGTACTGGTACTGCACCCATTTTTGGGATTTAAGAAATGAATTCCCCACAATTCTAGGTTGCATTTGGCAATCAGCATTTCCATTCCCAATGGTTTCAGACTACTGTGCGGGTAGTCCAATGGTGGTTTTAAAGCGCTTTGAAGCTAACCGGCGCTACTGTTTTTCCTTTGGCAACCCATTTCCCTCATGGCAACCCGGCCTTTCATTCTCGCACTGGTGGGCGGCAAGTGAGGCAACCATTTTAGTGTGCGCACAAACTGCGCAGCTTTCCTGGATTTCGGCGCACATGTGGGTTTTCCGCCATCTTGAATTTTCTAAGCCCACAGCACCAAATGTTGTGGCATGATAGCTTAAACGTGGGTCAGGACACCCAACAAGCCCCCCCCCCACGTGACTGCCCCTTGAATTTGAGTCGATGGGGAGTCGCGTGCACAAGGGTTTTGACCCATGCACCGGTCTGTCCGCATAATCTTCTTCCTCTTCTGTAGATGGCACAGTTCAGCATCTTCTTCTCCATCCGGTACTGATCGATGGTTCTCCTCGCCGGTCCTGATGGGAATATTGGGCGGTCCACTGGGCCCATTGAATCTTCGTTCCCGGTCTCCGGATCGCCCTCCTCGGCCCGTCTTCAGGTTTTCTTTCTCCTAGGACGACAAAGGAAGAGCGGCAATACCTACTCATAGACGTTTTTCCACCACTGTTGAGATAGTGGGGCAGCATATGCATTTCATCATAACGAAACATTACATTCTTATTTTGAAAAACAGTATGACTAAGAGACAGTTTCATACAAATCACAATATTTTAGAGACTAGATGTGGTATGTTTTATGGTTGGAACTGAATTAGTCTGAGACAGTACCCGCTAGGATTCCAGAGGATTCCTCCAGTTGTTGCAGAGTGTGCCTGGGATGGCAACATTTCAACTGGTTTATGTGGACCCACTTGTCTTCCCCCGCTGCCAAAGGACCTTTGGGGATGTGGATTTTGTAGGCCACAGGGGAGATCTTGTCGATGATCTCAAAGGGTCCCTTCCATGTAGGCAAAAATTTGCGCTGCTTGGCCTGGTTCCTTTGGAAGTTGTATAGATAGACCCGGTCCCCCACCTGATATTCCTTCCTGGAAGTTTTCAGGTCATAGTGGGTCTTCATGCTATCAGCTGATCTTTCTAGATTCCGCTGAGCATAAGCAAAAGCATGTTGGAGGTGTTTCCTTAAATTCTCCACATACTCATGAGTAGTGGAGGCATTTATCAGTGTCTGCTCTTGGGTCCTGTAGAGCAAATGCTGAGGAAGCACCATCTTGCGCCCAGTCATCAACTCAAATGGTGACATTTTGGTTGCAGATGAAGGGCTAGATCTAATGGCCATTAGGACCAGAGGTAATCGGATATCCCAACTTGGCCCAGAATCTGCCACAAACTTTTTTAAGATGCTCACAATTGTCCGGTTATATCTCTCTACTGCCCCAGAAGAAGCTGGTCTATAAGCAATATGCAGCTTTCTCTTGACCCCCAATATCTCCCACATCTTTGTCATTACTTCACTGGTGAAGTGGCTACCTCTGTCTGACTCAATCCTTTGAGGTAGACCAAAACGGGAAAAGATGTGGTTAATCATCAAGGCAGCTGCAGTTTCTGCCTTGCAATTTGGGGCTGGGAGACATTCCACCCACTTGGTAAACAAGCATGTCACAGTCAACATGTACTTATTCCCCCTAGCCGAGCGAATCACAGGGCCTACAAAGTCGATTTGTAACTCTGACCATGGCAGTGTCATCCCCCTCTTTTGGAGAGGCGCGCGGTGCGTGAGGGATGATGGCTGAAATTGTGCACACACAAGACACCCCTTCAAGTATTGGTCGAGGTCCTGCCCCATGTGTGGCCAGTATGCAACCTCTCTTAAGATTTCCAATGTTGTGTGAAACCCCCTATGACCGGCAGTGGCCGCATCATGGGCGTGACTTAACATCAGGCTTCGGAATGAGGTAGGAACCACCCACTGATCGTGGCCAGCTTTGGATTTCCTTACCAACAACCCGTCTTGGATCCGGAACATTTTTGGACATTTCATCAACACTCTTAGGTCCTCTTTCCCAATGTAATCGGTATCCGTCAGGGGAAAGTTCTCAGGGTCCTCAAGGTGCTGGTAAAATTTACTAATTATTGGATCCCCCTTCTGAGCAGTAATCAAATCAGCATCAGGGGTCTCCTTACTCCATTGTGCAATTGAAAGGTCGTTGTGAGCATTTGTCTGGGACCTAGTGATGGCAGTGACCTGGATTTCCCCCAACAGGGACTCAATCTCAATTAGATCCCCTTGGATGGCCCCGGTTTTGGCCAGCTGATCAGCTAAGTCATTTCCAGTTTTGTCTGGTCCCTCTACTTTGGAATGACCCTTGATCTTTTTCCAGTAGATGGTCATCCCATTCGATGTGACCAGATCATCAATGTTTTGGATCAACTTCCCATGTTTCAAGGGTTTGTTGTTATCACATAACATGCCTCTGGTTTTCCAATTAACCAGGTGCTCCACGAACCCGTTCCGTACATAATCCGAATCTGTGATTATGACCAGTTCGTGGAGTTGATGCTGGACAGCAGTGAGGATGGCCTGATGCACAGCCATCAATTCTGCCACCTGACTACTTCGGGGACCAATTTTGTATCCAGCGGAGGGTTCTGGGGACTCATTCACCCATGCATTCCCTACGCCAGCCACCAGTTCTTTCTCCCCGTTGTTGTCAACATGGTAAGAGCATCCATCCACATAGACAGTGGGCATTCCCTCACACTTGTCCTCTTCAAAGACTTTGTGTGGGGAATTAAGGTATGCCTCCGTGTTGTCCTTTATTTTTAGACTTTCGTCCTCGAGACAGTTTTCTCTGGCACAATCATGCAAGTCAGCCAGACCTTGCGCGAGGGGACTCTTCTTGTTTTGGCCATATCGGACCTCCACAGGAAAGCCTTGCATTGACAGAATCCAGGAAGTAATTCGGGAATTACTCACATTTCCGGCCCGGATTCTGTCACTTTGGAGATATTGCAGAGGCTGGTGTGGAGTCTCCACTATGATGTGTTCCCCCTGGATAAACGGGCGGTAATTCTTCAATGCCCACACCGTTGCCAGGAGTGCCTTCTCACAATCGTTGAATTTTTCCTCCACAGAGGATAAAGTTTTGCTCGCATAGGAGATTACTTTATTGACCTTGTCATGCTTTTGGTATAATACGGCCGTCAAGCACGTATTAGAGAACCCTGTCTCCAGGAAGAACTCCTTGTTTCTGACAGGGTAAGCTAGGCAAGGCACTTGTGAGAGGCTTCTCTTGAGTTGTCTTACTGCCTCGGATTGTTCTGGACCCCATTCCCACTTGACCCCCCCCTTTAGGAGATGAATCAGGGGTCTGGTGATCTCTGCGTAGCCCTCAATGAACTTTCTGCTGTAATTAGTCAGTCCAAGGAGGCTCCTTAGTTCCCGCAGAGTTGTGGGGTCTTTCAGTTTCTGAAGTGCTTCCACTTTCTTTTCCTGGGGACAGAGACCCTGAGGAGTAATCTCATGCCCCAAGAAATTAACACGGGTTCTACACCACTGTGCTTTCTGAAAGGAAAGTTTTGCTCCGGCGGCCCTCAACTCTGTCAGAACATAACGGATCTCCGCTATGTGTTCCTCCACAGATGAACTTTTGATGAGGACATCATCTACATAAGCCAGGTTACCCCTCGCACCCAGGTCGGGCATGGCCTTGTGTAGAAAAATGTTGAATTCATTGCCGGAGTTGAGGTATCCGAAGGGAGTCCGGGTCCAGGTGTACTGCTGGCCCCCAAAGGTAAAAGCCAGCTTGTATTGGTCCTCCCTACTGACAGGCACAGTCCAGTATCCATTGGTCAGGTCTATTGCAGTGAATACCTGTGACCCCTGGATCTGGGCCCGCCCTTGGTCAATGTAGGGCAGAGGCCATCGGGAAGTATGGACCCGTTTGTTGAGCTCCCTGAGGTCGGCGCAGAGTCTCCACTGGCCGTTTGGCTTCAATATTCCCAGCACCGGATTATTGAAGGTGCTGTGGACTGGACGGATTATTCCCCGGGACTCAAGGTTCTTAATTATTTCAGTAAGGGACTCCATTGATGCGAGAGGCAAGCGATATTGCTTCACAAACACAGGAGTCATGCCAGGGTCCGTGGGGATTGTTGTTGTGTGGATGTCAGTGCGACCACAGTCATATGAGTCTACCGCAAAGAGATCTTGGAAATCCAAGAAAACTTGTTTCAACTTTTGCTTTTGTTCCAGAGTCACACAGGCATCAGCTAGGTTGACTCTCTCTTCCACCATCTGCCTGAAGCCTGGAAAGACTTCTGGTTTGGCTATTTCAGCGGCCTCCTCCAGCTGGGTGGAGAAGTCCCTGGTCAGAGTGCTGATTTGGACCGGAGGCTTCAGGTGGGCAAGGCAGCCCTCATGTACCTGGAAAATCACCTCATCCCTCCTGAAGTCACACGTCACATCTTCCTTACCATAGGGGCAGGAAGTGTACACCAGGAAGTTCCCCCCATGCCGGGTAAAAATCCTGTCTGGTGTTGTATTGTCATCACTGTCACTGTCAACGCAGTCCTTGGGGATTGGCCCTAACAGTTCATTTACAAGATCAATGGAGAAATGTCGGTCATCAACCGCCATTCCAATAACGGTGCCTGCGGCTAGAGTAATACTCTTTAAGTCGCTGTTATCCACCTCTATTGGAATGGTGTCATGTTCTATGTTGACTAATGGAGTTGGGTTTACCCCCAACCCTTGCTGTTGGAGAGAAGCATTTAGATGTATGTAAGCATCAGGGTTTTTCAACTCTTGTCCCCTTTTAACTTTCACTTCCAGGGAGAATTGTCGGGTCCTTTCTGGGATGGTGACTTCCTCTTTAATCTGAATTTCAACTGCATAAGGTAGCAATTGAGCTGACCTAAATGCTTTTTCTGGATCATCAAAGCCCATGGGATTATCCGCGAATCGGGACCAAGCTTTGAAGTTTATTAGGTCCAAACTAATGGCAAAGCGATTGAGAATGTCACTGCCTAAGTAAAAGGCGGCAGGGACGTCTCGCACGACCCAACAATTGTGGACTATGCTCTTGTTGCCAATGGAGATTTTGAGCATACACCTGTTTGGCAGGAGATGTTTGGAATTAGGTGCTTCCAGGTCCATTTCCCATTTGTCTATCAGTTTGAAGGTGGGAATGGCTGGATCTTTTGGGAGTTGGCGGAACATGGCTTCGCTGATGAAGCTCTTACCGTTGTTCACACACACTCGAGCGAGAACAGAGTCCTTCCCATCATTTAACTGGACAGGGATGAACAACTGCTCTCCAATTTGCTGAAGATCAGCCAGGCTCTGAGCTGATTTCACATCTTTCTGGACTATAGGAGTGGGGGTTTCTGATTGTGGATTAGTATAGAACTTCAGAGTGTTTCCTTCCAGTGTGGAATACCACTTTAAACTGGGAGGAAGGTTGATTTTCAGAAATAGAGAGGACCCCCCATCATCAGTCTGTTGTCCTACTGCTATTACGGTCACGTCTGGAATTTGGTTGTTCTGGAAGTGAAATTCTACTTGGTCAGATTTTTGTTCAACCATGTGGCAGGTGCCGTTTAAACTAACATGGTTGACACACTGTTTTAATTTTATTGGTCGGCTAGTCTGGGTCCAGAGGACCTTGTTTACGCAATCTATTAGGGGTGACAACCTTCTCAGGAGGTCATTCCCTAGTAAACAAGGGGTGCCCTCTGGGGTCACAACTATGACCGGGTGTTTCAACTTGTGTCGCCCGATCTTAATGTCCAAGTCTGCAGTCCCCTCAACGGGAATTTCCTTCCCGTCAAAGTTCTGCAGTTGTCCAGGAAGAGAGGTGATTGGAATTTGGTAATTCTCCCCCCTTCCTGCATTCAGTTCATCAAAGGCCCTTCTGGACAGAAGGGTAGCTTGAGATCCAGTGTCCACCAGTGCCGAGATTGTACCCTGCCCCTGTACTTGTACCGGGGGCATAATATCTTCCCTCCTTCTCCTCAAGGGGGCACAGATAATGTACATTTTTGGACAACTGGTGGGCTAACTTTCTGGTTTTGGACATCGCGAGAGAAGAATTTTGGGCAGAATTCTGTGGAGAGCCTTGGGAATCTGAAAGAAAAAGTTGGCAACTGGAGATCAGAGCCATTGTGGGTTCCCCTGGCTCCGGTTCCGGGCCGCCCCCCCCTTTTTGGAGGCAGTCACCAGGATGGGTTTGAACCAGGGGATTTTCTTGCTGTTGGTTCTGGGATGAGATGGTGGGCGGCGGTAGCTCAGTCTCCACATCTCCCCAGTCTGGATTTGCATCCCTAGGGACCCATTTTTCTTTGGGAGGAGTTCCCCCCTCTCTGAAGGAGAAGATCCTTTTCCCAGGATCCTCTGAGGATCCCTCTCCCTCAAATTGGAAGATCTGTACCTCCTCCTCAAACTGAGTCTGTTTGGGTCTTTTGTTTCTCCTACCCCCCCTCTGCTCCTTAGGAGGCAGACTTTCAGGGGCAAGAGATTTTGTTTCCGGTTCCTGGGTTTCCAGGGGCTGTTTACAAGTGAGGAAGGAAGCTTCATCCAAGGCTTTACACCCCCCTTCCCTTTGTGCCTCCTCCCTGGGAACCGGTGAGTTATCGGGGTGCTGCCCCCGTCATTGTTCTGGGGTACCAGGTCCAGAGTTGGGTGCGTTCTGCGCCGGCATGCCGATCTGAGGGTTCTGCTGAGCCCTCAGTATGTGACCCATATCCCGCGCCATGTTTTGAACCTGGCGCTCTAACTGGGAAACCCGCTCAGGCTGATACGGGGCCCTGTTTTCTCCCCTGGGCTGATCCCAGGAAGGGTAGCTGTCCCTCCTCTGGTAATACCCCGGGTTGGGAAGATTTGGGTACCCCTCCATCCTTGGCCTCCCCTCTCCCGGATTCAGTGGTCTGGGCTCAGGGAATTGGGGAAAGAAGGATGGATGGTTTTGGGGCTGAAAGTCGGGTGGATATCTGGGGGAAAAGTTCTGCCCAGGGTTTGGTAAATTTCTGCCCTCCTGTGGGAAGCTTGGAGGGAAGTTCCCTGGGTTAGGTGCTTGGCTGGATCCCCCCCCTTGGGCTGGAGGAGTCCACACATAACCCAGGATGGGTCGATTTCCCTTGTAACGGGGACTTACATAATCAGGAGAGCGAGGGACCCCATTTGTGGGGCTGCCTCCTTGGCTCCCTGTCTGTGACTGACCCGAGGACCTCCTGGGCCTAGCATTATTAGGTGCAGGTAGGTTTTTAGGCCCCCCCATCTCCAAATCCAAAACGGGGGTAACCTTTACCTCTGCCACCTTGGCAGCAGCAGGGGTGCTGTTGGCTTTGGGGTTTTTCTGGGCATTACTTTTGCTATCTACCGGTTTCTGCACCTCATAGATCCGGGTAGCCTGTTCAATGACCCAGTCTAAAGATCTTTTCTCGTGAAAATCCCTCACGAGCTGGGTCATGATATATTTGGGCAAGGCATGGAAAAACGTATTAATAAATTCCCTGCTATCCGTGCGCACCCTTCTTGTGGTCTGTGCAAAAGCACGCCTTAACTCCTGCACAAATTCTTGTGGGGCCTGATCCTCCCCACATTGCAAATTGTAGGCTGCCTTGCGAGCCTCTTGAGGATTTCTGTGAACAGAAAAATGTTTCAAGATGGCCGCCTTATAGGTGGACCATCTTAAATGATTTTGGTCCTCCAGCCCCGCAAAGAAACTGGAGTATTCCGGGGAGAAGGTCCACTTTACATATTGAATACAGCTTTGGCTGTCCTTCAACTGGAAAGTCTCCATCATTTGTTCAAACAACTCTAAGTGCTCCCAAACAGAATACTTAGCGTTCTTATGGTAAGGCGTGATGACGCTCCTGATCGCCTTAATCTGCTTTAAGGGGTCCTTAAGCAAGGCCCTTTTTGCCTTATTGGCCTTTTTGGTTCGGGTAACCCTTGTCCATTCTTCCTCGGACTCAGAGGCACTGCTCCCAGAGGTTCCCGTCTGTTCTTCCAGGTTTTCCCGGATTCTGCGAGCCTGGGAATGGCTGGCAGAATGTGGGGACCTGGTCTCCTGTGTCCTGCGCAGTTCAGAGGAGTCTTCAGATTCCTCCTTGCTGCCAGGATTTGATGGGTACCCCCTCCACTGACCTAACTGGGCAGAGGTTTTCAGGATGCCCTTAATGGGCCTACTCTCCTGGGGTTCCCCATTGAACTGTACTGTACTTGGGTGCCCATACCCGGATGCCCACCCCTCCATTCCTGAGTGGTACTGGCCTATGAGCCCCATACTCTTAGCTGGATAGTAATCTGCCATCCCTGCAGCCCTGTGCTTATGTGCGCCAGGGGACATGGGGGTGGCAGAGTCCAGGGACTGAGAGGTATGAGGGCCTCTGGTACTAGTGCTCCTGAGGTTATGCTCCGGAGTTTCCCTTTCCCAGCGAACCTCATCTCTATCCGCCCCTGCTCCCTGTTGCAATGCAAGAGCCTGCATTTGTGCTTTCAGTTCCTCTGTTAAGGCCTTACTCGACTCTATCAGTCTCTCCTGCATCACTACCTGTTGTTGGAGCCTATCATTGTGTTGGCGGAGAGCCTCATTCTCTCTCTGTGCTTCCTGATTGGTCCTGGAGTACTGGGCCAGTCTTTGCTGCAGGATGGTTACCTCCTGGGCAATGTCCCTATTGGCCTGCTCCTTTCTTGCCAAAGCCTCTTCCACCCTCCTGGTGTGCTCTAACAAGTTCTGATTTTCTTTTTGGAGGTCACCCAGCCCCTGGAGGGACAGGTGATTTTCTTCCATTTTCCTTTTTAAATGGCAGACTTCCTGGCCTATGGCGTCTCTTTCCTGACTAAGAGCCTGCATTTGTGCTGCCAGGTCGTCCCTCTGCCTTTGGAAGGCACCAGCATTCTGGCGCTCCTGATCAAACTCTGCCTGGGTATCCAGGTCTTTCAGAATTAGTTTGTTGCTCTCTGCCTTCACTCTCTCTAGGTGGCCTTGCAGGGTGACTACCTGCTCAGCACATACCCTGTTGAAGTCCAGTTGTTGCTCCAGCTTTTTCTGGTTTTGCAGTAGGGAGTCCAAACCTTCTTGGTATTCCTTCTGCAAGGCCAGAAATCTGGTATCCTGTTCTACCTTTTCCTGTTGCAGCACATCCATATCCTTCTTTATTTTAATGATGTGCTGCCTACTATCATCTTCTGACTCCTGGCTCCTCTGCAGCCTCTGCTCAGAAGAGACCAGGTCAGATTGGACCTTCTCTAACGCCATCTGTTGCCTATTTGCCAGATTTTGGCTTTCAGCACATCTATCCTGCATGTCTCCCATATATAGGTACAGGTATGCTGCTATCCTGGCAATCTTATTGTGTTCCTCTTTGGCTTTAGGAGCCATATATAGTTCACTCAGGGCCACATGTAAGGGACCCTGATCTCTATATATATCTGACCCTGTTTCAGTGACCTGTTGTGTGATGGCCTGCAACCACACATCCTGGCCCTGTTCGGTCCATTCACCTCTCACAAATAGCTTATGCAAGAGGTGCTCTCTGGCTATTTTCATGTCTACTAAGGTCGTCATTCTAGAGATTGGTCTCTGTCCTGACTTACAGAAGTTTGTATTTTATTTTTGCAGAACAGAACTTTTCTTGGAGTGTCCCTTTTGAGGAATGCTTCACAGCGTAATGCAGCGTGGTGATCCGACCGGATGTATGTATCCCGTCAGTTAGCACACTGTATTAAGCTGCACAAGTGGTAAATCTAACCCAACGTCTCGGCTCGAGCCCCCAATTTGTAAGAGGATTCAATTCAACACTACAGCTAAGTCAACGCCTAGTCTATAATACTGAATGAAAACCCTTATTGATATATCTTTAGGTCCAGTTCATGCGTTCTGGATGACTACCCCTATATAACACCCCTCTCTTGGAATCCCCCTGACCCCACTGAGCCAAGAAGTAGTTCTGTTTTGCAAGTTTAAAAGGTTTATTTGATAATTTAAAATATATATATATCACACTTTATAATAAATTAATAATTGAATAGCACACTTAATCTGATATGATAAAGATCAACAACGGAGAATCTGGCACTAGCACACTTCTTATGATCACTAAGGAGTTGAGATGAAATGGATAAGGTAGCACACTGGTAAATAGGTACAGAAGTATAATGTGGTAGAAAATGCTTTATAGGGTTCAAGGAAATGCAAGGTTGAATGAATGAAATGCAGTATAGAAAATACTCAATATGATTTCAACAAAACAATGTAATCACTTTTCTCTGGCTATTCACTCCCCCCCTCTTTATGCAATGCAAGGGAATGGGAGGAAAGCACGCAGTTCTCAGAAATGCAATCAATGTAATCAGTTCAATCCCCAGCAAGCTTAAAGAAAACAGATAGGAGTTTTGAAAACACAGGCCCAAATGCTTTTATATGTGCTAGCAATGGATGAGAAATATGCTGGAAATGCTTTTAATTCCCTTTCAGAGGTTCAGGGTGAGTGGTATCTAGTTAATATTAGTCCAGGCTCACACTAGCAATGATGCAGGGATAGTTAGCAGGTTAAACGAATTTCTGGCAAATGGAAGGCAAGCAGCAGCAGCTTTTTACACGTGAAGAAATTTGCAAATCGCGGCAAAATTCGCGGATGCGCCGAGCGCTATTACAGAGGAACCACAAGGACTATCTCTATCGTTTTGGGGTCCTAGGAAAGCCTAGGATCTCAGCTTCAAAATGAAAGTTACTGCAAACGGTTGCGGAGATATGAGCGATTTTGTGAAGGTCGTTTTTCAGATTTGAAATTTTAAAGTTCAAAAAGACAAGTGCAGCTTGCAACTAGAAAATGACAAGTGACAGATTTGGAGGCAGTTCTGCTTAGATTAAATAGATTGAATTATATTATTTTAACTAAGAGATTGGTTCTGCACAGTTTTGTAGGTACTCACACTATATCCTTGAGTGAAATGGCCTCATCACGGATCTGGTCAGGGTTTTAAACTCGCCTCTGGTCGCTGCACTTCACAGTGATCTGGGTCAGCTCTCTCTGGTTCTCTGGTCTGGGTCTCTAGTTCTGGATAGATTGAAGTCTCTAGTTTGGCTCTCTGGAGGTTTGATGGAGGTAAAGTATGGATTTTTCCGGCAAAGCGTCCCGCTGCAGATGGAATTGAAGGTCCCTATCTGTCCTGTCTGTCTGTTTTTATGTGTTTAGAATGTGGGTGTGTTCTAGCATCACTGACCCTACCTCTCTCTCAGCTTCTAATTGGTCAAACTTCCATTTATCATTTGATTGGGGAATGAACTGTGAGTCAGAGGGATGTCATTTTATGGCTTGCAGATAGGACACTCCTCTGTCAGATTGCACACATTCTATATTTGATAATAAAAGACATATTTCACAGTTACACAGTTGCTTGAAATTACATATACATGGTGTGGCTGAATTTAGCCATGTCTCTGTCCAAATCTGCTCTTTCTAGGAGCTTGCATTCAGAGATGGCACATAATTGACTTTTTAACTGATTTTTCACTTTCTGACATTGACCCAACTTTACATACATGTGTGCAGGGAGTAGGGACATTAACTGATGAAGTTTCAGATTTTTAACATGCATACATTTAGAGTAATATCCACTTTTCCGCTAAAACCCCCCTGAACATGCCACCGGGTCGAAAAACCTCTTAAAATGTGGGCAGAAAAATCACAAGAATTATGGTATCATTTATAAAATTTTCACATGTCCGCACCATGAGTTATTAATCTTTTTCTAAACAATATTCTGGCTACAAAGGGGTGTGGTTTTCTCTCAGCACAAGGTAGAAATACTGGTTAATCCAGTTCTGCCAAGCCAGCTTGCTCTCACAGGCAGTGCTCCTCCCCTTTCCTCAGGAGGAAGCCACTTTTTACGACCATTTACGACTCCTGCCAATAAAACCTTTGCCTGAGCCAGGACAGGGCTTTGTTCACTTTCCTGCAGAGCACAGGTAATTCAATTATCAGATAGATGGCATATCCTTAGTGTGAGCAGCAAAAGGGCAGCTAGGCCTGGGAACACAGCTGTGACTCAAGTTTCACTCCTGATGGGGGTAGTTGCCAGGCAAATTGGAATCTCTTTAAGCTGTCATTTCTGTTCCCCAGTTTCTGCATTCAAATAAAACTAAACATTTTCACATATGCAGCTAGGATGCTGATTCTAAGTGCAAAACTATGACATTTCAACAGTTACAAAGGCATGTGATACCAAACATAGGTCACTCATTTAATCTAAACATTTTCGATTTTAGTGTCTTTAAATCCAGTGCAACTTAAACTGCTGCAATCCACAGCTCAGCCAGTCTTGTTATAAACCTTGTCTTATGATCTTCATTTCCCAGATTTTGTAGGCACACAAAACTCCATTCTGCCAAATGTCTGCTGGTGTTCAGTAAATATTTTGCACATATTGCAATGTTTGAAAATAGGCATTTTGACTTGCCTTCAGGGAAACAGAGTGGTTTTAAAACGCCGGCTTTTGGATAGTGGTGAGTACTGGCACTGCACCCATTTTTGGGATTTAAGAAATGAATTCCCCACAATTCTAGGTTGCATTTGGCAATCAGCATTTCCATTCCCAATGGTTTCAGACTACTGTGCGGGTAGTCCAATGGTGGTTTTAAAGCGCTTTGAAGCTAACCGGCGCTACTGTTTTTCCTTTGGCAACCCATTTCCCTCATGGCAACCCGGCCTTTCATTCTCGCACTGGTGGGTGGCAAGTGAGGCAACCATTTTAGTGTGCGCACAAACTGCGCAGCTTTCCTGGATTTCGCCGCACATGTGGGTTTTCCGCCATCTTGAATTTTCTAAGCCCACAGCACCAAATGTTGTGGCATGATAGCTTAAACGTGGGTCAGGACACCCAACAATAGCTCCGAGAAACACGCCACCCTTCATGTACCTGGCAGTGACGCCCTGCAAGCAAAGTAATTGGGAGCCTTGTAGGCGGCTGAGACCACAATCCTACTACAGTAGTCTCTCTGGTCGAGGCCCTCAAAAAGGGGTGCGTGCGGCCAGGCCAGCCTGGACACGTGGCAGGTGCTCCCAAGACGCCCAGGGGGATACACCTGTGAAAGAACAAAGTACAGAAGCCCACCATGCAGCAGGGCTCCAGGTTCACCAGCAGTGGCTGAGGCAACAATGGCCGAAGTGCCAGACTCACAACCCCAGGGCTTTTTAATCTCCAAACACCGAACCCAAAGGGCACAGTGCAGCGGGCAGGCACGTTGTTTCAAAGCCACCCGGTGTCGGAGATGGACATGAAGGTGAATCCAGTGACTCTCGACCCCGGCTGGATGCACTGGCTGGAGTGGCAGGACATGTTCTTCAAAGTTGCCGAAGTAACAGACGATGTTAAAAAGAAGACACTCCTGCTGTTCTACAGGGGGAGTGAGGTCCACAAGCTGTACAGAGTGCTGCCTTCAGGTGATGGGTCGTATCAAGATGTGGGGACGGCGCTGTCCAACTACTTTTCCCCAGTGGTCAGTATTGACAACAAACGGTTCCAGCTCCCACAGGCTGTGCAGGGGCCCACTGAGTCCATTGACACATTCTATACCAGACTGCACCAATTGGCAGCAGCGTGTGCACTTGTTGACGAAGAAGGAGAGGTGCAGGGCCTATTTAATCAAAGAATACTGGTCCAACAAGTTGCGCACCCGGATCCTGAAGGAAACAGGAATTCCTCTGGTGCCAATTCTCAAGCTAGCGAGAGCATAACAGCTGGCGGAGGTGCGGTCGACCCAGATGGAGGTGGCTATGAAAGGGCTGCAAGGGGAAGAGGTACACGCCGTCAGGAGCCCAAGCAAGAAGGCCGCTCCGGTGACAGGGGCCGTGGGTGTAGTCACGCAAAAGAAGGGCAAGGAGGAGGCACCCCAGAGACTGTGTGAATTCTGTGGAAGGGGGTCGCCGCATGCAGGGCTGTGTCTGGCAGTGAGGCAACAGTGTGGCCCGTGCCACAAGGCAGGACACTATTCCAACTTCTGCAAGGCCCACTGGCATCAATTGCTGGGCCCAGCGAGCCAGAGCCGTGGAGAAACAGGCGTGCTGAAATAGCAACCAACTGGCTGGAGGAGCAAGTAAGAGAACTCCTAAACGAGGACAAAGTGGTATCCGTAGTCTAGTATGACTATGATATTGAACATGTGTTCTTCCTGTGAGAGCAGGTACCGAGCCCACCAGCAAGTAACCTATGGGCGGTAGAGCAAGAGCAGAAAAGACAGAAGAAGAGGTCAAAGAAGGCCCATGCCCGTCAGCGCAGAAGTGAGAGTGGTCAGGGCTACCTGTGCAGATGAACCCTGGAGCTGATCCGTGGTTATGTTCTCAGAGTTTATGTTGACATTTTGTGTTCCTTGGCATGGGATGTTGTAACTTAAGCACTTCTTCCTGCTGTCACGTGTTGTTGTGTAAGTGATCCCAGCATGTCTCCCGCAGGGATGGCTGGGATTACGTGGAATGTATCAATAAAGGTGGCGAGGGCTTCCTGCCCGCCAGTTATATTACTGACTCTCCGACTCCCGTGTGCTTTGTTGTGTGTGCTGTGGAGTTTGGGCCTACCATCCCCGAAGCCTTTAAGACAGACCCTATCTCTATTTTTCGTACCACATTCAATAATATTCACATTATTAGCTTATCACCATCGCCCAGACCCGGGGCTCCATCACATATCATCTGAGTGGGGAGCCTATGATTTTCTAACTCTTGAGTCCCAGTGGTCCTTTCGTGCACCTCCCTCGCCTCTTCAGAGTAAAGTTTGAGCTCGTCCTGTGATACCAAGATGTCAGGCAATTATACTTTTAAGCAGTTCTTGGTTTGCCTCTAAGTCGTGGTCCTAGGGCCTTTTCCATAGCATAAGCATATGCAGTTGCCAACACTCCCTTCAGTGGAGTAACTTTGCTTAAAATGTTGGGGGGGACATGACATCTGAAGAAAAGGTGCCCCAGCCAAATGAATGGGGACAAAAGGGTGTGCCATGAAAGTTGGGGGGGGCAAACACCCCCGCCCCCCTCTAAAATTACACCCATGGTTCATTGTGCCCTCTGGACAAAAGCGTCCACCCTCAGTGTGATGGTGTGGGGCGATGACAGGCCCCACCTGCAGGCACACACGCACACACACAGCGCTCGCGCTAAGAGATACGCCGGAGACGTGTTGCTGCTCTGGTCTCCGGTGCAAACTGCCGGCCGGGACCGTCTTTATTACAAGCGCGCATGCGCGAGCCTCGTTATGGGCCGCGCATGCGCAGAACCGCGTATTACTACGCAACATCCCTCCTTTTTCCCCAAACAACGAACAGTGATCAACAGTATAACTTAACAACATATTCTTCAAACATAAATGTTCCAGCACGACCTCGATGACTAGGCAGGGTCCATAATAAAGTCTTGGCACCTCTGCGGCGGCTTACACCCCGCCCGGCTCGGGTACCTGCGTGCCTCGGCCTGAGGCACCTCTTGTGTCCCTTCAGTCTCGGCCAGTCCATCGGGTCTCGGTGGCGGTTCATCGCTCGGCTCAGGTAACGGAGGGTCGACTTCATCCGTTTTGGCAGATCCCACGCGCTTGAAAAACGAGACATTCCTGGTGACAGTTCCATGTGCGTTGGCCGCTGTGATCATAGAGCCCTTCACATGCGTCACCCCCAGGGGCTGGGTTTCGTAGGTTAACAATAACTTTCCTTCTGCTCTTCTTTTTCGCACCAATACTGTATCCCCCACCGCAATCGGCCTCTCCGAGAGCTTCCTCCTAATCGTCTCCTTTTCATTCCGCACCGCCCTCTCCGTTCGCACGTGATCCTTTTCAATCTCCCCCGGCTGGCGGCCTTCCATTTCGGGCAGGAGCCCTCTCGGTACACGCTTAAAGAGCGCTTCGGCAGGGGCGACCCCGGTTGACTGATGGGGGGGTCGAGCGGTACTCTCGAAGGAAGTCCACTAAGTTGCGTCGGAGGTCTGCGCCTCCATCTGCTGATATGCGGAACACTTTGTTTAGCGTTCGCATGAAGCGCTCTACCTCCCCATTTGCCCTCGGCCAGAGCGGTGTGACTTTCCTATGGCGTATTCCCCTCTCCTCACAGTACTGAGCAAAACGTTGCCCCCGAAATGGCGCCCCATTGTCTGAGCATATCTCCACCGGAAATCCATGCGTGGCGAACATTTTCTCCAGTGCCATGATGGTGTGGTCACTCGCCGTCGACTCCACCAGTTCACCCTCCGGATAGCGGGACCATTGGTCTGTCACCACTACAAAGTAGAGCCCTCGGCCGGTGGATCCAAAGTCGGCATGGACTGTCCCCCATGGCTGGTCACTTCTCTCCATGGTTTGGATCGGCGGGGCCCTCTCCACCAGGTGGGCTGCTTGGCAGGGGATGCACCTTCTCACAAACTCCTCCACTCTACTTTCCAGGTCGGGGAACCAGACCTTGAGTCTCAGTCTTGCTTTCATCTTGGCCATCCCTTGGTGCCCATTGTGTGCGAGCTGCAGAACCTTGTCAACCAGTGTTCTCAGGATGACAATCTGGTGACCCCTTAGCAGGAGGCCATCCTCAGCTACCGAGAGCTCTTGGCGCGCTTTCCAGAGGGCCTGCAGGTCTTTCTGAGCCCCTGCGTTCCTTCGTGAGTTGTCCTGGAGGACCTCTCGCCATTCTCCATTTGCCATAGCAACCTTGATCCTTGTGAATGTCTCGTCCATGTTGGAGTCTTCGGCGATCTCCTGGCGGGATAGGGCAACGGGCAGCGCCGATTCAACCGCGAGATGTATCGCTTCAACACCCTCTGCCACTTCCACTGTGTCTTTTGGCCTCCCCGCACCTGGATGGCGGGACAGGTAGTCTGCCGGGTTGTCAGGGCCTGGTCGATACAGCAGTTTGACCCGTACTCCATTAACGACAGCATCCATCTCTCTATTCTAGGCAGTGGTTTGGATGATCTTCCGGACAAGATCGGGATGAGCGGCTTGTGGTCGGTTACCACCACGACCGGTTTTCCCAAAATATATATCCGGAAGTGCTTGCACCCCCATAGGATGGCCAGAGCTTTCCGCTCGATCTGAGTGTACCGTCTCTCCATCTCTGTTAGCGCTTTGCTGGCATATGCGATGGGCCTCATGGTTCCTTGATTGTCGACCTGCATGAGGACAGCCCCCAGTCCTACGGGGCTGGCATCGACAACAATTTCGGACTCCCGATCCGGATTGAAGTATGCCATTGTTTCTTGTTCCGATAGGGCATTTTTGATGTTGTCGAAAGCCCTCTGTTCTTTCTCCCCCCAGTTCCAGGCGATGTTGTTTCTGGTTAGCGCTCTCAGGGGTTCCGACAGGGATGCTAGATTGCGGATGAAGCGACCACAATACGTCACCATACCCAGGAAGCTTCTGATTTCAGATGGTGTGGTTGGCGGGGTAGCTTCCCGGATATCCTTCACTTTTTCGGGATCAGGTGATATGCCCCCCACGTGGAGGACAAACCCGAAAAATTCCAGCCTGTCTCTCAGGAACTCACACTTCTCTTTGTGCAGTGTCAACCCTAGGTCACGCAGCCTCACCAGTGTGTTTTCCAGGTGCTTTAGGTGTTCAGCCTCGGAACGGGCAAATACCAGAATGTCATCCGACATGTTTATCACTCCCTTGAGTCCGGACAGGGCTCCCCTGATGGTGTTCTGGAAGACCTCTGCCGCGGAAGAGATACCAAAACTGAGTCTTTTATATTGGTATAACCCCTCATGCATCGTAAACGTCGTGATGTATCTTGACTTGGGGTGGAGCTCTAACTGTACCCAGACCTCAAATCCAGTTTTGAGAACACTTTCACCCCTTGAAGCTCCCCAATGATGTCGTCCAGGGTGGGTGTTGTGTGGCGCTCTCTTTTGATCGCTAGGTTAGGAAGCCTCATGTCCACGCAGATGCGTACCGCACCCGGTTGTTTGGGCTTTGGGGCTACCACGATCGGGGAGACCCACGGGGTGGGGCCCTCTACCTTCTCAATGATATCCTTGTCTATCAGGGATTGCAGCTCGCGTTCCACCTGTGTCCTCAGATGGAAAGGGTCACGGCGGTGTTTGAGAGCCGTTGGTCTCACAGACCCATCGATGTGGAGGCGTATTGGGTCAGCCTTTAGTTTCCCTATCCCTCGGAATATCGTTTCAAAACAACTCAACAGATTTTCCAAGTGAGTGTGATAGACTGCAAATGAGAAGTGTACAATGTCCAATGCCTCAGCCGCAGCACAACTCAGAAGGGAATGCGGGCTCACATCTGTGACAAAGAATCTTGCCCTTATTCTATTTTGTCCGCGAGTGACTGGGGCCACGAATACTCCTTGGAAGGGAAGCGGTGTGTGTCCTCCGAAAGCGTATATCCATGCTGTGGACTCTGCTAGGCCTGGTGGACCAGGGAGTGCGTTGTAGTGTTCCGTCGCCAGCACACAGACGGACGCCCCAGTGTCTATCAAGACCGGTGTGGGTGTTTCCCCAATGTTAACTGTGCACTTGGGTTGTCGTCTCCTGCCTGGGCCTTCAGCTATGCTCGAGATGAAGAAGATTTCGTCTTCCTCCTCCTCCTCCTCAGCGATGTTCAGGTCCTGTACGCCTTGTTCAATGGATGATACACCCCTCACTCTCCGAGTGCTGCCTCTGGCAACCCTTTCGGGCCCTCTCGACACGTCGACAGGTGCTGATGCCCTGCACACCATAGCATAATGTCCTGGGGTGTTACACCGGCCACAGGTCCTCGATTTGGCTGGACAGTCACCCATACGTGGCAGGTCGTACCCACAATATTGGCACGAGGGAGCATTGCTATGCCCCCCCGGTTTATCACCTCCTCGACTTGACTTTTCTGGGTTAGTGCGGCCAATTGCAAAAGCCTCACCTTCGTTCATCCCATGCTTGGCTGCATCCATTTTCGCACCCCTCGCGTTAGCCAGCTCATAGGCCCTTCCTGTGTCCAGAATCTGTTGTAGGGTCAAGCCAGGTTCCCTCCATACCTGCCTCCTCAGTTTACCAGAGCTGCAGCCCTGCAACAACTGGTTCCAAACCATCTCCTCTTCATTTCCCCATCTACAGGAGCTTGCTAGAACTCTGAGTCGTGCACAAAATTGATCCAATGACTCTTCCTCTCGTTGTCTTTCCGCACTCATGACGAACCTATCAAAGTCTACATTCGCCATTAGCAGAAAATGATCTCGGAGCGCCTGCTTCACTGCAGCATACATCGCAACCGGAATGTTCAGAGAGTCATATATCTTGCGCCCCTCGGCCCCTGCCGAGTACACCATGATTGCAATTCTTTCTTCGTCCTCCGTGATCCCCGAGGCTGTGAAGAACATCTCCAACCTCTTCACCCACAGGAGCCATTTAGGCCCCAACTTAGAAGGTGGGCCCGTGGTATCAAATTCGGGCATGGGGGCTAGTGTGCTGTTCACCCTGCGAGGGATGGGGGCAGGAGCGCCATCCTGTTCTTCCTCTCCCATTTCCCTGCGTGGTACTCACAGAAATACGTTGAACTGCTTTGAAGACAGGGCCCCGGAACACCCTTGGCGCAATATCTTCTCCGGTGCCACTCTTTTCTTCTTTTTCCTGTTGTATTGACAGAATGCCACAACCTTGCGGCTGCACAGGCTGTGGAGGGTCCAAAAATTCACTATTTTCGGTGCAAATTGCAGGTGGCGCACGAGCACCCTCACGGGCCGCAACCACTGCGTTCTGCGCTCGATCCAAGATGGCCGCCGGCCACACGTGTGAGCCCGTGCCGACACGGAGCAGCGTTCTCCTCTATGGACGCTACCGGAGCGGAGGACTGCTCCCGCACCGTCCTCGTCGCCAGTGTGATGGTGTGGGGCGATGGCAGGCCCCACCTGCAGGCGTACACGCACGCACGCACACAGCGCTCGTGTTAAGAGACACGCCAGAGACGTGTTGCTGCTCTGGTCTCCGGCGCGAACTGCCGGCCGGGACCGTCTTTATTACAAGCGCGCATGCACGAGCCTCGTTATGGGCCGCGCATGCGCAGAACCGCGTATTACTACGCAACAAACATCAAACAACGATTCTTATGTATCAAATGATTTGACCATTAAACATGCAGCGCTTGTTTACATTAATAATTGTAATAGACAAGGGGAAGAAGAGTTTTGACATCTTTCCAGAGTATACAAACTTCACCCTTTGCTGACCTAGCAATAGTGACCAGCAATATAAGTACTGCAAGCACAGATGGAGGCTTCTCTTGAAAATATGTCCTTCCTCATTTGGGCTTAATGCGGAAGCGAGTTTTCAGAAAGATCATAGAAACAATTCTCTGCAGTGATGTCTGAAGCCCTTGGAGGGACTCTGTGGTTGCAGGACGTGAATCAAGCAGACATTTGGGCTGGAAATACCGAGTGCACGAGGAAGGCTAAGGAGAGTATTTACATTGTTTTAGATCAGCTTGTACTGTGTTCATTTCGGATCAATGTTCGCTGACTGAGCCTGAAGCTCCGGTTCTCTCCAGGCTCATTTTATCTCTAAAAATAGATGTGTCCGGTTCTTTAATGACAGCAATACCCAGAGGCAGCGGTGGGCGGAGGATTGGAGGAGTCCCTCGTCAGTCACACAAGACAGAACTGCGCCTCTCTGGCTCGGGGGGCGGGCCTTTCATTCCTTATCAGAGGGCAGCCTTCCCCACAGTCCGGTAAATGCAGCGAGGGTGGATGGGGCGTCCTGTCCACAGCTGTAGTGTTAGGATCCGGCTTTCGCTCATTTTTATGGGCAATGATGTACAGGAAAACTGGAAACCCCTGCCACTCTGTATTGATTGTTGTTCCGAAACATGATGCTGCTTTCCGATGTGCACCATGGCCTGTTATGAAATGATGCTGCGTCATGTGTGATGCCCCGGAAACAATTGGGGCATAAAGTAGGGGAGGGGCCTCACATCATTTCTGAAAACAATCAAACGCAGCCAGTTATCACAGGACGGTTCAAAATGGTTACTTTTCAGTTTATAACCTTCTACTTATTTTTACAATTTCAATATTTTTTTAGGTTATTCGTGAGTAAAACACGCTTTGCCAAATGCTATAAGTTTGCCTTTGTGTTTAAAGATAAATGGGGTTGGGTGTTGTGCATGTGGATGTGACCAAGAAGCTTTTTTGCAGTAACAGATATGGAAACGTTGTACCCCCTCAATCACCCCTGGTCTCCAGAGATGCCCGGCGAACATTCCCAGAAACAAGGTCTAGTTTCAAAGGGCACCGCAGAGCTCTTTGAATTGGGGCATATTAACAACGTTCAATGTTAGCAGCTAAAAGACACTTCTGATTGCTGTTTGTGTGCACCCTAAAATGGCCAGTACCATGGGCCTCATTATAAGTATGGCGGTTAGGTTAACAACGGTGCCGGTAGCACTACCGGCACCGTTGCTACCATACCACCATACTACGAGCTGTGCTCACGGGTGCCTGTCAGCCCGCCAGGTCTGACCTTGCGGGCAGAGCGGCACCCGCGAGCAGAGCAATCGGATGCACCGGCACCGTGGGCGGGGCCGGAATACCCTGGTAATTGCCCATTCGCGGGTGCCGGACCGGTTGCGAGTTTGGAGGTAGCCTGGCCGGTTTAACTGGCAAGACTACCTCCAACCTCGTAATGAGGCCCACTGTCTCACCTCTTCTCCAGGCGTCTTTCTTTTGGTAAAATATCTTAGTGTGTTAATTTGTCAAAGGGCCACATTACAAGTATGGCGGAACAATACAAAATTGGTGGTAACCAATTTACCGCCACTGCTACTGCTCTGCCATATTTGGAAGTTGGAGGGGATTTGGAGGGAATACCTCAAACATTTGGCTGGAGGTTTATCTTCCAAAAAAGGGAGGTTTTACTGCAGGAGAAAAATTACCCCCCATAATAAATGCTGCAAACCCCAATGGGACTACAACATGGGGATCAACACTGCCACCCCGTCGTTTGCAGTTTGACAGATTTATTGACAAAATGAATGGTGGTAATGGTAATTGGCAAGTGGTGGTATTTCCAAGGAAAATACTCATAATCAGACCCAAAGTGACTAAGGTGGAAACGTTGGGGTAACCTACAGGTCAGCAGCTAGAACCTAGGCAGGATTGGTGCATCTTTTCATCCTTCTCGAGATGGTAAAGTGAGACCTGTTAAAATAACTAATGTTAGCAGTGATTAATACAATCACCAGCAGATGATTCTGGTGTTGTGCCAGGGGTTGAGCCTATAGTCTGCAGGTTACAAAGAGAATACCGCAGCAGGTGCTTTGACACGTTGACCCACCAAGATATATTACCAATAGAAAATCACACGGAAAGTAGTTGAGAGAAATGCATTGATGATTTATATAGTTGTCACCAAAAACATGATGATCTTTTGGTTTCTGATTATAATGTCAATGTGTTCCAATTCACTGGTACTCATTTTTATCACTTTCAGAAACATGCAAGGCTAGGCCAAACAGGCCTGTGTGGATGGAAAAATGCAAATGAGGATGTAGATGAGAAACTAATTGTAAGCTCACATACTGTAACAATGGGGAAATGTTATTTATGTGAAAAATGAGGCCTCCAATTAGTTGGAAAATGCAAACGTTATTGGTCAAATTGTACTTAAGCAGCAAGAAAGTGAAACAAATGAGTCTATGAAAACGATGAAGTATTAACTGCTAAAAGTGTTTTCAATGGTTGTATTATGTATATACCAGTGTGTGGTATTGTGGCCGAGAGGTCAAAGGCATTGACTTAATGTGCCAGTCTCGACAACGGCAGGGGCTTGAATCTCACTGCGGCCCATAATTTTTTCCCTTAGTATTGCCATTATTCTTTGGGGAGGAAGAATAGCTCAGGGGCAACACAAGGCATTGCAACACAGGTTTGAATCCCAATCCCGTGCTAAGAAACCACTTCTTGGTATTAAGTGCGTTATAAATGAACAATTAAATAAATAAATACTGCACACATCTGCATGGTTATCTCACACAGACTAGGTTTCTGACCTTGACATTTATGGAATGGCCTGGTTTCACAGTACACAGTATTCTCGAGGAGTGGTTTGCAACACCTAAAAGCTGACTGGGCCCAGAGAAAAAATTGCTTCAGAACAGTCACAACAATTTAAGGAAGTGTTGCCCACATTTAAACCGATTGTAAGCATAGACGATCATGCGGTCTGTCACCACAACAAGCCTGCATTTCTCAACTAGCATGCTACAGCCCAATTCCCCAAAATATAGGCCAGGATTTCCATTTTAAAAACATCTTGTCATGCTGCCTGTGCCCAAAGCAGATCATAAGGCATGTCACAAAATATGCCAGTGCTGACCAATTTTATACTACTTCCAACTACAGAACTGTCCGCTTGCGGCCGTTCAGGTCCGAGGGCCGCCTAGTGCAGATTGTTCCGAGCTCTGGTGTTTACATTGTTGGCTTGCAGCCTCAAAGGCTCCCTGACTACTCCTCAGCCCTTCACTGCTGTGAGGTGACCTTACTGTGAAATAACACACTACACAGGCAGCAAGTAGTGTCCCCGCCTTATGTGTTGTCACCAGGGGTCAAGTCCTAAAAAAAGAAGTGGGGGGACTCATTAACAAACGCAATGGGATGTGACGTTGCCAGAAATTAGCATATCAAGGTGAAATATGCACAATTCATTGAAATGGCTTTGCATAACCACCCAAATTGCACAGGAAAAATGACATTTGCCTTTCATAAAATCAACGCTGCAGTGATTTCTGCTAGAGGAAGGGTGAGGTGGCAGTCTTATGTGGGAAACACAGAATTTGGTGGGAGAGGGAGGTTTCATGTTGGTGTTTGGCAGTATTTGCCTGGTTTAGAAGGCAAAAGGGTCTGATACACTTTTGTTCATAAGACTGACTACAGCTGCTACTTCTTCAACTCTGTAAGTTCTATCAGGTAACCAAAAGGGGCCCACATGGACAAATCACATGTCTTTTCATAACGTTTAAACGGTATCAGGTAATATTATCCCCATATATATGGTCGCCGTAAATAATATCGCCGGGAAAAGGTTGTGGCGATATTATTTGGATGACCATATATATGGGAACAGGGGCAAAAAAAAATAATTAAAAATACAAATAATAAATAAATAAATAAATGTGGGGGTGTCCCCTGCATGTTCCATGCAATAATGTCGCCACAAAAAACGGCAATTTTTCGGCGAGATTTTTGTATGGCGAGATTTTTGTGGCGACATTATTACATGGAACCGTTTAAACGAGCATCAATAGTGTGAATGCTCTATTTTTGACACGCATCCCAGAAATCATACTAAATTGTGTGAATGTGTAAATATTAGTGTACAAATCTGTCAACCCACCTGACCATAAAAGCTAACCTATCCTCTATTCTTAACAATGCAACGAGCTGCTGATGCCTAATGTGGTTCCTTCCTGGCTCCAGGAGACCTCCTGTGGGACAGATCACACCTTGTACATATGATAATCTCTAAAAGCCCTACCTACTTTAGGCCTCTAAAGATAGATAACTACTGCATACCTACTCTGTCCCTGGTATCATTAGTTAACTCTGGCACACGGATTTCCAAGGAACTCTGTCAAAGAGCTGTACCTCACAAGGTGCCAGAGAAACTGCAAATTCAAGATTTCAGTGTTACAGTACTGTCCCATCCATCATATCTCCAGGCCCTAAATCCCTCTCTTTTACTTACTTTCAGCATGCTTCTCCTCCCCTACCTGCAGCCATGACAGACCTCTAGGTCAAAGGATAGTGCACCCAGTTTTTTAAGGCACGTTGAGGAATCCGGACTCCATCTTTTATCTTTCAACCTCATTTCCCCATGAAGATCCCCCTGCGGGGTTTCAGCATTATTCTGACACTGAAGTTAATGAAAGTCTGAGGAACCATATGCTAAGGAAGTTGAAATGGGTGCATGGGGGTTTTCTACCTCAAGCAGCAGTTTCTCTGAACCAAACATAATGGCTTTCAGGCCTTATAATGTAATGTAATGTAAACCAATGTATAAAGCGTGGCAAAGACCCGAAGGCATCAAGGCGCTGAGGCAGTAAGATTGCTGGACAGGGAGCCATGGAGAACGGAATCAGAACAGACATGTTTTCAGCTTCCTGCGAAAGGCTGATAGTGCCTGGATACTCCTAACATGTGTCAGGAGACATTCCTCAAGTTGGGCGCCAGCACTGAAAAGGATCTGCCACCCATATGGGTACACCGAAAACAAGGGAGAAAGTCAGCAAAAACTGATCAGTCGAGCGAAGGTTTCTCTTGGGTTGATAGAGGGTCAGCCTTGACTGAAGGAATGAGGCCCATGTCCCATGAATGGCCCGGTGAACGATACATAACATTTTAAACTCTGTCCGAGACTTGACTGAGAGACAATGATGGCGCAGCAGAAGGTAGCAGGAGTTAGTAAGTCTGGGGGCATTCAAGGCCATTTTGTAGAATTTGGAGTTGCTGAAGTAAAGCCGCCAGTTGACCCAAATAGATGCCATTGCAGTAGTAAATGGCACCCATAATGGCGACGATGCCCTGCTTTGCCATGTCATGATATGCTATTTGTAATTTCAGGTATGTATGCCCATCGAGGTATCTGACTGCTCCCGGCACTAATACACTCAAGTTGTACGTTCCAACACGCAATACTAAACCAACTAACCTTCTCAGGGCAATTTAACACCCTCCCATCACACTTCGAACATCAGAACACTAGATCTCTACAGGCAACGTATTCCCCTCTCCTCAATAACTTCACCCACACCCCCTCTTTTTTTGAACTGCCAGAGTGCCTGCGCCTCATGCAAACGACAGTTCGGAATAATTGCCAAATGCATAACATATCAGTGCAATATACATTCCTATATCAGACCATTTCTTTTTTCAAACACAGTTTGAAGCTTCAACATGTGAGCACCATTATGTTTTTCTGGACAATTAACTTCATGGTCCTGTGATTCAAATTGTAATGTAATGTAAAGAGGTAAATATAATTTGTACAATGTGCTTTGTAGAATTGTTGAAACATATCGCATATGCCCACCACCCACTTCCCATCAAATTCTTGTTTTGGTAATCAGTTCTCAATCAGACTACACATACCATGCTAGTCCATGCAAACTTTGCAAAGTTCTCCAAGTTTGAGATTAATGTTACATATAAAAGCTCTATGTAACATGCACCAATGGAACTTGTTTTTAGGGAAATACATTGTCACCGCTTTTGGCCTGAACACGCATCTGCTTCCCGCACACTTCCAGCCTATTTGGAAATGCTGCCAACCACTTTGCATTCACTTCCCAGAGATTCTTATGAATATACCACAAGCACCCAAAAGGACCTGCCTATTTTACAACCATGTCCCTGTAAGTGTGCCAAATGGATTTTTGGCCTGTCCACCTCCAGTAATTATGCTTCCCCTTTCCTCTCACACCCTCCCACAATTTTGCTGGCCCAGTTCAGTCCTGTAGAAAGAGCAGTTTGTCCAGTAAACTAAGCTGTTTTGTCAAAGGTATATAGGTTCACCCTACTGCCACCTTTTAACCTCCTAAGAGGGGCCCAGTTTCTATAACACCCCAGGAATCCTTTTAGGTTTGCTGGCAGGGGCCCAATGACTGCTCGGGCAGCAGCCTCAGGGGTATTTTTACAGCAGGGAGCCTGCATACTGAATGGCACCCTAGGATTGATGTCAGCATTTCCCTTAAAACATTTTTTTATGCTGACAGTGCCCAATATATGCTAACATTGCCACTGTAAGATGCATGTAAACGCTGCCAGTGCCCAATGTATGCACTAACAATGTATGAAGGCTCTGCCTTATTAAACATGTTTTCATGCAACTATTAGCCAATATGTGGATCAAAATCTAAGAGTGATTTATGGGGGAATTATGTTAGCAACATATTGTGCACTGCTATTTTACTAATTGTATTTAAAATCAATCAGTTACTGAAAAGTGATTTGAGTCACAATTTATTTTTTAAACAAAGAGTGTCATTCATTCATCTTATGACAATTAAAGATAACCATATCTTAAAACATAAAAATATACAATTAAAAGCAAACATAATTGAGCACCATTTAGTAACTCAAAAAACAATTCTAGAGAAAGAGGAATGCTAACAATAACCTCAGAAACAATGGGCATTGATTATGGGGGAAAAAACATCAATGTGAGATGTATAGATGTGTTCTTTGCTAAATTCTTTCTGTGCAAATCCTGCTGCTAGCAGTAACATTTTGGTTTTGTTTGTTTGTTTTGTTTTGTTTGTTTTGTTTGTTTTTTTGTTTATTTTATTTAGTAGAGCGCTCCAGACCCAGGGGTAAATGGGCGCTTAAGGACAAGTTACAAAGTTGCAGTATAAAAGCAGTTATACAATTGTGGCGTAAATATGTCATATATGGTATGTACAGGCAGGTATTAGGAATCATTTCAAAGTATGTACAATATATACAGTTAGTAATGAGCTTAGTCTATCTGAGGTTTGCCTTCTCCAGAAGCCAGCTAATGACTAGTTTTCTGAACAATTGGAAGGATTTGGCCAGGTTAATATTCAGTGGCAGGGTGTTCCAGAGTTGAGGGGCGAGGACAGTGAAGCTCGAGCCCCCCGCTCTTTTGGCAGTGAATCTGGGCACGATGAGGCTGAGAGTATTGGATGATCTGGTGATTTTTGTGTTTGGTTTAAGAGTGAGTTTGTTGGTAAGGTACTGGGGGGCTAGGTGGTTTAAGGCTTTGTAGGTGAGGCATAGGGTTTTTAGGTACATTTTTTGTTGAATGGATAACCATTTGCAAGATATTCTTGTGTGGGAGATGTGCTCTCTCTTGGGAATATTTAGTGCTGCTCTCAGGGCATTATTTTGGAGGATCTGAAGTTTCTTGATTACGACTTGGTTGGCACCAAGGTAGAGGCTATTACAGTAGTCAAGCTTCGATTGTATGAGCGCCCTCGCCAGAATGAGGCAACTGTTTGTAGATAGAAAAGGTCTACAGGCCCTGATTAGTTTTCCCGTGTATGCGGTGGCTGAGGCAGTCATATTAACTTGTTTTGAGAGGTTGGTATTGGCGTCAAGGAAGAAGCCTAAAGTTTTCACATTATTCACAACTGGAATGATGTTGCCATCTATGGTGAAGTTGGAATAATCGGGGCTGAGTTTCTGTAGATTATTGGGGGACCCGACTAGGAGGAGCTCGGTCTTCTCATCATTCAGGTAGAGGCCGTGTGTGGCCATCCGTGCCTGAATGATGGCGAAGATTTCGTTAATCGTGGTGGCATCAGTGTTGTATTTGCCAGTGATGGTGAGGAGTATCTGGGTCTCATCTGCGTAGTTGGTGTAGGTGACACCCAGATGGTCCAGTTTATCAAAGAGAGACTTTGTAAAGATGTTATAGAGGGTGGGGGAGACGCAGGACCCTTGTGGGACACCACAAGTGATGGGGATGGGGTCGGCTGCGGCCACAGATGAGAAAACCCTCATGGTTCTGTTGGCTAGGAAGGATTGTAACCACGTGACAGCAGAGGGGGAGAAGTGGGCAGCAGAAGAGAGATGGTTGCAGAGTATTTTGTGGTCAACCAAGTCAAAGGCTGGTGAGAGGTCTAGGAGGAGTAGGATGGCTGCTTTGTTTTTGTCCTTGATGTCATCAATCTGGCTTTTGAGGTCAACAAGGGCAGTTTCCGTTCCGTGTTGAGGGCGAAAGCCAGATTGACGCAGGCCTAGCAGTTGATTGGACTCCAAGTAATCTTGGATTTGCAGGTAGGCAACTCTGTCGAGGATTTTTAGGATTTTTGTTCAATAAGATGTTGACAGTACAAGTCAGCACAATATATGCCATCATTGCTACTGTAAAAACATATATTCATGCTGTATTTGTCCAAAACAGATCTTGAGGCCTATCAATAAAGGCTAGTGCTGCCCCACTTTCAAGCTGCCATTCTTGTGCCCAAAAATGAAAGCAAGAATGACTGTGTAAAACAAATTTAATGCTGGAAGTGGCCAACTTATGTCGACATTGCCACTGTAAAAAAATGTTTTAGGCTGACTGTGACAAAGAACATTCGTTGGGTCTCTCCAAGCAGTATTACAGCATTTGCCCACTTTAAGCTGCACGTGCCAAAGAGGATAATAACTTCTGTCTACACTAAATGCCAGTGCTGCCATCCATTCATGCTGGTTGTGCTCAAATAAAGGAATGACAAGACTTCTCCCGATAATATATCCCAGCCTTACTCTGCAAAACAACTTTCTATGCTAAAGTGCCCACTGTCCCACATTTTTGATGCTGAAAGTGCCTAACAATAAGCCAGCACCAAACAATAAATACACTTTGATGATGAAAAGATCCAACAATATGGCAGCATCGCCATGTAAAAGCTATTTTCATGCTGAAAGTACCCCCAACAAATAACAGCACTGCCCAGCAAAAAAGCAAGTTTTCATGCCGTAAATGGCCAACAAATGTCGGTGTTGCTGAGTAAATTACATTTTATGGCTTTGCTGCTGGTGCCCCATAACAATATATTCGTTTAGTTTACTTGTTTTGGTTAAAATATAAACTTTACAAAAAGTTAAAATCAGTATGTTTAAACAAAAGACTTTTGATAAAGTATGTAGGAGTACAATGGATTAAAATGCATAACATAGCATAAGATAAAGAATAATACTACATATATTACAACTTACTTAAATAGTTTACACGTGTCTGTAAGAAAGCGTAGTACAGCAATCTGTAGCGAGACTGAACTGTTGTGTAGCATTTCCCACCAGAGGATGTCTAAATCGACTCTTTCCAAGTTCATTACAAATGTATTAAAACAACTGAAACGTTAATTTCTCACTGTAATGCATTCTATCAGCAGATGCCATAACGTTTCTGTACAGTCAATTAATTTACAGAATCTACAGGTAGACGAACCTGGGCGTAGCCCTCCCCTTACATCATTTATCTCCCCCGTCTTTAGGACATTGAATTGGACCCTCATGAAGTCACCTCGTCTATTCTTCTCTGGAAATTGCATAAGGTATGGTTCTAGACATCCCCTTTTGTAATAGTGTGATACCAATTGATAATATAGCTTCGTGTTCGAGACAGCATCCACTGTTTTAGCCCAGTCGGCATATTGGAGCGGTTTTTTAACTCTTACTGGATTTAGTTCCAGAGATTCAATTGTTAAACCCAGTTTTCCTAAAATATCGCAGCATTCTGCTTTCAACTCAGACAGAAAGCCTAACTCAGGATGCCCTTGACGTACACCTTTCCCTAATATTGCGTATAGTGTATTATTAGAACTCACATAGAGTTTCCTACAAAGAGTCAGCCTTCTCCATTCCACAAGACTTTCAACTGACTGTGTACCCAGTTCTTTACGAATGGCTACATATGGGACTGATTTAGGCAGGCAGTATAGTATGGTCCGCCATATTCTCGCTTCATATTTGTGTAACTCCACCCTTGCCCAAAGTAGGAAAAATTCTAAGCTGCAGCACAATTGTGGAATGACCTTAGAATTGTAAAACCAAAGTATTGGAAATAATGAACATTTCCCATATTTTTCATCTGGGTTATTTGTTTGGCCACTTTCCCCTCTAGATACTGATGATAATAAATGTGTTTGATATTGGCAAAAATAGGAAACCCTAAGTACCTCATAGAGGTACTAATAGCTAGCTTCTCTTGGTTCAAAAACCATGCATAGCCCATAGCAGTTGTGCGACTACTTATCCTCATTATTACCGTCTTCTTAGCATTTATTTTCAGGTCATTCTTTCCAATATATTCATTAAAGGCCATCAGCAAGCGTTGCAGGCCCCCTGCGGTATGATCTAATAGCTGTCATGATGCCTACCCCCGGGCATCCGGACCAGGTCCATCAGTCCCGGGAGCAGGCATCCAGATGCTTAGGAAAAGCCCAGCAGCCCCGGCTAGGGGCTATCTGGGTACAGTCCTGGCGCCGTAGGTATCAGGCTCATAGAAGGGGTCAGTCCTGGCGCCATAGGCGTTGGCTCATATGCTTACACTTACCTCATGCAGACCATGCTGCTAAGAATCCAAGCCAACGAGAAGCCTGAAGGGAACTACTTTACTTCAGGGACTATTTTCTTACTCGGGTGTGGTCTTGGGGGAACTTCTTACCTGGGACTACTTTGAAGGCTATTTAAACCACGCCCGAAGAGCAGCACACGCTTCGCGTTATTCTGCATCCAGCAGCGTAACGCTCACCGTATCTGCAAGTCAGCCTCCACGCCCACCTCGAGTCTGGAGCTCCTAGAAAGAAGGAGCAAAGATTAGAACAAGAACATTACTTCTATTTCTCACCTGATTCCGGATCCATCGCGCCTTCAAACAAGGAAAGAGATGTTAATTCTATACGCATCGCATAGCCCGCTGGAGCGCCGCACTATTCTCACCAACCTTCGCAGCAGCTCCACGATCCGCCACAGTCTCCATCACATCTTCGCCGAACTCCGGCACCTAAGGGGGACAAAAGAACAGCAAGGTGAGCCGAGAGAATAAACAAAGGCAATCTCTGTTACCATCATAGACTTACCTGATTTTACCGCCGGAGGCATTTTTCATCTCCACGGTCTGGCGCAGTCTCCTTGTCATCTTCGCCGAACTCCGGCATCTAAGGGGAACAAAAGAACAGCAAGGTGAGCCGAGAGAATAAACAAAGACAATCTGTTTACCACCATAGACTTACCTGATTTTACCGCCAGAGGCATTATTCATCAAGATGTCATAATTTCTCACGCCGCACCTGTAAAAGGAGGGAAAGCAACAGATTAAACACAGGTATCATTTACTGGACAGTGTTGGGTAATACAGACTCTTACCTGAACGCTACCAGCTGCCACGAGGCAATCTTCTCTTGGGTCAAGCTGCAAGATAAAAGGAATCGGACAAGAGTGAATATCAGACATTTTTGAACTCTTACGAACTATATACTTACGGTTCCTCGCCAGGGACCTCAGAGTCAATATTGGTCTGGAACTCTCCCAACTCCTTCGGACCAGTGAAGTAACTGGTTATCTACGCACCCCCTGCATTCCACGCAGGATGGAGAGCTCATCTTTTATAAACATAAGGTGAGACGGATCAAGCAGACGAAATTAGGCGGGCCAGTCCAATCTGTCATCTCTGCACTACGCGTCACGTTGGTGGAGACCGCAGCTGTCCAGTTCCGATCAACGCCCCTGTGGGAGCCAGGTGAGCGTTACATAACAAGAATTCATCCACATACGCTGCCCAACAAAATATAACTCCCTCTATATTTGGGGAAGCAAATGCTGCCTTCTCCAAAGTTCTACCTGTGTCTGCCATATATAAATTAAACAACGCAGGCGTGAAGATGCAGCCTTGGTGAAGACCATTACAATGCTAATAGGATAAGATAATAATCCTTCTTTATTGAGAGATACCTGAATTAAAGATCCCTCATGAAGATGATGCAAAATTGAGAGAAACCCTGATGGAATCACCAGATTATATCATTTCAACCATAACGTTGTTCTGTCTACTAAATCAAACACCAATGAAAGGTCCAGGGGTGCAATGTAGATAGGAGTGCTCTTCTCCTTCCTGGCCTTTTCCTACATAATCGTCAATAGCAAACCTCCAGCCTCTGTGCCTACCTCTTTCCTGGACGAGGTAAGTAGTTGGATGTCCTGTAATCAGCTTCAGCTGAACGCTGCCAAAACGGAGCTGATTCTATTTGAACCTAAACATCGTTTAACAGCTGCCAAGAAACTACCCACCCCAATAATATTGAGGGCAAATTTGAAATTTGTTTCCAAGGTCCAGAATCTAGGCTGCAGGACGACCTAGGTAGTGAAGCTCAAGTTGGAGCAAAAGATTCTGTGGTACACTTTGTCCTAAGGCTTCTCAGGCGGGTGTTACCCTACATTCCCAGGGAGGACTATGCTATGGTGGCAGGTGCATTAACCAATAGGCACCTGGACTATTGCAACAGCCAGCTGCTTGGCATCCTGCCTAAACAAATGCTTAGACTGCAAAAAGCTCAGAATGGCTTAGGTTGACGCGCACATGTCGCACCATCTCGGCGCACGCTAAACTGGTTGGCAGTGGAAGACCGGATAAGATTCAAAGTGGCATGTCTAGTTTTTAAGTGTATTAACGGTTTTGCCCCAGAATACCTAAGAGACTTGATCCAACCATATTAATCCCCAAGACATGTACGCTCTAATGACCAGTATCTTCTGGTTATCCCCCGCTCTGTATACAGCTCAAGGGGAGACAGACGATTTGCTGTGTCTGGGCCAAAACTATGGAATTCACTTCCACTGGAAATTAGGATTCCATCATTACCTCAATTTCGGAGGGCATTGAAGACCTTTCTATTTTATTTTTTTGTGCGGAGTTGCATCACTTCTTGCATTTCAATGTAACCTCTGTTCAATTGACTGTTACATCTGCGCCTCTATACGGTTTGTTCTGTCATGTGCGTGTTACAAATTCAAATTCAAAAATCAAAATCAAATCCTAAACCCAATTTGCTGGTATAATAAAATGTTGTGACTCTCCAACCAATCCTCAATATATTTTAATACTATGCCTGCAAAGATTTTAGAATCGGCATCAAGCAGGGTGATAGGTCTATAATTCGTGGGACAGGACCTGTCTCCTTTTTGTAGAGCTGTGCCAAGAAGTAGGTATGGATCTGGTTGAAATAATATCTATGAACAACAAATATAGGGCCTTTGCCCACAAGTCTGGGTTCCCTTTCAGGGCCGCTTTTGAAAGCCGATTTGGGCTGGACGCTCTGAATGGACCTGCTTTCTCAATTCGAGATTTGATATCTTACATGGAAAATGTTATGTACCATGGATGATTTTTTATGCAATCTAATCCTGGCGTATCCCGCCAGTTCAGCAGATAGGGGGAACTAAAATGTCCCTCCCAGACCTCCTCTGAAATAATAGTAGTTTGGGGTGAGATTTCGGAGGATTCCATAGCGTTTGCCAAAATCCAGAATTGTTTGGACGTCTCATCCTCAAAAGCCTTAAACATCTGTTCGCTATCTGCTTGATACATAAAGGCCCGGTTGCCCCTTAGCCAATTTTTCTACATAGTTGTTTCCTTCCATACCTTCCAATTTCATATGCCAGAAAAGGGATCATTTTAATATATGCCTGATAACTTTATGACTCTGATTTTCATTTGCTTGGACTTTACTATCGAAGGTATGGGCGTGGCGTAATCTCCTTCGTGGTCTATATGAACTTTTAACAGATTTATTTATAAGAGTTTCCACATACATGCCAAATAGTTTATGTGAATACTGAACTAGTTCAGTTTCAATTCTAGATGCACATTGTGATGTTTCTTTCCAATCCCCAACAATAGAATTACTTCCAGCATCAAGTGATCGCTACATAATGAATTCTTTAAATTAAAGGCCTGGACTGTATCAATCGGAGACTTATACATGAAGATATGATCTATTGTAGAGGAACAAATCATTTATACTTTCTTTTATTGTCAAGTTCTGCCCATTCCGAATAGCCACCAGACGGTCTTCCCCTCAAACCTTTAGTGGCCATTTGGAAGCAGACATCAAAACCATCCAGGAAATGTGGTGATGTCAACCAGGTTTCCTGGATACAGATGATAGAGTATTTCACAAGGATGGAACAGAGTTCAGGGGAACTGCTAAGGTGCCGAAAGCCTCTAGATTTCCATGATAGAAGCATAAGATTTTTAGCCTGGTTAAAGATTCATTTTTAATTCTTGCAATTGAGAGATCGAGTCCCGCAAGCTTAAAGCCAGCTACCTCCAATTGAGATCTTGCTCCTCCCCTGTTTGTGGACTTACATTCCTCCTATACAACGGGCCTTCCTGTGACCCTCTTTTCAGATCTTTCCAATTGTCTACCAAGATGTGGATTCAGAAGCCCTGAACTAAAGTTTAGAATGGCATATTCTAACTTATTAAAGTTGTTAACCACCAACACCATGGCTTCATAAACTGGTCGGGAATACAAGACTACACGAACGTGATCATATTGCTCTGGGTCGATAAACTCCACCATTTTAATATCAGCCGAAGTAATTAATCTCAGGATGGGAATTTCATTAAGTAGCGCCAAAACCCTCCATCTGTTCAATGAGTTTTAACCCCCATAATTAAACATGTAATAGAGGATGACACTGGGATCATCTGGGAAGTGAGGCTGTCTCCATGGACCACTGTTAAGTTTGCTGTTATATACTGACTTGTGTGTCCTCGCTTCCCACCCAACACTACATCTCACCTCCCGATGAGTGTCTGTCCTTGATCTTTCTGGGGGTTTAGCTACCTTCATGTTTGTGTTTATTTCTCTAATCCCACTGAAGTGAGTTTTTTCCTGCAACTCCCTTGTCCCAAGTGCAAGACTTCCTGTGGCTGCTACCTTGCCCTCCCACTCTTTAGGCTCAACCTCCTTTATGTTAGTTATATTACAGACAGTGGTAGGGACTTTAGATGCATTCCGATGCCGCTCCCCCTCCTCTATGCCCAACAAGTTTGTCAAAGTGTTTTCGAACCATTGTTTCCAACAACTGCTTATTGGGAGGTATTTCTTTATGCGGCTGTTCAATTTCCCCAGATGGTACCCGCTACATCTGCTCCACTAAGAGCAGAAACACTAGTATTCGGTACATTTTTTACAAAGTCGGTTACAGACAATGAGTTAAGTGGGCCAACCTTCGCCGCACTCTGAGAGCTTGACAATTCCATTTTTGCACATATGTCACTTGCAGTAGGAATTGGGCCAGTAGCCATCATTTTAGTTGATTCAACACAAGCCCCAATTATCTCTTCTTTTCCTTGTTTTTTATTGAAGAGATGGTACAGGGCACGTCCCTTCTTTACATTTGCAGGTTCACCTCCTTAGTTATTTCTATCTGGGTTTTATAATTTACTTTCCCCTTATGTTTCATTTCCTCAGTTAGGGTGTTAATGGCAGAGAAACTTTTTCCCTGACTATGGATGTCACTAATTACCAGACAATCCGCCTCCTCCCCCTCTGACGCCAAGCCAAACTCATAATCCTGCGAGTCCCCCAACTCCTCCCTTACCATATTCCGCCAAGATTTACGCGAGGGCCTATTCTCGAGATCGATTTTTGGGTTTTTTCTTTTTCTTTCTCTTTTTGGGCAAACCAGGATTCACCGGCAGGCCTGGGCTCAACAGACGCGGTGGTCCTTAATTCTTCCAACCCTACTCCCTGTTCCACACCGCTTTTTAAAGAATCCTGCTTTCCCATATTTGTTATGACTGGGGTATTTTCCTCAAGATCTCTGGAAACATCAAAATGGCCCTCCCACATTTTTCCATCATCATTACCGTTTTTGATATTCATTTTTTTGATTGCAGGGGCACCCGCATAGTCTCCCGCCCCCTGCGCTCTGAAAATTCGTCAAGAGTATGACGATTGCTCTTAAACACTTGGTGTGCTGAGTTAATTAATTCCACATCAAATCTTGTATCCCGCTCCTCCTACCCACTCCAGCTTCATCCCCTCCTCCCTCTGTCCCTGAGAGTGTTCGGACAAGGCCAGTAGGGACAACTCTCCTGCCGAAAAGATGGCAGATGTATCCAAGAATGAGGTGTCATTCTTTGTAACCCGCCATTTGGGCGGCGGGGCACTGTCAGTATCACCCCTACTGGCTTGCCTCTGCTCGAGCGGTGAACTTCCTGACCCAATGCGATGCAGGGAGAGCTCACCTCTCCCCAACTCCAACATGGTTATGTCCATAACTGGGTGGGGGTAGGAGGAGAGGTAAAGCCATAGCCATTTTCATTATGTTTTTCGCAGGAGTGAACACGAGCGGCGCAGACAGAATGTCCTCATACATCTGCGGGCCAGTGGATTTCCCTTTCCTTGTCCAGGGATATGGTTTCATGCTCACTTCTAATCTGCAATGCTACGCTACTCAGTGAGACCACACAAAACAGACCAAAGCAATGAGGGGAGAGAACGAGAAACCGGGGCTTGCCACTCTCTTCACGCCCGCTAGCCGGCTAACAGGCACTCAGGAGGCACTCTGGGTTGCACGCGCACTGTTGAGGGTGGCCCCATACCTTTGTAGTGGGAGGAACACCAAAGTGGGCGTGGCTTCGTGCCGATACAGTAATTCATAGATATCTACAAATATATAGAAGGAGCAGGTCAATTACACAGAAACTGAGGAGATGGGTGTTCAGTATGGGTAGATGTAAAAGTCCACATACTTATGAGTCCACAATAAAGTATGTTCTGTAAGCAGTCCACGGCAGTCCGAGCAGTGTGTACAGGCTAACGAAAACCCAGGAGGCACTCCGGGTTGCCCGTGCGTGGTTGCGTGTGGCCAAGTGCCTTTGTAGAGGGAGGAAAACCAAAGTGGGCATGGCTTTGCGCCGATACAGTAATTCACAGATATTTATGAGTCCACAATAAAGTACGTTCTGTAAGCAGTCCACGGGCAGTCTGTGCAGCGTATTCAGGCTAACAGGCAATGAGGAGGCACTACCATAACAATATGTGCCAGCACTACCAGTAGAAAACACATTATTGGCTTCCACTCCCTATCCATGCACACACAAAACCACACAAGCACACACACTTATTTATTGATTTAAAACACCCCACATCAAAGCTCTGTCGCTGCAGGAAGAACGTTGTAATGTTATGCACACCGCTCCTCATTAGGTTTACTTACAGGCAACACTGTGCAAAACAGAAAGCAGTGGCAATCCCTCCATTATGGAAGGCCGAAAGCTGTCACTCATTATGAGTGGGCCACTGATGTTTGGAAGAATCCACGTGTTTTTCCAAGCACCAATAAACCATCCAGGCTGATCTACATTAAAAGTGGTTGCCACACTACTGTTTTCAGATAGCTAAAATGGTTCATTGAGTCACCCGTAGGATGTCCAGTGATTCTCGTTTATGCAGCATGGATGGCTTATAGTTTAAGCCTCACACACTTTTTCCAGTAACAAGAATGTCACAATGGTCTCCCTCAAATAACATATTTATGGAATCTGTTCAACATCACGGTCTAGATAGGGCTGAAACACATGTTCACATCAAAATATTCCCTTTAACCTCATAATTCCACCTTACTACATGTGCTGTAAATAAACAAATGATACCCATCAAAACTTTTTCTAATGCTTTCTTCGTTGCCAACAGATATTATTTAATGACACTGTCGGGATAGAGGACCCTGATCTCGTCTGTGTGCTCCTTGATGCATACAAACTAGCAGCACATACCTGATTCCACCGCGCACTTTATTGACCAAAGTCATGTGGAGCGACCCGTGGCAAGACCACTCACTGGAGAAAAGCACCATGAAGAAAAAACGTCAGTAAGAAGTCCATTGGTTCTCATGCACAGTTCAGTACAACAACAATAGAGTGAAAGAAACAAGAAGAAGGAAAACTCAACTTCCTTCCTAGTAGAGGCACCCTTTTGTCCATTAAAGGTTTGTATGGCATTCTTTCCAACTGTTTACAGCGAAATCGTTAAGGATAGCAGACATCTTGTAATATGCCAGCAACATGAAATGCTAAAAGTCGATCTAACCCCCGACCATGCAAACCAGCCACTTCAGGGCCCTACAGTCCTGCAAAACACCTCTGCAAGGCCGCCCCCATCACTGCGATCTTTCATGATGACCTTACCACAGTGACTATTTGCTCCAAATGGTACATGGTGCTGACCCAACTATTGCCCAAATATTTGTTTTAATCAGTATTGCTTAGTTGAATGGACTTCTCCACACTTCAAAAAAGCGCCACACTGGGTAATTGTGAAGGGTTACTTAATTTATTAGATTGAATTGAAGGTGCCCTTTACGGATGACACGTGTTTCGACACACCAGTGTCTTTATGCTGATAAGTTACATAAAGACAGTGATCATATGGCAAAATAGACGGATATGCATTACAATCATAGGTCATGATAAAAACAAATTATAATCGACCCATACCGAAAAAATCCAAATCATGTTGTGGTGTGGTCACAATGAAACAAGGAGGGGTGAAGGGTAGGGAGGTAAAAGGTAAGTCATATTGAGAATAAACAAATAAACAAAAACAAATGACAAAAACACAAAAGCGTTATTAGCAGCTAGGTAATCAAAAGTAAGAAACAATTGCTTTAGTGATTGAAATGTTTGCCCTTGGCGGCCTTACCTAAATCTGAAGTCTAAACCACACAAACCTATAATCTGTGATTTTTATATGATTTCTCATAGGGGGATTTAACCCATGACTGTGTGTTTCACCTAACTGAAACCTTTTGACTTGAGATTTTGAGATAAGGCCGCCAGCCATAGACGAAATAGCCCTACGCACATTAAAAATCCCCAGATCAGTCAAATGCAGTAACTCCTGGGTCAATGAAGAACTTATTGCCCTAAAACAAAAAAGAGCCTTAGAACACCTAATAAAAAAAGACCATCCACCGACTCTATCAAGGAGTTTCAGGCAGCCTCCAAAACCTACAAATCTGCTGTCATTGCCTACAAAGCCAACGCATTGAACATGCATATTAACAATGCCACTTCCAACAGTAAAGAGCTATTTGCTATTATAAGATAACTGGAAACACCCATCTCACCCGCGAACCCTGTCTGCCCTAGCAAAGCATGGTGTACAACCATACAGGATGCCTTAGCCTCTAAAATCAACACCCTTCAAGAAAATATATTATCGAAAAGAAAAATGCTGGCCTCTTCCAAGGAGGACCCCTCAACCTTTCAATTAACAGAGATAAAGTGACTAAATTCAACTTCTCCCAAGACCAGGTTCTAAAGACCATCACGTCTCTTAAACCATCTAATTGTAAAGGCGAAAACTTCCCCGCTAAATTAGTTAAACTATGTACCCCCACCCTAGCCCCTATTATCACCATTTTCATCAATGCATCCTTCATCACCAACGTCATCCCTGCTAATATTAAAGAAGCCTAGGTCACCACGCTTCTTAATAAACCTACTCTAGACCTGACCATACACACTAACTACAGACACATTACCATGGTCCCCTTCCTCCTTAAAATAATTGATAAAGTTGCATATTCCCAGAAAACCATCACCAGGTAGGAGATAGACAATCTGGTTTTCGTCCTAGACACAGTACTGAGACAGCCCTACTGGATGTTAAAAACCAGATGGACTCCATTAGAGACACAGGGAAACTAGGTATCCTCCTCCTACTAGACCTCTCTGCCGCGTTTGACTTGGTGGACCATGACAGACTATGCACAACATTGTCTGACAATGTCTACCTCGCAACTGAGGCAACCACCTGGATCAAATCATTCTTATCTGAACGCACTTCAAAAGTAGTCATTGGTGAGGAGGCGGCCGACCCCATACCAGCACCATTAGGAGTTCCTCAAGGTTCATGCCTCTCACCTTCTCTATATAATGTGTATACCAAACTCCTCTTTGCAGCACTAGACACCATGGGAGTCATTTACATGAATTTTGCAGATGATACTCAGATCCTCATCCCAATCACGGGTGACCTGGAGCATGACACTGTTAACATTAACAAAATCTACTCACTCATCCAAAATTGGATGGCTACAAATATTCTATACCTCAATGGAGAAAAAAACAAGATCCTCACAATAGGATCTCCGGCTCCACTAAAAAAGCTACACTCTGAATACACCTCTATCAATATGGACGGGACATCAATTCCAATCTCTTAAACAGGTTAAAACACTAGGAGTGTACTTAGACTCAAACCGTACTATGAATAAACATATCAACTCGCTTGCCTCTTCCACTGCCTATATGGCTAAACCTATCACACTTAGTAGGCAATTCTTCACCCCCCAGAACTGTATTACTCTGGCTAGGGCCCTTAAACTTTCCAAGCTAGACTATTGTAACATACTCCTATTAGGAACCATAAAGAGGAACATAGCTAAACTACAGCTTATGCAAAGCAAAACCCTCAGTGCAGTTCTGGGGATAAAAAAAGAGACCACATCTCACAGAACAGGAGAGAGGTACATTGGCTACATATCCAAGCCAGAATCCTTCAGAAAACTCTCACAATCACACACAATTGCATTGCACAAGAAGCACCTTCATACCTCAATCATTGTGTTGCCCGTAAAATCCCTACTGGGACACTAAGATCCAGTGATTACACTCAGTTACTCATTCCCCGATTTAAAAACTCAAGAGCCGGAGGAACTAGCTTCCCTGTTGCAGCATCCATAATCTGGAATTCGCTCCCACAGAACATCAGCAACGAACCCTCCCACCCACGTTTTAAGAAACTGATAAAAACCTGGCTTTTCAACAAATTCTAATCAACTCCCACACAAACATGCTCATACTCATTCATGATTCTGGACCACCACTGCAATCCCCTCCCTGCAATGGTATGTACTACGTAACCTTCTATGCTCAATGTTTTTGAATTAAGCTGTCATTCGTTACCATTGATCATTGTATTAACCGATTATTCTTGTAACCAGACAAGTAACACTGTATTCTTGTAAACTACGCTGTGATACACAAGGGTTTGGGCGTATAACAAATGCAATGAATAAATAAATAAAAACTTATTCAATCACTCAATCAATCGAAATACCTTATTTCAGCACTTTATTTCTGCACATGCCATAAAAGTGATAATCAAATTACATATATAATAAACAGCGACACACAAATATGCCATGTTATTAATATTCACAAATACAATTCATCTATGTTACACTCATAAAACTAGCATTTGACATGACATCATTCAAAATGCACAATATGCTAATTAATACATGCCTTTTAACCCTTATCCCAAACTCCACCTTTCACAATCATTCTCATTTCATATGCCAATGGGGGTGGTTACCACTAGAACATACCAGTTTGGCAAACTAAGACACTTTACAGTACTTCCCCAAACTGAACACGATAATAACAAACGTAATTAGGACATGTAATGTTCTCTTATCAATTAGGTTTCCAAATTCTTAGTTGCACAGTTAATTACTGAAGTAATACCAAAAACATGCCGAGTCAATAATTCATTTAAGATAAAACAAGGCAGTTCAACGTGTTTTTGTTCTTCTTATGGTCATGTTTCGCAGGCAAAACAAGATAAAAGGAAGCATTATGTCCAAACTGCTTGGCAAAAAGGCATAAAATTGAAGAGTCGCATTGGTCATTCCGGATCCCCAGTCTGCAGCCTACTGGGAGTACATTCATTCCAAAGTGAGTTAATAAGTGCCCATCCTACCTCCATGAGATCCAGTTCAGGTATTTCCCACATTTGGCAAAAGATTTATTGCATAAGGTTTTCGTTTGCTTAACTTCTCCCAATTATGGTTGAACAAATTCCACAAAATATTTGACATTGCAACTTTATCTTTCTTAACAAAAGTACTGGGGTTAAAATTCCTGCATGACTGATTTATTTACAAAAACTTGTTTTAATATAAGGTTCCCACAGTATTCTGGACTGTATTTTTAATCACATATTATGTAAAACAGAGTGTCATATGAACAGTGGGTTTGAGCCTGAGTTATCATTTAAATACGCCTGTTTTACTTCATTAAGGGGTGAAAAAGCTGGGGGGGTAATGGAAGAGTCAGGGTTCGTTTTAAAAATGCATTCTCTCTCTTTTGCAGAGTTACAACATCCTGAAGCCCCGAAACTTCGTTGCGATAAATTTCAGTTGGCCTAGGTTTAGCCTAGTATAACCAATGGATGATCACAGCAATGGATTGGTGATTAGCAAAATTACTCAAACTAAGAATCCCACCACATGATGGCACCATAGCCAAGCTATGTCTCACAATGTCGGTCTTGCCCCTCCAATTCTGCAAGAATGTGGCCACCAAAAAAGGAAAATACTTTAATCGTTCAAGCTGTAATCCATTTCCATTTACATTGGACTGGGGTAGACTTAGGGGCCAATTCATGGAACAAACGTGCGCCGAAAATCTTTGCGCAAGCAGGCGCAAGCGGAAAAAAACAGGCGCACGCGTGCGATTCATGGAAGTCCCTGCGCGTGTACACCTCGGGATGTGCGCCAAACCCGTGCATGGCGCACAAGTCACTGCAACATCCCGAAAGGCGTGCGCGACGCGCACAGTGAAAGCACACAACCTCGGCGCATACACCAGAAAGTGGGCGGGACACGGGGCGTAACACACGGAATGGGGAACAACGCGCGAAAATAAGGGCGTAACTGGGGATGTACTGCAGGAAAGCAGACGGAACGCCCACACGCACTCGAACCACACGTATTCATGGAATCGAATAGGGCAAAGCCACGCACAGCCAAAGACACGCACAAGCAGAAACACGTCCGCCACACGAAGGCAGGCGGTAGAGTCCCAGCGCATCGCAAAAGTGGCAACATACAGCAATTGGGCCTGTGCGAGCGGGGTACGTGTATTTCGGGGGCACGCGGGAAGTTACACACGCGATTGAGCGGGGTACGTGTATTTCGGGGGCGCACGGGAAGTTACACACGTGATTGAGCGGGGTACATGTATTTCGGGGGCGCGCGGGAAGTTACACATGCGATTGAGCGGGGTACGTGTATTTCGGGGGCGCGCGGGAAGTTACACACACGATTGAGCGGGGTACGTGTATTTCAGGGGTGCGCGGGAAGTCACTCACGCGATTGAGCGGGGTACGTGTATTTCGGGGGCGCGCGGGAAGTCCCACACGCGATTTCCGCAGGGTACGTGTATTTCAGGGGTGCGTGAGAAGTTCCACACGCGATTTCAGCAGGGTACGTGTATTTCAGGGTACGGGGGACGTTCCACGCGCGATTTCAGCATGGTACGTGCATTTCAGGGGTGCGCGGGAATTACCACACGCGATTGGGCCCGTGCGAGCAGGGTACGCGTATCTCAGGGGTGCGCGGGAAGTGCCACACGCGATTTCAGCAGGCTACGTGTATTACAGGGGTGCGCGGGGAGCACCACACGTGAATTGCACAGGGGCCTACCCTGCACATGTCCTGCAGGCACCCCATCCACCAACGCATGTCCCCCTGCACCCCCAGCCACCAGGGGCACCCTCCACCAGGCCCCCACCCATGTCTCCCACCACCCCCACCCCCCAGCAGTACAGGGGCACTCTCCACCAGGCCCCCACCCATGTCCAACTCATGTTCCCCACCCAGCACTGTGGGGCAACTGCCAGCAGGCCCCCACCCATGTCCAACTCATGTTCCCCACCACCCCACCCCCCAGCACTGTGGGGCACCTGCCACCAGGACCCCACCCCTGTGCAACTCATGTTCCCCACCACCCCCACCCCCCAGCACTGTGGGGCACCTGCCACCAGGCCCCCACCCATGTCATCCCACCCCCTCACCCCCCAGCACTGTGGAGCACCTGCCAGCAGGCCCCCACCCATGTCCAACTCATGTTCCCCACCACCCCCATCCCCCAGCACTGTGGGGCACCTGCCACCAGGCCCCCACCCATGTCTCCCACCACCCCCACCCCCCCAGTCACCAGGGGCAGCCTCCACCAGGCCCCACCCATGTCTCCCACCACCCCAACCCCAGCAGTGTAGGGGCACCCACCACCAGGCCCCCACCCATGTCTCCCAGCACCCCCACCCCCCAGCCACCAGGGGCAGCCTCCACCAGGCCCCCACCCATGTCTCCCACCACCCCCACCCCCCCAGTCACCAGGGGCAGCCTCCACCAGGCCCCCACCCATGTCTCCCACCACCCCCACCCCCCCCAGTCACCCGGGGCAGCCTCCACCAGGCCCCCACCCATGTCTCCCAGCACCCCCAACCCCCAGCACTGTGGGGCACCTGCCAGCAGGCCCCCACCCTTGTCCAACTCATGTTCCCCACCACCCCCACCCCCCAGCACTGTGGGGCACCTGCCACCAGGCCCCCACCCATGTCCAACCCATGTTCCCCACCACCCCCACCCCCCAGCAGTGCAGGGGCAGCCACCACCAGGCCCCCACCCATGTCTCCCAGCACCCCCACCCCCCAGCCACCAGGGGCAGCCTCCACCAGGCCCCCACCCATGTCCAACTCATGTTCCCCACCACCCCCACCCCCCAGCACTGTGGGGCACCTGCCAGCAGGCCTCCACCCATGTCCAACTCATGTTCCCCACCACCCCCACCCCCCAGCACTGCGGGGCACCTGCCACCAGGCCCCCACCCATGTCCAACGCATGTTCCCCACCACCCCCACCCCCCAGCACTGTGGGGCACCTGCCAGCAGGCCCCACCCATGTGCAACTCATGTCTCCCACCACCCCAGCCACCAGGGGCACCCTCCACCAGGCCCCCACCCATGTCTCCCACCCCCCCACCCCCAGCACTGTGGGGCACCTACCAGCAGGCCCCCATCCATGTCCAACTCATGTTCCCCACCACCCCCACCCCCCAGCACTGTGGGGCACCTGCCACCAGGCCCCCACCCATGTCTCCCACCACCCCCACCCCCCCCAGTCACCAGGGGCATCCTCCACCAGGCCCCCACCCATGTCTCCCACCACCCCCACCCCCCAGCAGTGCAGGGGCACCCACCACCAGGCCCCCACCCATGTCCAACGCATGTTCCCCACCCCCCCAGCACTGTGGGGCACCTGCCAGCAGGCCCCCACCCATGTGCAACTCATGTCTCCCACCACCCCCACCCCCAGCCACCAGGGGCACCTTCCACCAGGCCCCCACCCATGTCTCCCACCACCCCCACCCCCCCAGTCACCAGGGGCATCCTCCACCAGGCCCCCACCCATGTCTCCCACCACCCCCACCCCCCAGCAGTGCAGGGGCACCCACAACCAGGCCCCCACCCATGTCTCCCAGCACCCCCACCCCCCAGCCACCAGGGGCAGCCTCCACCAGGCCCCCACCCATGTCCAACTCATGTTCCCCACCACCCCCACCCCCCAGCACTGTGGGGCACCTGCCACCAGGCCCCCACCCATGTCTCCCACCACCCCCACCCCCCCCAGTCACCAGGGGCATCCTCCACCAGGCCCCCACCCATGTCTCCCACCACCCCCACCCCCCAGCAGTGCAGGGGCACCCACCACCAGGCCCCCACCCATGTCCAACGCATGTTCCCCACCCCCCCAGCACTGTGGGGCACCTGCCAGCAGGCCCCCACCCATGTGCAACTCATGTCTCCCACCACCCCCACCCCCAGCCACCAGGGGCACCTTCCACCAGGCCCCCACCCATGTCTCCCACCACCCCCACCCCCCCAGTCACCAGGGGCATCCTCCACCAGGCCCCCACCCATGTCTCCCACCACCCCCACCCCCCAGCAGTGCAGGGGCACCCACAACCAGGCCCCCACCCATGTCTCCCAGCACCCCCACCCCCCAGCCACCAGGGGCAGCCTCCACCAGGCCCCCACCCATGTCTCCCACCACCCCCACCCTCTCCAGTCACCAGGGGCAGCCTCCACCAGGCCCCCACCCATGTCTCCCAGCACCCCCACCCCCCAGCACTGTGGAGCACCTGCCAGCAGGCCCCCACCCATGTCCAACGCATGTTCCCCACCACCCCCACCCCCCAGCAGTGCAGGGGCAGCCACCACCAGGCTCCCACCCATGTCTCCCAGCACCCCCACCCCCCAGCCACCAGGGGCAGCCTCCACCAGGCCCCCACCCATGTCCAACTCATGTTCCCCACCACCCCCACCCCCCAGCACTGTGGGGCACCTGCCAGCAGGCCCCCACCCATGTCCAACTCATGTTCCCCACCACCCCCACCCCCCAGCACTGTGGGGCACCTGCCACCAGGCCCCTACCCATGTCCAACGCATGTTCCCCACCACCCCCACCCCCCAGCACTGTGGGGCACCTGCCAGCAGGCCCCCACCCATGTGCAACTCATGTCTCCCACCACCCCCACCCACAGCCACCAGGGGCACCCTCCACCAGGCCCCCACCCATGTCTCCCACCCAGCCCCCACCCCCAGCACTTTGGGGCACCTGCCAGCAGGCCCCCACCCATGTCCAACTCATGTTCCCCACCACCCCCACCCCCCAGCACTGTGGGGCACCTGCCACCAGGCCCCCACCCATGTCTCCCACCACCCCCACCCCCCAGTCACCAGGGGCATCCTCCACCAGGCCCCCACCCATGTCTCCCACCACCCCCACCCCCCAGCAGTGCAGGGGCACCCACCACCAGGCCCCCACCCATGTCTCCCAGCACCCCCACCCCCCAGCCACCAGGGGCAGCCTCCACCAGGCCCCCACCCATGTCTCCCACCACCCCCAACCCCCCAGTCACCAGGAGCAGCCTCCACCAGGCCCCCACCCATGTCTCCCACCACCCCCACACCCCCCAGTCACCAGGGGCAGCCTCCACCAGGTCCCCACCCATGTCTCCCAGCACCCCCACCCCCCAGCACTGTGGGGCACCTGCCAGCAGGCCCCCACCCATGTCCAACGCATGTTCCCCACCACCCCCAGCCCCCAGGCAGTGAAGGGGCAGCCACCACAGGCCCCCACCCATGTCTCCCAGCACCCCCACCCCCCAGCCACCAGGGGCAGCCTCCACCAGGCCCCCACCCATGTCCAACTCATGTTCCCCACCACCCCCACCCCCCAGCACTGTGGGGCACCTGCCAGCAGGCCCCCACCCATGTCCAACTCATGTTCCCCACCACCCCCACCCCCCAGCACTGTGGGGCACCTGCCAGCAGGCCCCCACCCATGTCCAACGCATGTTCCCCACCCCCCCCCACCCCCCAGCAGTGCAGGGGCAGCCACCACCAGGCCCCCACCCATGTCTCCCAGCACCCCCACCCCCCAGCCACCAGGGGCAGCCTCCACCAGGCCCCCACCCATGTCCAACTCATGTTCCCCGCCACCCCCACCCCCCAACACTGTGGGGCACCTGCCAGCAGGCCCCCACCCATGTCCAACTCATGTTCCCCACCACCCCCACCCCCCAGCACTGTGGGGCACCTGCCACCAGGCCCCCACCCATGTCCAACGCATGTTCCCCACCACCCCCACCCCCCAGCACTGTGGGGCACCTGCCAGCAGGCCCCCACCCATGTGCAACTCATGTCTCCCACCACCCCCACCCCCAGCCACCAGGGGCACCCTCCACCAGGCCCCCACCCATGTCTCCCACCCCCCCCCACCTCCCAGCACTGTGGGGCACCTGCCAGCAGGCCCCCACCCATGTCCAACTCATGTTCCCCGCCACCCCCACCCCCCAGCACTGTGGGGCACCTGCCACCAGGCCCCCACCCATGTCGCCCACCACCCCCACCCCCCCAGTCACCAGGGGCAGCCTCCACCAGGCCCCACCCATGTCTCCCACCACCCCCACCCCCCAGCAGTGCAGGGGCACCCACCACCAGGCCCCCACCCATGTCTCCCAGCACCCCCACCCCCCAGCCACCAGGGGCAGCCTCCACCAGGCCCCCACCAATGTCTCCCACCACCCCCACCCCCCCAGTCACCAGGGGCAGCCTCCACCAGGCCCCCACCCATGTCTCCCACCACCCCCACCCCCCCCCAGTCACCAGGGGCAGCCTCCACCAGGCCCCCACCCATGTCTCCCACCACCCCCACCCCCCAGCACTGTGGGGCACCTGCCACCAGGCTCCCACCCATGTCCAACACATGTTCCCCACCACCCCCACCCCGCAGCAGTGCAGGGGCAGCCACCACCAGGCCCCCACCCATGTCTCCCACCACCCCCACCCCCCCAGTCACCAGGGGCAGCCTCCACCAGGCCCCCACCCATGTCTCCAACCACCCCCACTCCCCAGCACTGTGGGGCACCTGCCACCAGGCCCCCACCCATGTCCAACACATGTTCCCCACCACCCCCACCCCGCAGCAGTGCAGGGGCAGCCACCACCAGGCCCCCACCCATGTCTCCCAGCACCCCCACCCCCCAGCCACCAGGGGCAGCCTCCACCAGGCCCCCACCCATGTCCAACTCATGTTCCCCACCACCCCCACCCCCAGCACTGTGGGGCACCTGCCACCAGGCCCCCACCCATGTCTCCCACCACCCCCACCCCCCAGCAGTGCAGGGGCACCCACCACCAGGCCCCCACCCATGTCTCCCAGCACCCCCACCCCCCAGCCACCAGGGGCAGCCTCCACCAGGCCCCCACCCATGTCTCCCACTACCCCCACCCCCCAGCAGTGCAGGGGCACCCACCACCAGGCCCCCACCCATGTCTCCCAGCACCCCCACCCCCCAGCCACCAGGGGCAGCCTCCACCAGGCCCCCACCCATGTCTCCCACCACCCCCACCCCCCAGCAGTGCAGGGGCAGCCACCACCAGGCCCCCACCCATGTCTCCCAGCACCCCCAGCCACCAGGGGCTGCCTTCACCAGGCCCCCACCCATGTCTCCCACCACCCCCACCCCCCAGCAGTGCAGGGGCACCCACCACCAGGCCCCCACCCATGTCTCCCAGCACCCCCACCCCCCAGCCACCAGGGGCAGCCTCCACCAGGCCCCCACCCATGTCTCCCACCACCCCCACCCCCCAGCAGTGCAGGGGCAGCCTCCACCAGGCCCCCACCCATGTCTCCCACCACCCCCACCCCCCAACCACCAGGGGCAGCCCCCACCAGGCCCCCACCCATGTCCAACTCATGTTCCCGAGCCAACATGTCATCACAATCTAGATCCCTGGTCCCTATGGTCAGCCTCCAAATGCAAAACACCCACTCGAGTATTGCATCCACCCACTCATAATTTGCAATTACATCACAGAACACCAATTGCAAGTTCCGAAACAAACACATTTCCCTCACATACACCCAATGGGTGTCAGTGAATCTCAAAACACATATCATGAAATGCATGAAACCAATGAGATACCACACATTGAAGTTCACCAAAAAAAATATGTATTAAAGGAAACATAAATAGAATAAAAAATGAACAGAAACGTGAATGTACAAAAATGAAAAGAAGCATGTCCGTTAAAAAAAGCAAAACCAAAAATAAAATTCCAAAGTAATGTTGTCCAAAGTCAATGTCCACAAAACAAAATCCAATGGGAAATAAAAAAGAAAGCCATTGCTCCATGGTTAAAAAGGGAAAAAAAATACAATCCAAATGTGAACTATGTACATGGGAACAAGCCAGGGTCCATTATCCCAACAATATAAAGGAAACCTATCTAACTACACTAACTAATAAAATAAACTATATACAAAAATGTGGCCAATGTCCGAAAGGTCCAAATAAAATAAAAACAAAAATGAAACTTAACACTACCTACATAACTATGTACAAGGGCAGCGGGCTAGTTTCACGGCTCACTTGTGGATGTCCCGGGCCAGGGCATCATCGAACTCCTCCTCAATGTCCCGGAGGCGGTCCTCCTCCATGGCCCCGAGGGTCCGCAGGGCCGTCGACGTCTCCACCTCCAAACCCCTGCGGATTGCCTCGAGGCACTCGGCCCACCTCAGGGCCCTCCGCATGGAGTTCTCGGCCCTGACCATTGTGAGCCGTGCCTCTTCCGCCCGCTGCCGCTCCGCATCTATGGCATGGCCCAACCGCTGCCACACGGAAGACACTCTCTGTCCTGGGTCCTCCTGCCCTCCGGCCGATGCCTGCCCCTCGCCCCGAGCCTTCATGGCTCCCACCACGTTGCTGCTGCTGCTGTGCCTCTGCCCGTGCACTGCCTCCTGCTGCCTGCACATCCTCCGCCGGCTGGGGTGCAGTTGTTGATGTGGCCACCCCTGCTGGACGTCCGACTCCCGACTGTGGCAGGGATGCCTCCTCCACCAGCCTGGCCGCACCGTCAGAGGCAGCTCCACAGGGCACCCAGGTGACTGATGGGTGGGAAGATGGCACAGAGGACGACTGGCGCGTAGGGGGTCCAGTTGAGGAGGGGGTCGGAGCAAGCCCCATCAGACGGAGGAATCCGGCCTGGGTGACCTGTCCCAGCAGGCTGTTGTGGTCAACGAGCCATTCGAGATGATGTGCAGTCTCTTCATGAAAAGACTGAAGGTCACCACGCATGGCCCGTTGGCGCAACGCCACACCAGCCAGGACAGGCTCAACCCGGACCTGGATAGCCACGTCCGCAGGCAGAGGAAGGCCAGTTGACGTGAGCTCATCCCCTGCCTGAAAACGGGTCTGGACCTAGGCATCCCTGCTGGTGCAAGATGATGCAGGGACAGGATCAGGGACAGGATTGCACACAGGCACCTCCGCGGCGGCCTGTGCTGCCTCCTGTCCCTGGTCCTGCACTGCACCACTAGCACCAGTGGGATCCCCACCTCCAGACCCCTCCACCAAACCCCCCACCAACCTGGATGACTCCGTGCCATCTTCCCCTGTTGGGCCCTGTGGGGTCCCAGCTGCCCCTTCTGCTGCCGAGGAGTCCAACTCAAACCTCTGCCTCTTGGACCTCCCCCCGGCAGCTGCGGCCTGGGACGCGGCACCGGACTCCTCACTCCCCGACGAGATGACAACATGGGAGGGGAGCCGGGCCTTGCGTCTCCGGCTGGCGGTGGGATCCCCGCCGCTGTGCTCGACAGCACCTTCTCCGCCCTCTTCATCAGTTGACGCTGCAGACAGGGAGAAACAAAACACAGGCATCAGGGCACTGTACAATGGACACATACACACATGACAGTTGTACATGAGTGGCATTGGCAAACCTCAGACATGTCATCACAATCCCCAACACACATGTCATTACAACTCGCACACATGAGCCATACCACAGCCATATCGCAACTGCCACCACCATCCATACACATACAACAGCATGAGCAGCCAAAGGTGAGCCAGACATCACATGCAACACAGGAAGTGCACCACACATGTACACACACCACCACACTTGCATGCATGTGTACACCTCTGCCAAGTGTCGCAGTGTTCAGACGGGCATCCATGTCACATCTGCCAATCAGGCTTCCACATACCGCTGTCACATGCATCCATGTTGCATCACTGTTGCACCCTTGTCAAATACACACACATGCACATGTACACAGTGCTGATACATGCAGCCAAAAACAAGATACATGCATGACATCACGGACATGTCTACTTACATACACATTCATCCAAACGTGTGTGCCCACACAACTGCATTTGGCATGCAAGCCTACACACACAAGCACCATCCATGACTCACACATTACAGCCGTCGCATGTGTCAGCCCCACTGCCCTGTACACCCCCACCCATACTCGACCCCATACAAACAGATGTGCAACCTGCACACTACTGAATAATCACCACACGCACTGCTCACAATCAGGATGCATGTACACTCACCGCTCGACTCCAGACGGGTCTGCTTCTCAAGGACCTGGACGTGGAGCGCTGGGGATATGTGTTCCAGGACCCTCATCTTTTCTTCCGACAAGTGGCCCCGGCGCCCCTTGGCATCCGCTGCCTTCAAGAGGCGCCGGGCCTTGTTCAGGGTCCTGGACCTGAAGTCCTCCCAGCACTTCTTGACATGTTGTAAGTCGCGGACTGCCACCCCCTCCGCGTTGATGGCAGTCACGATGTCAGTCCAGATCCGAGTCCGTCCTTCCTTGTCGGCGCGGGAACTTCCGAAGAGGGCATCATACTGCCCCAGGACTTGCTCCACCAGGACACCAACTTCAGTGGCACTGAAGCTGGTGCCCCTCTGCCTCTCTGGCTGGGGGTTGTCAGTGGTCCCAGATGGTGTTTGCCCCGACATGACAACCCCAGAGGCAGGAGTGGGTGGGCAACTGGGTCCTGGGGCTGGGCTGTGGAGCGATGGAATCCCAGTCGGGAGTCTTCGGTTCCAGCAGGGGTGGTCACAGCAACAGCACCACTGGCTGATGTGCAGGCAGCAAATGGCAGGGCACGTGGGCAGCAGGCAGTCAGGCAGCAGCAGATGGCAGGTGGGAGCGTGCTCGGGGCTCTGGGGGGCAGTAGTTCGGCCTTCTGGGCAGGAGCGTGGTCTTCCGTGGCCAGCTTGATACGGAGTGATTTGGCATGTGAAAAATCTGCATGTCAGCGTGTAATTCGAGGAAAGGCCCTTAGCGCGTAAGCGCGTCTGCACGCATACACATTTTCATTGGACCGAAGGCCTCTAGCGCGTGAGCGCCCCTGTGACGTGACGCGTACAGACGTGCATGGGCATTTCAGCGCGCGTGAAAAACTGCACGTCCGCATGTAATACGAGGAAAGGGCCCATGCGCGTAAGCGCGCGTGTAAAACTGCACGTCCGCGTGTAATACGAGGAAAGGGCCCATGCGCGTAAGCGCGCGTGAAAAACTGCACGTCCGCGTGTAATACGAGGAAAGGGCCCATGCGCGTAAGTGACGTGACGCAGCGTGCGTTTCCCTCAGCACGGGTTAAAGGTGAGCGGGCCCAGCAGTTCGCTGTACGTGCCTTTCGTGGAGACCGACGTGTGTTGCTGCTTCCTGTTGTTTCGCGCGCCATCACAACTTCACAGCTATCAAGAACGTATCTCTTCTTTTGGCGGGGGTATTGGCTATGCGTGTTTTTCTGCATCGCGCTAGACAGACGGTGAGTCGCACACGCTCTTTTTCCCACTGCGGGTGCCCCTGTGTATCGCACCCATTTTCGATGTCATAGTAGCCTGCGTGTCCCACGCGTACGCGTTATTCGTGTTACTGGGTGCCACTGCGTACTGCGGGAGGTTGAATCCACGCACGTAGGCTGCAGGGTTGCGTGCACGGTTTTACTGCAGTTTTGGGGTGCCTGAGCGTTGCGTGACCCGTCACCACATCACCGGGATCACATACAGCCTTGCAGGTGCAGGGGGGCTGTTAACATCTTGCTTCCCACCCCCTTCATCCCAATTGCCCAGGTCAATTGTGGTGTACACCTCCCATTGGCACCACTCCATCTGTGCCAGCACTACTACATCTGTGCCATGGTTGGGAGGCAGCCAAAGGTGAGGGGCGCCTCAGCTGGGCGTACTCCTCGTGGCGGGCTTGGTCGGGGACGTGGCCGTGGTGACCAGGGAGTAGGGGGACTCCAGGGTGTCCAGGGCAGCCACAGAGGGGGAAGAGGCAGGGGTGCGCCACTTGAGCACAATGTTGTGCCATGTGTCGGTGCAGCCATGCCACCACCCCCTGTGGTTCCGGGGGATGCAGCTCCTGCATCTGGCACTGGCACCCATATGACCCGGCAGTCCGTTCCATCGACTGCCACGGGCCCAAGGGTAGTGGTAGCTGCAGGTGCAGCTGTGGACACCGCCACCCAGGCTCAGGGTCTGCCAGCGCAGGCTGCGTTGGCACTTGAAGAGCCCTTGGTAGATCTCCAACAGGCCAGGGGGGAAACCATAGGAGCAGGCCGGGCTGCTCAGACCAAGACATGTGTCCTTGGGGCAGTCATGTCATCTGCTGCCCCGAACAGCCGGGTGTTGGCAAGTGCAGGGGCAGATGCACCCAACAGCACCCCGGTTGTGAGTCTGCCAACCAGGACCGTTGCGGTCAAAGACCCTGCCACAGCTGATGTTGCTGCGCAGGGTCCATTAGTGGGCACCCAGCTGCCACTGACACAAGTCAGGCCTTTGGTCATCCCTCCACCTGCCACTCCCTTGGCTCAATCCACCGAACCCACTGGCCATACAGGTCAGGGCGGCATTAGCCAGCCAGGGTCTGCGCCACAGTCCAAGAGGAGGAAGGTTGCACCTGCAGCACAGGCTGGGGCCCCACACACAGCCACGACCTCCTGCACGTCGAGGAAGAAGCCTTTCTGTAAGCAGGAACTGGACTTCCTCGTGGACTACATGTGGGGCCACAGCCATGACATGCTAGTGGGTGCCAATAGTCAGACTACGGCTGCCCAACGTGACACCCACTGGAAGCATGTTGCGGAACATGTCAGTTCATTCGGCCATGAGGTGCGCACGGCGCAGGAGTGCAAAAAGGGTTGGAATGACATCAAGCGCAGCACTAAGGCCAAGCGTGCCTCAAATTACAACTTGACTCTGGTGACTGGCGGTGGGCCTGCACCAGAGGAGGAAGAACTCACTCCGCATGAGGCTCTCGTTGCGGAGTTCATACCACCTGAATTGGTCGAAGGAGTGGGAGAGAAGCTGGACTTAGATGCCCAGTCCAGTGAGTGTTGATGCGTGTTTGTTGAGGACGTGTGTTGTTGCACTTGTGGGATGTGTTGTGCATGATTGCTGCTACATGTGACGTGTACATGGTTCTGATGTGTAAGTAATGCAATGCTACCGTCATGCATGTCTCCTCTGCCTGCATGCGGGACTCCATGTAGGCATGCTCCCTTGCCCCTCCTCCGCCACTCTGCACGCCAGTTCCACCTTTGCACTGGTCTGCTTCAATCTTGCCAATGTGTACTTTCTTGTTCATGTGTCCTGTGTGGATGCTAACTTCCAGCGTAGAATCTGCCAGACATATGCCGTGTGGTACAGCCTTAGTACTCGATGCAGGGTATCTCACTTGTACTGTGCATGGGTCAGATGTCCCGCAGGGACATGAGTGCCCATTCATGCTCCATGTGCATTGCACGCATGCCCCTATGTGTCCGTGACTGGATGATCACTGTAATATAAGTCCTTGGTTACATACATTGCCTGCCATCTCATCAGCCTTCCCATATCAACTGTGGCTCAGTCCTGCGTTGCACACATGTTTAGGCTCTGACAATCTGTGTGGCTCACAGGCCTCAGCCTGTTCAATGGCCAATGACTCTGTCCAACTCTTGTTGTGTCTCCTTCACACGTGGGCGGCCTCCGGAGTTTCCATCATGTGTCCTGCCCACTGTCCCAGCATCATTTGCAGTGTTGTAATTTGAATCACATTAAGCTGTTGATGCCAGTCAACACTGCCTGTCAATACACAGGTGTATGGTCAGCCTTTTGATACCATGCTAGGCATCCCTGCTTTGGTACTGGGGTGGAGGGGTGCTTGGCTTCTAGACATGGTACACATTGAATGCACAATGCACGTGATGTCTGAATTTGACATTGCACTGCCTTCACATTTCCTGGCACACACCATGTAGTGCTTGTACATGTAGGTAGTGAGTGGCGTACACATTTTCTGCACTGCATAGACCCACTTCCATGGAAACTGACACCTTTCAACAGGTCTGATCACAGAAGCTATTCAAAGTATACCCAGCATGCATGCCAGGTCATATGTTGTATGTCACATGTCTGCCGGATGCCTTTGCTGTCGGTGTGTGTGTGTGTGTGTGTGTCGTGTGCTTCTGACATGTGTATTGACCTTTTTCTCTCTATTTTTCAGGTGATGACGCAATGGAGGCGGAGGATGGTGTTGTCATGCCAGACACAGGGTTGGTAACACCACATCAACCCAGCACTAGTGGGGGTCATGGGGTGGTAGGCCATGAAAACCCCCAAGTGCTGCAGAGCATCTTGTCTCTGGCTGCCAATGAGTCCAGCCTTGATGACGACTCTGACGTCCATGTTGAGTTGGATGAGCATCAAGTCCATGTGTCAGGGGTGAGTGATTCTGATGTGGACACTCCTCTGTCTGCGACACCTGCACTGAGGGATCAGACAGTCTTGGTTCCTCCGCCCGTGGTGGATCGGGACGCAGGGTCACCCTCCACACCAGTCACTGATGTGCCTGGGACATCACGTCGACGGGGGCATGTAGTCGTGCAGCCGCAGGCGCTGCCAACACAGCGAGGACCCCCGGTCCTTGGGTCCCGCAGGGGTCAAGCCCGGCAACGCGGTTGCCGCGCGCAACCGCTGTATACTGAGTGGGAGCAAGACATGACTGCCAATTCCGAAACGGCAGGGGGCAGCAATGGAGAACATCGCTGAGAGCATGGAGCGTGTGGCCCGATCTGTGCTCCCCACTGCTAGGCAGGTGCTTCTCCAGCAGCAGGCGGCACGGTCCACGGCCCGCTCGCTCAGGCTGGGCATGGCGGCCTCAGACAGGGCACGCCAGGCTGAAATGTCGTCTCTGCGTCAAGCAAATGCTGCTCACGCAGAGGCGCACATGGATGCCCTGAGGGAGGAGTATGCTTCCCTCAGATCCACTCTGGGTGTCCTTATGATGTCCCAGAGGCAGCAGGCAGAGGAGAGGTTTGCACAGCTCGAGCGTACCATCTCGGCTGAGCTACAGGCTTGCCGGGAGGTGCAGCGGTTGTCCAGCCAGGCCTTGCAGGAGGAACTCCGTGTTACACGTGCTACCTTGCAAGAGGAAGCACGGGTATCACGTGAGGTTCTGCATGCAGACCTACGTCACATCGCCACACAGAACCAGGCTCACCCGTCCGGCAGACTTGCTGCCGACGAGGGGCAAGCTGCGGCTAGGCGTGGCCAGGCTACTGTGCCACGTCCTCCTTTCCAGGATGAGCCAGACTCGGACGACCATCTATCTCCCACAAAGGTCGTGCTGTGCAGGCGTTGAGCCCATGGAGGATTTTTTTTTTGGCTCAGCATCATCGCATGTGGATGTTGAGCAGCACCCTGTACCTCCCCCTCCTGGGTGCCTCCCCTCCCCCGAGGGTCGTATGTGGCCATTTTTGATTTTTCTTTTAGTTTAGTTAGTTAAGTTTCTGTTTGATAGTTAGTTTAAATAGGTAATGTAGGTTTTCCATAGTTAGTGTAATTAGTTAATAGTTGATTTAGTTTAAAATTGCTAGTCTATTGTGCTTTCATGTGACGGTGCGGTACTTTGTGGCTTTTGAAGGCATCCACTGTCTGTTCCAGCTGGGCCCTTCATGGTTGTCTTGTGTATGTGTTTGCTGCTTGGGGTCCTTTACTCACATATGCCACTCCTGCCTCCCTTATCCATGGGCTCGCAAGGATGGTTCGGTGTTACAGCATTTTACACAAGGGCATTGGACTGTCATATCTGTGGCATGTCTGGTGTTGTGTGACTTGTGTTGACACCCCTAGTGGGATGATTTAGGTGTCATTGTCCACTGTTCAGCTTTTGCTAGATGGGGTGTGTCATGATTAATGTGGACATTGATTGATATGCATTGTGTAGTATGTTTCATATCTTTCCTGTACATGTGCTTGTTGCAATTCATGCTGTAGATAGTGTTCCACACTTTGGAGGTGAAAGACGGACTGATGGTGTGATTTGTGATGTGACTCTCTGACATGGTCAAGTAATGAGATGCCTGATGATACACACACAGATGACTTTGAAGTCTTAATCATGTGTTTCATGCCCTTTCTGCAGGGGGATGAGCCTCCAGAGCACCTTTGCCAGCAGACATGGCCCATTGGACAACGGAATTCTGGACCCGTTTGTTGGTGCCCACATGCACATGTGTGCACAAGCAGAGGCACAGTGATTGCAGACCCACATCCTAGAACTGCTGACATGTTCCAAGGAACTCCAGGCAAGGTGAGCATCACAGGGGGGCCACGACACAGCAAAGCTTGCACCAGGCGAGTTGCACATGCAGGCTTAGTCACAGCACTGAGGGTGAGCTTAGACGAATATTGGTGTTGGAGCACACAATGCAGCTCAGATGTGTTTGTGGACTGATGGCTGTTGATAGTAGGGTTGTCTGGGACACATGCAGGGGCAGTGGCACATACCCTCCGGTACACCAAGGTCCATTGAGGCACTTGTATCAACCATGTAGCCTTCCGAGACATGGAAAGGGGCAGCTCACAGGGACATACAGCAAGGGACATACTCGGGTGCAGTGCATGTCTTTTCCACGTACTTCATGATAAATGCACTGCCAACTTTGTTCCGGTCATTGTGGTACGCAACTTGCTCTGTAGTCATGGCTTGCTACATGGGTCTGTCTGCTTACCCAGGGAACATTGCATGTTGTGTGAATTGTGACACATTGGTGTTCCATTTTCCACGCACCCACCAGCGGCTGCCTTACTGCATTGACTGTGTATGACCCGTCACAGGGGTGATGTTGTATATGGGTACGAAGCATCAACCACAGATTGTCTGTTTGTAGAGTAGTTTGTTGCTATGGGGCATGTTTGGTGTTGTGTTTTTGTGTAATTGGCACGTACATGTTGTTGACTGTGGCTCTCTTTGCAGCATTGCAGTGCTCCTGTAACCGGGCCCGAGAGTGCGCAGGCAGGAGGCCAGCTCTCAAAACCAGAGCTAAGTGTCTTGTTGTTTTAGCTAAGTGTCTTGTTGTTTTTCTTACGAACTGCTCTGCATAGGCTTGCTGGGGAGAGTACTGATGCATGGATGTCTGTGTGGTTCAATTTGGTATGTTTTTTTTCTCCCTAATCACCCGTGATCCTATGCAATTTTGAAACCTGTACCCTCTACCCGGTGTTCCTGCTTCCCTTGCCTATCCAAGCAACGTTCCCTGACCTTCTTTCCCCACTGGGGTTGCGGATGCCTGTGTAAGCCCCGAACTTGCAGGCGCCAAAACCCTAGAGGGGGTGGTTGGTTCGTACCACTCCTGAGCCTGGACTACAGAAGGCCATGACAATGATGTCCAAGTTTGTTTGGATTGTGTATGTGTTCATGCAGGTTGTACATTTTCATGCATTCCCTAGTTTCATGTGTCATTCCTCCTCCTCTCTCCTGCCACTCATTCCAGTCATCCAGTGTGTCAACACCTGTCCCGACTGCATATCCCTGAACCTCATTCCCCACCAGGGTCTCAGGGGCCTGTGTGAGTTTGACCTTGCAGGCACCCGGGACATGGTGGGGGTGGTTGTTTCGTGACACTCCCGCGCCTGTACAGGGGACATGTGACAGTACACATCCATTCATGGTGCATCATCCTATGTCATGTACCACACATGTCTCACATCCTGTCGTGACATTGTTTTGCTGTGCTACCTTGGTTGTTGCATCATTGTGGTAGTACTTGGCCTTTGTGAGGTACTGCTACATCAAGTCATCTACTGGAGGGTGTTCGGGTTCGTTTTTATGCCTTGGATTTTGTGATTTTGGAAATGAGTGTGGATTCTGAGGGTTCAGGCATCTTTTTACACACAAGGTGGGAGATGGTGACGAAGGGTAAAGGTGATCCTGTGGCCAGGTGGAATTGAGGTTTGGAGGCTCCATGACCCAGGTGCAGTTGTTCAGTGGGTCATGGTCATTTGTGAGGGAGGGGGCGGGTTGTTGTTGATAGTTGCCTTGCCCTGCAGTGTGATGGGAACTCTGACATAGTAATGGTGGTATCCTATGTACATGTTGTGTTCTGCTGATCAATGCCTGTTCATGTGTTGTGTTTTCCTTTCAGGTGCGAGGGGATAGTTGTGGTTTGACATGCTGGGGTGTACACATGGTGGATGTTCACATGTGATGTGTAGGGAACACTGATGGTCACTTGAGTGCACATGCATATGTGGAGTGCATGTCCTTGCAGAACCACACACTTGCACTCTGATGCACTACATGTACTCCCACCCTTGCATATCCACGTGTACACTGTTTGCCTTCTGGTGCCCACTGTGTCCCGGCAGCACATGTTCTGTGACCGATCATGGATCCAGTACATGCCTAATTTGATGTTTGACATGGTCTGTCACTTAGATGTGATGCTCAGGGTGTGCATCACACACAATGGCTGTTCACTGTGCTGTGCGCTGAGCAGTGTGATGCAGGAGTAGGACACTGCACACATGAGCTGCAGTGTTGATTTTGCAATGCATAATGTGCATGTAGACAGGCATTCATTGTGATGTTACGTCTACGACTGTTGTAATGCATTTGGAAATGACTTATTTTGGGTGGGAGATTTTGTTGATCTGTCATTTCATCTGATTCCGGGTCAGGCAGCAGTGTCCGATGCCACTGTACATTTAGGACATGGCAATGTGTACCTTATCGTTACTGCATTGGTGTATGGGTATTGCTTGCCATGTCATGTTGATGTTTGGGAGGGTTTGAGTGACATGACAGTGATGGCCATGGCCTGTTTTGCGGGTGTGTGTGATGCACACCTTGCATGTCCGGGTCTTCCGCTTCTCAGAGCAACTAGCTGGGGGTAGATTTCTCTCCACAGCAGGGCCCTCCCCCTGGAACAGACTTCCGGCCTGACTTGAACTTGAGGGGAACCATCTCCAGTTCTGGAAGCACCTCAAGACCTTCCTCTTTGCTTCTGCTTACTGTCTGCCTCTCCCTTGCAGAATTCTCCACTGGAACTGCACAGGAGCTGCAACTGGGCCACTCTCACCGACCTCGGTCCCTGGCCCAGCCACTCTCCACTTGCACTGCCTCCCTGGCAACCCCTGCACTGCAGTACTGTCTCTCTATCCCTACAGCCCTCCCTTCCCAGCACTTGTCTGCACTTACCTTTGTAGTTGCCACCAGGCGACCTATGTTTTATTTTTTTGGGCTACTTCCCCTGTACTGGACTCCCCACCACCCTTCCCCTTGCACTTTTCCCATTCCCCCTACCCCTGCACTTGCACGATCTCAATGACACCTGGCCTAGTAGTACCGTTCTCTGTGTTCCCTTGTTCCCCCCTCCCTGCCTCATTGCGCCTTGGAATACTTGTGTATGGCCCATATCATGTCATATGTCATATGTGTGCCTTTTGGTCACACAGGATAGCTTGTGTTTAAGTAGCTAGGGATGCAGACGATGTGGCACTTCCATGGCAACTATCTCAGGGTGGTAGGGTTGTGACAGTTGACTGTCTCTTTGTCATCATCGATTGTCACCTGGTATGTGCCAGGCCTGAGTGCACTCCGCAGGGGTGGGAGTTTAGGTAAAAAATGTGGCCACAAGCTGGGTCCGGGCTTCCTCGCCACCACACAGGGGGTAACTCTTTGGATCGCCTATTCATCTCCACCTCAGTCTCTCTCTGTCTCTAATAATAATGTCACACCACACTGTCGATCAGATGATCACTCAATTGGTTCCACCACCATCTCCTTTCCTCACCACTTGCTTCACCTATTGCTAAAAGGAAATGTAAACCTTCTGCCATTCCCCCCTTTCTCTCCAACCTAGAGTTCACACTCTCCTTCTTCACACCCATTGCCTCTTCCACCAACACTGCCTTCTCCAGCTTCCAATCCCTACTATATGACTCATTCTACTCTCACTTCCCACTGTTTACTTTCACCCCTAAGTCTCAGCATCCTCAGCCATGGGACACCCGATTTATACGCTCTCTGTGCACACACATGCATCGGCTTCTGCGCAAATGGAGGCGTACCCACTCGCATGAGGACCTGAAACTCTACCTCTCTGCCCTGAACTCTCTCAAGCCCACTCTTGATAGAGTGAAGAGGGAATTCAACCCTCATTGACTCTCATTCCAAACATCCTCACTGGCTATGGGCACCCTAAACTCCCTTCTCATTCCTCCTAAGTCTATGGCCCTCATTATAAGTGAGCCGGTTTTGAAATAAGGTGCAGGTAACAATGCTACCGGCACCTTTTTCCAGACCGGCTCACTCCGAGTCTGCCGATAGGGGGCTGTGAACTTCCGGCAGGCCTTAGCTGCCAGTAGTTTAAGCCCCTACTGGGAGATAAATCACTGAAGAACCAGCACCATTATTTACAGTGCCGGTGCTTCAGTGTTCCCATTCACATGAAGTCCTATGGGACTCCACTGGAATGGGAACTTACCGTTCTGTCACCGCCCATAGTATCCCAGTATTACCAGGATATCAGGCGGCAGAAATGGTAAGCGGAGGTTGCCGGTAGGCCGCAGGTACTACCAGGGGCCTACCAGCAACCTCATAATGAGGCCCTATAACTACCAAATCCACTCTCACAACTAATGACCTAGCTGACTACTTTTCTGCAAATATGTCCAAAATTAGAGACTCTCTCCTAACCTCTTGTGCCCAATCAGACCCTCTTGATCCTCAGCTAGTCAAGCCCATTGCCCCTTTAGTGGCCTCTCACCTGGCTGAACTCCTCAACCTGCCCCTCGACTCTGCTTTCTCTCTATTTTCAAAACAGCCAGCAAGGGGCTGACCCGAACCTATCGGCTAACTTTTGTCCTGTGTCTCTCCTTCCGCACTTCTCTAAAGCGCTCAAAAGGGTTGTGTTCCGCCACCTTACCAATTTCTTAGACATCCGCAATATTTAAGCACTAAAAGCAGGTTTCTGCTCCTGTCACTCCACAGAAACTGCTCTAATGAATGTGCCCAACTTCATTGCCTCTGCTAAGCACTCAAACCTATCCTCTATCCTAATTCTACTTGACCTGTTTGCTCCCATATAGACTGTCGATCACTCTGATCTCCTTAACACTCTCTTTCTTCTTGGGATTCATGATCATGCCCGCCCCTGGATTGAATCCTACCTTGCACCTGGCCAATTCTGTCTCCTGGGGAAACAATACAGCTCAACTCACTCCTCTGTTGGTGTTTCACAAGGCTCTGTCTTTGGTCCCCTCCTCTTTACACTCTACACCCCTGTTCTTGGGGCACAAATTTCCTCCTTTGGGTTCTTATACCAACTCTTTGTGTACAACACCCATATCTTCGTATCTTTTCCTGAACTCTCCTTTGATCTCTCTATCAAAATTTCAAACTGTTTCTCTGCCATTAAATATTGGATGGGGGTTTTGCACTCTCTAATGTTCTTCCCTGCTAAAAGCTCTCTCTTCTCTTCCTCTGCTTATCTGGTTTCCACCTGACACTCTCCCCTACTCTTCAAAAGCTAGAAACCTTTGCGTTATCTATGAGCCTTCTCACACCTTCTCTACTTTCTTCTCCAAAACTGGAACGTAGGGCTTGCCTCAACCTCCTAAATATTAGGAAAACCAGGCACCTTCTTCCTTTCAACACCGCCAAGCATCTCTTAACCCCTCTTGTCTTCTCTAAGATGGACTATAGTACCACCATCTTCTTTGGGCTCCCAACTATGTTTTCTGTCCTCTCAACAAGATCATTAACTTTGCTACCAGGTCTCTCTTTGAACTCTCTCACTTCACACCTACTTCCTCGTACTGTCACAGTACGGTCGCCAGTCTGGATGGCTGATGATGCAAAACAGGGCTAGATTTAAATTTCTTCTCTTGGTTCACAAGTCAATCCCACCTCCCTTGTTCCTGTTTTGCTACCCCTTTCCCTACTTAAGCAGCCCTCCAGCCTCTTTTCCTATGCAGTTAGTGAGCTGCTGCAAGTCATCTAGGTCACGTGTCCTAAGCCCCACCATCCTTCTTAGGCCTGCCTCTTTTCTTCTGTTCTTAACTATTAGATCAAGGGTGTCTCCCACCCGGGCATCGGAATTGAAGGGCAGACAAAGAAAAGGGCAATTCCGTGTGGACTGCAGTCACCCACAAGACTTTGTGGCCCTGCATAAGACTTGACATCGACAAAATTGGCTCCTTCGAAGTCCTCTCCTGCCACTTCCCACTCTCTCCGACAGACACAGTCACCTTCCATCTCATCTACAGACCACTCAAACCGAACACCGCCTTCATCAGAGACTTGATCGACCTGGTCAAGACTTAACATAGCACTTTATACTGGCTTCCTTGTGCTTCTAAGCACTGCAATAATAAACGTTATTAATAGCAAACGTTGCAAGGTACACCATGTATAGAGCTCAAAAGAATGAAGGGCTGAGTGGGCCCAGCCTAAATCCATATATATTTCCTGCAGGCTAACACAGACACCAGAGGTAAGTGCTTAACTCACTGAGCTATCTAAGTGCCTATCGTTTGTAAATCAAAGGGAAGGGGTGCCACGCTTATATAACTTAGCATAGACAAGTAAGTGATAAGCAATTTCATTTTCTTAATGTGCTAGGTAGTACTTCTGGTTTAAAGCTGTTGATTAAAATAAGTAACATGACAGTTCCATACGAAAAGACGCAAACCTATGTAACCTGGGATCGCTTTGCAAAACTGTTAAATATTTCGACTCTGCCTTTGTAATGGTGCAACAGTCTCATATTTGATATGTGTTAAGGTCTTTTTGTTTTCACCGACGCAACACAAACCTCCAGCAGTTCATTGGTGCCCGCCTTGGGGAAATCAGGTCCATTGCAAGGTCCGTTCAGGAGTCTGTCCTTCATGGAGTTGCAGACTTTCATTGAATTACGAGCCCAATATGCTGCTCGCTTTCTCTTGCGGTGCATACTATGCAGCTGACTCCGTGTACCCCTTCCTTTCTAGAGCTTACGTAACTTTGTCAGACATTTGCAAACCCCAGGCTACAATGATAACACTTCACTGCGCGTTCATGCGCTCGCTGGGCAGAGCAGCGCGGATGTGCCTGCGAGGTCCCTGTGCATTGCCCACATTGTAAATGAATTGCCTTCCATTGTAGCACTGACTAATTGCGAATGCAATCAGCGTGTTTGTTGTACTCCGGTCATTCGCTCATACACAGGCCTCAAGAATGACACGGAGCCAATGCTGCTGTGAACTGTCTTTATTCACTCCCAAACACCAACTGCCGTTTTCCCCTCCAGCCCCCTCCCTTTCCTCTTTCTTCCCGCTCTTTCTTCGTAGCTGCTCTTAAAGTGGCAGTGTCCCTTTTGTCCACGTACAACACCTCCCCCGTACTTAACACGGGAGTCCAGTTACATCTGCTCGATGAGTCTCACTGGTTTCTTGATTGTCCTTGAGGGTCTTCCCGGTGATTCTCGACTTTCGCCAGTCGATTCCACTAGGGGCTCTGCTTCTTCTTCCTCGCTCTGGTTCTCGTCGAGTGTCTCTTGCGTTTCAGGTTCTTCCAGGTATAACTTCCTGAAGAACGAGGAGTTGCGGGTAATGTCTCCTAGTTCTCCGGTTGCTGTGACCATGGCCCCTTTGATGGCTGTGATTATTCGGGGGCTGGGCTGTATCGAGTGTCCGTTTTCTTACGTTGAGTTTGTCGCACCAAGACTGTTTGTCCGATTTCCAGTTGTTGTTCTTTCGCTCTCCTTTTGGTGTCAGCCCATTGTTTGGCCTTTCTCTTTTTCTCGGCGTCTCGTTCTCTGATTGCTAGGTCTTCTTCAGGTGTGTAGTCCTCCCATCTGGGTATGCGTGTTCTGGGTTGGTACCTCACCATGAGTTCAGCTGGCGGCTTTCCCGTGGCGTCATGTTGAGTGTTTCGGTAGTTTTGTAGCATGCTGCAGATGGCTTTTGGGTGAGGCGTCTGCTCTGCTGCTGCTTTTTGTCTGGTCAGTTTGATGGTGGCCATAAACCGTTCTACCATCCCATTGGCCTGAGGCCAGAGTGGCGTTATCTTTTGGTGGATGAATCCTAGGTGATTTGCAAAGTTTGCAAATTCCCGTCCTTGAAAGGGAGCTCCGTTGTCTGTCTTGACAACATTGGGGATGCCCCATTCGCTGAATAGTTCATCTACTATAGGTGCAATCTCCATGAATGATGTCGAGGGTGTTTGCTTGACAAATGGGAATCTGGAATACTCATCTATTACTACTAATAGGTAACCTCCCTCCTCTAGAGGTTGTAGGGGAGGACTGGTCCAGGAGACCCCTCTCGCCTGTGTTTTCTCCCCAGGTGAGGGCTATGGCTCATTGGGCGTTCCCTCGTGCCACCCGGGCCCAGGTGGTGGAGGGCTCGCCCGCTGGAGACATTGCCCACACATATCGAGTGCCCACACGTATTGATTGCCACACAAATTTAGCTAGGCCCAGAAACCATTTTTTGCTCGGTAAAGATGGTGTGAGCTCAGCGCACTGTAGCGCGGCCCCCACCCTAGGAGAGTCATATCCCTGTTGCCGCAGCACCCTGGCAGATCCGCTGCGAGCACGTTCCCACGAACAAGACGGACATGAGCTAGCGAAATACGCTGACATTGTAACAGTTCACCTCCCGCAGTGTCTTATCACTGTCAGCATGACCCGGCCAGCAGGCCTGAACAATGAGAAGAACGGTAAAATGGTCACTTGATGGCAGACAGTCTTATACATGTATATATTAATGTAAAGACCACCTGCAAAGTATGCTTTCTTCCACAAAATCTCATATATTACAAACGCCTGTAGAATGTATTAAAATGAGAGAGCATGCTCCCATGATATAAGCAATGACGAGCCCACACCATTGCAGGTGGATGCTAATAATAAAGGAACGCTCCAGGGATCTGTTTGTTGCGTGGATCACTGGGCAACCTGCCTCCCATGGTTTTGCGCCATAACTAAGCTAGTGCTGCTAGAGTATACGGGAAAGCGAATGAAACTATACTATGAACTCATGTAAAGGATGCGCGAGAATGCACTTATCATGTGTGTATGTCTAAGCCCCTTATGTGCCACCACCGTCACGTACAGTGGCGGGTCGTTTTCTATGTACTCCACCGACCCAACTACTACCTCATTTACTGCAAATGTATATGCCTGTAACTAAAATACTGTAGCTGCTAGAACATAATATACAAATATGGTGCTCGGACTGGGTATACTCGAGACACATCCAGCAAAGTTAAATGCACGTTTGAAGTGATTTTGAATAAGTATTATAGAAAGTGTTCAAATGTTTGTGATGTTTTTACCTACATTCGGCAACACACGAGGGAGATACCTTTGTGAATGCGTACAAGGCCATTCCCCCTCCCACCCTGCCAAGGCCGCCAAGACATGAGAACAGAGGCCCGCTCTGCGCTACCCCACCTCCCCCGACTAGACTGGAGCCACTTCAAAGATTTGTAGCCCCCACTGCAGCACCCAAGGCCGCGGCCAGCCACCTGCATTATTTACAGCACAGCAGTAAACCTTTGTCTAAACTCAAGCGCCCCCTCGTAAACCCCACAACCCACCAGACCATCTTAGACTTATGGCCCTGTGCAATCAGGACACCCAACACTTTGACAACACGCAGCGAAACATCCATAACAAACTTCTAACAAGGCAGAAAGACCTGTACCGCCCGTCCCAGGCCCCGAAGCTTAGCCCCTCGACCTATGGCCCCGGCCAACAGGACACGGGTAACCAGGCCTCGATATATTACCTCCAGACCCCTCACAAGGTGCATTCCTCCTGTGTTGTATTAACCTATAAAATAACCTATTGGAAGATTTACTAAAGAGAATAACACTGTAAATGACTGAATGACTGCGGTGTGCATGACCGAGGGCAAGTAAGTCAGGAAAGGCATTCATCTCTGCCCCAGACCGCATTGGCACACCAACACCGCCCGGATGAACTCAAGGCGACCTGCCAGGCCCAGCCCAACCCACGAGGGTGACCAGTGACGTCCTTCAGCCAAGACCAACCACGCCGCAGCAGCACCTATAGTTAGTCGTCGCCACCCAATCCCAATGAACTTGTGCCCCCTATAGTATGTAGGTTTTGATGACGTTTTTTGTAAATATATACGCCTGTCTTTGCTATTGTCAGACAGAGCGCTCTTGGAGGTTGCAGAGTTCTTTGCATGCCATATTCTGATTGATAAACTCCCATTTACGCTCACCCGCACTCTGTCTTGGCCTTATTCCCATCCTGGGAGAGTCCTTCATTGTCTCTCATTGCGGGGAGGATCGTGCTGTTTGGGGACGCTTGCTTTCAGTGGTGACCCCGATAGCGTGATTTTTATTTCTTCCTAACTCCTTATAACCGTCCCCTTTTGGCACGAGAATCTCCGGTCGAAAAGGGATACGCACGGTGAGCCGGCTCCGGGAGGCTGCCCGCCAACGGCGACCGGTACACTAAGAAGTGCGCACTCAATAGAGAGAGGGTACGGGATCCCGGTTGAAAAATCCCCTTTGAGTACCGCTCGCCGGAGCCGGGACTGACTGTTGAGCTGACGGCGACACTGCCTGGACGGACCCAGTTTCGGAGACTATCGGTTCAAGACGGGCACGTGAGTACTGAGTGCGAGCGATTGTAAGGGGAGCGGGGAGAGAAGTGTAGGGCAGGTAACGAAGAGGGGGGTACGCAGATCTACTAAGGATCATCTTGAACTTTCCTTGCTTTTTCTTTGCATATGGCCATTAGGATTACGAGGTGAATAAGAGATAAGAGTGACGGGAACCTAGCTCCGAAAGGGGGTGGAAGGCGGCGCCGCATAGTGCTATCTTGACTAGTACTGGGAATATATGAAGAAGTGGAATATAAAATAAAAGTGTTCAGCAAAAGGGGACACTGAGAGTACATTAGTGACCGCTATTACTTTTTTCTTTTTTCTTTAAGGGTAGGGGGAGAATAAAGAACTGTGATTAGCACAAACTTAGGGAGACAGTAAGAGAAGAAGAGTCCTACTAGAAAGGGGGGAAAGCAGGTTAATATCTATATATATATATACGCGCATCCAGATATTCAAATAAGACGAACAGGGACAGCCGGCTAGGGAGGAAAGGGAGGGCAGCTTGAATGGTGAATTGAGTGGTGCCAAGAGGTGTGTGCACCTCGTATGTGCTAGAAGACATTTTGATGTTGTGAATGTGTGAGGCGGTTATAAATGTGTAATAATTAAATGGTCATGGTAAGTGTGGTCGGATAAAAATTCTTTTTCCTTCTAAGTCAACGTCAATATAGTGAAGTGAGTGAGTACCTTTTGATTTCCAGGCCGACATTGTCAAAATAAAGGATGGGTTGCTCTTGTATGTGCCCCCCAAAGAGAACAGAATAGACATTGTGTACGGCCAGTTTTGCATTGTGCAGTCGGGGAGGAGGAGAGCCCAAAGGGAGCCAGCATTGAATGTGAAGTAAAATATAAAAGAATAACATTGATACTGCATTTACATTGTAGTTGCAAACACACGGAGACACACCAGCACCAGGAGGGCACAGAGATGGGGGCTGAAACACCCTTATCACATATTTGTAAGAATCTCCCGGGATACGTGGAGCGGATTAAAAAATATCACGACCAATGGGTGACCGAGCTAAAGGGGGAGGGGTTGCCTCAGATTTGGCCCGAGGGAGGGTCATTTGATAAAAGTGTTCTGGATACGGTGGCCACATGCATTTTTCTCAAATACAAAGGAAAACAGCTGCAGAATAGGAGGGAAATATTAGATCTTTGGAGGTTATTTGAAGAAGTACCACCGCCTAAAACACCAGCATTAAATCCTGATCTCCCGTCTACCACAGACAATCCACTACTAATACAGAGAGATGTCAAAGAAGTGTCAAGTGTAGCGCCACCAGTAGAGGTAATAAGTTTGTACCCGATATTAAAGAAGCCTGTGCCCGCAGAGGGGTACAGTGACCCCACTTACATACCTCCCCCAAAAGATACTACACCCCACCGGCCCACGGCACCTCCGCCATATGAAAGCACGAGGGAGCGAGCCCAGGCAGGCACACAAAGGGTAGATATAGAGAAGCTCACAGATGATCTAGAGTCAAGATTGTCGATAGCAAAAGATGAGCTCTCAAGGATAAAAGACATATGCGAACGAACAGCACTAGATGCAACTAGATCAGGGCGTACGTCCAGAGCACCAGCTGAACATAGAAAGCCCGAAGAGGGGTGGAAAAAGGGCGAGATCCTGTTTAGAATTGAGGAAGAACCAACGCAAATAATAGAAGTAGGGTCCCGAGAGGGAGATGTTGTAAACGAAGAAAGGCTTGGGGGAATTAGAGAGGAATTGCTGTGTGATATAAGGGACGAGTTAGAAGAAAGCGACAGGTTGAGTATGGCGATGGGAGGGGGAAGTGAAGGGGAGGAAGGTACGTGTTCAATGAGAACCCTGGACGATGAATGGACGGGGCGATTAAGGAACAGAGTGGGGAAAATGGCATCACTGGGAACATCAGCAGCCAAAACGGGCCCGGATGGGACGACGAAAGGAAAGCTACAGCTCCCGTTGATACACAGGGGAGGAGGGAGGCCTAACTATATCCCATGAGCGCAGATGGATAAAGCCAATTTATTAAAGCTATTGCCCCCGTTATCAGGAGGAGCAAGTAAGTGGATATATGCCTTTGAGAAACATACTGCTGGGGTACCCCTAGCTATAGGAGATGTGAAAAGTCTGCTCGTGTCAGCAGTGGGCGATCAGGCTGAAAGAGTATGGGTAAAAGCCGGGTTCCCGGGAGTAACGTTAGACTGTGACCGCCATGATGGGGCATCCTTTAACACAGTGCGTGCCAGGGTGTGGGATGCCTTACGCGAAACATTCCCAGACACACCGGACTTACAGTCAGTGATGCAGTGTACAATGAATGACGGAGAGGAGGCTATGGATTACATTTTTCGGGTCCAAGAGATGTGGAGAGCAGAAACGGGCACCCCCTGGTATCAATCGACATCTTTATTTTATTTTATTATAAAGAGAGGGCTCCCAAAGGAAGTGCCGAAGGCGCTTGACAAGATAGCAGGTATTGAAGCAAAGGGATGGCCAGAAATTCAGAGCATAATAGTACACCATTGTAAACGAATTAAGGAAAGGGAGAAGGAGGTGGCGCAGAAAAGATTAGCAGACGAGGCGAAGTTAGTACAAACAAAATTAGTGAAGGTTGCAGCAGCAGTAGCCGCGCTCCCACACAGTAGGGAGGGATATGATGAAGAGGAGGGGCTGATAGCACTCCAAGGAAGGGTGGCAACTAATTGGGCGGGAACAGCACAGCGGCAGTGGACTGAGCAGGAGCAAGGTGGAGGTCCGCAGTGGCAAGAGTGGACCCCTCGAGGGGGACAAGGTGGGTACAGGGGCCGGAGAGGAGGCGGACAAGGGTACGGGGGAATGGGAGGAAATGGATGGCAGGGGCCCCCAGGGGAGTTGCTGGAACTGTGGACGATGGGGGCATTACTCCAGGGAGTGTAGAAGTAGACAAAACAATGGGTTCCAAGAGGAGGAGAATTATGGTCATCCACACCCAGGGAGCCCATATGGTCTTCCAATGGGACAGCAGCAACTAAGAAACCCCGGCCAGGGTACCACGGGCCAGCAACAGGGACCCCAGTATAGGACACAGAACAACCCACAAAACAATGACAGTATGCAATACACACCAGGTAACCCTTTCGCGACAACAGCAAACGGGGCCCCCGCACCAGCACCTTACAGTGGCATGTCAGTGGTTTCAGGGAGTGTCTTTAATGAGGGAGGGGCGATGAGATACCCCGCATAGGACAGCCCACAGAGAACACTTGCGTGTCCAGTTCTATCCACCACCTACAATGCAGCAGAGGAACCATTGGTAGGGGCGCAGATAGGAGACAAGCAGTTTATATTCATGGTTGATTCGGGAGCGGAGAAATCATGTGTCAGAGAGGGCCGATTCCCGTTATCTAACAGGAAGTTAGAGACGCAGGGGTTCTCTGGGGCTGTAATTGAAGTTCCTTACACAGAAGCTTTGGACGTAACGGTGGGGGGTAAGACTGTGAAGGCACCCTTATTGTATTACGAACATTCCCCAATAAACTTGCTAGGGAGGGATCTTCTGAGCAAACTCAACATGACCATATCATTTACCGAGAGAGGAATAGTGTGTTCTACACCTGGGATATGCCCCTTGCGTGCGATGTTGGTAGTGCAAGCTTACACAACCACACAGGAAATACGAGGCCTGCCACAAAACGAGGGAATGTTTATGAAAGGGCTAAAGACTCTGGCCCTCATAATTCCCGAGCTAGGAGACATGGACTGGAGGATTCCGGCGGAGTTCCTCTTCCGCCCCATAGTGTGCCCCAACACCGCACCGGGATCAGTGGTATCATTAGACTTGCACGCTGTACAAGTGTCAGCAAAAAGGATCGCTGTGATTGGAGTGGACGAGGAAGGGTGCGAGTGGCGCACAATGCTGTGCACAAACGCCAACATCGCCCTACGAGAGGTGACAGATGAGGATCTCTTTTCAGACACGGAAGGGGATGGTGAAATAGTAATGGAAATAGCGATGCCCTGTGATATTTTAATACAAGCAAGGGAGACCCCCGTCCAATTGATGACAGTGGTAGGAGCACCTCCGTCATTTTTTGATGACGACATGAGGCTCGTACCAAACAACTTATGGACAACAGGCCCCATGATGTGGGACTGTTGCAGGGAGTACAACCTGTGGTAATAAAACTAAAGCAAGGAGCAATTTTACCGCGAGTCAAACAGTATCCATTGTCTCGTGAAGCTGAAGAAGGGATAAAAGAAACAATAAATGCCCTACTAGCAAAAGGGATAATAGTGCCTTCAAGCTCCCCATGTAACACCTGTATTTATCCAATCAAAAAAGCAAAAGGGGGGTCTTGGAGGATGATACAGGACTTACGCCCCCTCAATGATGTAATTCAGAAGGAGTTCCCTCTAGTCCCGAACCCTGCATCAATACTATGCAGCATCCCGAAAGAGGCATCACATTTTACAGTAGTAGACTTGAAGAACGCATTTTTCTCTATACCCCTGGCTGAAGAGAGTAGATACCTTACCGCCTTCACACTGGGGGGTAAAAGATACGAACATTGCAGATTACCACAGGGATACTGCGAGAGCCCGAGCATCTTCAACCGCGTATTACATGAAGACCTAGGAAACCTATCAGTTGAGAGCACCATTATTCGTAGACGATCTACTAGTATGCGCACAAAACGAAGAGAAATGCAGAACAGATTCCATAACATTACTGACTTTGCTGGCCAACAAGGGGTACAAAGTGGACAAGGGAAAGCTACAGTACTGTCTGACAGAGGTCCTGTACCTAGGACAGCTGATTTCAAGAGATGGGAAAAGAATAATACCAGACAGAGTAGAAGCCATAAGATCAGTAGGAGAACCCACAACAGTAAAGGACATGCAAAAATTCCTGGGAATGTGCAATTACTGCCGAGCATGGATATTAGACTATGCGGCATACACCGGGCCCCTATTACAAGCATTAAAGGTGGCACAACAGGAGAACAGGAAGATGGAATGGACGGAAGAGATGAGCTCCTCTTTCCAAACATTAAAAGATTTGATTTCAAGCGCCCCAGTACTCGCAAACCCTGATTATGGACGCAAATTTTACCTATTCTCACACTGCAAAGAAACTCTCATGACAGCAGTGCTGACACAAAAGACGTCCTTAGGACACAAGCCACTGGCTTACTATAGTGGTACTTTAGATGCCGTGATGCAGGGCCATTTCGCGTGCGAGCAATCACTCGCTGCTGCTGCGTTCGCGATTGAAAAAAGTGCCACAATAGTAATGGGTTGCCCTGTGACATTGTTTGTGGAACATTCATTATTTGAAATACTCGAGAGATCAAAAAGCACACTGACCACACAGCGGGCGACCGCCTACGAGATTATATTGTCCACTGCCAACATCCATATAGTGAGATGCAAGACAGTGAACCCCGCCACATTCATTACAGAAGCGTGCACACTGGAAGACATGCAGAACCACGATTGCGCAACCTACACAGGAGAGAGAGGGGAGGACACGGTGGTGTGTGAGAACGCTCTAAGCGAGGGGGAAGTGTACTTTGTGGATGGGTCCGCATCAATTGACGTGGACACGGGAGAAAAACACGTTGGCATGGCAGTAGTGAGGTTAGAAGACGGTGAGTATAAAACACTGGTACAATACCGCCTCCCATCACATTACTCCGCACAGGCAGCAGAACTGATTGCGCTCATAGAAGCACTACATGCAGCAAAGGGTTGTGCAGTGACAATATACACAGACTCAGCTTACATGACAACTACAGTACATGGAGGCCTAGCAAGATGGGGGCGTAGGGGATTTAGGCGGGCAGACGGAACACCAGTACAGCATGCAGAATTGTTGAAAGAGTTAATTGAGGCCCTGCAAAACCCTACAGCAGTAGCAATAGTAAAGTGCCAAGCACATACATCCAACACAGATGCTGTGTCTTTAGGGAACGCGGCAGCGGACGCTGCCGCCAAGGAGGCTTCCTATTTTCAGAAGAATGATACAGGTGAGTACATACTTAAGCACAAAAGAAACGAAGAACCCCCAGAGGGATATAATATGATGCCCATACCACAAATAATAGAATTGCAGGAAGGAGCCAGTGCAGAGGAAAAATTAATGTGGACAAAGCGAGGGTGCAGCAAGTCAGGAACAGACCTGCTGTGGCGGCAAAATAACTCGGGGAAAGTGGTAATGCCAATACAGCTATTAGAGATTGCATTTCAACAGCTACACTTCCCTGCACATAACACCAAACAGCACATCGCAGCAGAAATACAGGAAGAATGGTTCGTGCCCTGTCTCCAGGAGCATGTGTCTCGATTGGCAATGGAATGTACAACATGCCAAATATACAATTCAGGAATGACATTACGCACTCTCCGGGGAACAATTCCTAAACCCATTGGCCCATTCAAGGAACTACATATAGATTATGCAGACATGGGAGAAAGGTGTAATGGCGCACGGTACATGATCGTGGTTGTGTGCCCATTTTCAAGGTGGGTGGAAGCAGGACCTTGCGCACGACCTGATGCCAAGAGCGCCGCCAAGTTCCTAGTAAGGGAAGTGTTCCCGCGCTGGGGAATTTGTGACGTGATTCGCTCAGACAACGGCACTCATTTTGTGAATGAGCTTTTTAAGGAAGTCACTACATTATTGGGAATAAAACATAAATTATGTTCAATTTATCATCCTCAAAGTAATGGCGTAGTGGAAAAGATGAACGGACTGTTGAAGGGCAGGTTATCAAAACTATGCTTCTCATTAAAGAAGAATTGGATTTACTGCCTACCCCTTGCGCTATTTGAATTGAGAAATCAGCCAAGCAAAGACCACCATTTGTCCCCGCACGAGATCGTGACTGGGAGACGGATGAACACAGCACACTCGCCACTGCGCGAACACTCAGACGCTCACAGAAGCGCTGCGATATTGGGAGATGAGTTCACAGATTATTTGAGGAAATTGACAAGGGCAGCACGCGTGATATCAAAGCAACTCTCCCCACCCTTCACTAGAGAAGAGGGAAATGTAACAGGCGCTGTCACGGAGCCTGGGCAACAGCTACAGCTAATGCCAGGCGACTGGATTTATGTCAGAAGCTTTGTGCGTCGGTGGAATGCACCACGATTCCATGGCCCATACGAAGTAATATTTTGTACGCCCACGGCAGTAAAGGTCAAAGGGTTGAGGTACTGGGTGCACTTGACCGACGTACGGAAAGGCATATAGCAACGTACAAGAGGAGGTAGATGAGGAGGCACAGACAACAGCAAACGATGTAACTGAACAGAATGTCTGAATATGAATTTGTGTGCGTGTGTGTGTTGGTACTGGACTCTAATAAGAGAATAACTGACAAGGATACTTAAGAAAAATAAAAAAAAGATTGTGTGTTTTCTCTTTTTATCTTGTTGATTTGTATATAATTAATGAAATAACCAATTATGGCCTGTATAAACCCCTGTCTGTGGATACCCATCCCCGTACCCCCACCCGATTCCATTCCCCGTCAAATATATATATTGGTACTGATGGTGCTAGCAAAACGTTTACATGCATGCACTTAATGCACTTTTATATCTCAAAACAGGAGCTTCCATGGCATCTAACGGGCAGCCTGCAACGGATAGAATTAGTAGAATGAGAGAATTAGTAAATGAGAGATGCAGATATTCGTATGAGTGTGGACTATCCGTGTGCATCACATTGTTTTTTATGCTAATGTTTGGTCTGGTTACATATTGGTTTGTAGCGTTCATCTCTATCGAGATGAATGAGGGGGGAGGGATTAACAGCACTACTGGGCCCAATACAACTACAAGGGCCAATACAAGAGAAGGTGATTTTTTGAGATGGGATGGAACTAAACTTGTATGGGGGTATCATACCACACCATCCAGTGCTGTCATAATACAAAGAAAAAAAACACAAGGTGGAATGCAGAACAACACAGTGTCTTCACCAGGGGTATCTAATTACAATGCCCACAGTTTAAATGACCGAAACCCGTCTGCCATATCGTGGTTGTATAACACCCCCACCAGTCAGCCTGCCCCCATACTAAACAACTACCTGCCAGATAACGTCAGGAAGGAAGAGGAGAAGCTGCTAGCCATACACGAAATATTATATGATGCATGGGCCAAGGGGGGCGGGAATGAGAAAGGGGGGTCCAGTTCGTCCCTCGCCCAGGGAGTTGGGAAATATATGAGGAATAAGAACAACAGACGGAAGAGGGAAGCAGGGAGAAGGAAGTATGATGAGTACTATGGGCTAGGTCTAGATAAGATGGAAGACCCACGACACCCCCACCAAACAAATAAGTGGTATGCAGATATGAGTGCCACAGCTAAACAAACAACAAACGAGAGCTGTTATGTTTGCTCCCTCATCCCTCACGCATCAGGTACACCCAAAGTACTGTTACCCAAAGAGTTGCCAATTATAGATGCCCAATGTCTCCTTCATCTCACCTTGTGCAGAATTAAGAACACCTTCCAGGCACATGAAGTGACTTTTCAAATGCTGCAGAACGAGAAAACGTGCTACCCAAAACCGTCAGGGGTTGTATGTCTGAAAGAACCATTTTTTGCAATCGAAGGGACACTTTTTTCTGATAACAAGTGGAAGAACGAAGAAGTAATGTGTAAAGCTGAAGCACTGAGAGGTGTGGCACCGGAGAAATTGCAATGGATAGAAGAAACGTGCACACCCGTATGGAGGGAACACATTTCAAAGTTAACTTGGGTTACGCCCATCGAAAAGCCTTTCAAGCTGCAGAGTGAAAAAGACTATGAACTGTGTTTTAAAGGAGAAGGGAGAACCCCCATGGGAACAAACAAGAGCTGCAACAAGACCCTCACCATCCCAGATCTAAGAAAAGGGACTGCGGCCCTTATGGACACGTACTGGGTATGCGGCAACCAGGCATACCTACACCTCCCCCCGTCATGGAGTGGCAGCTGCTCAATGGCCACTCTGCACTCAGCCCTAATGGTGATACCCGAAAGCCACATCGATGGGAGCAAAAGGACACAGGAACGCATGCAGCAAAGTATGGCTCAACCAACTGCAGAGTCACAAATATACGTCCTGTCTTCCGGAAGCAAGGGAGAGGTGCTGACCCGTAACAGACGAGCATCAAATTATATATCAAAGGCATCATCAGAACTATTGGCTCAGATCCCAGACAAATATCGATTATTCAGCTCAGCAGAAACATTTTTTGCCTCGCTCGTATCAAGTGTCCAAGCAAGGGCTAACGCAAAATGGCTCCAGATAACCCGTTGGGAACTAATTCAGCTGGCAAACGACACTGAAGAAGGTTTTAACATAATAAAGGTCGAACTAAGAGCCTTGCGACTGATGACCATGCAAAACAGATATGTCCTGGACCTGTTGACGGCGATGGACGGCGGTGTTTGCCGAAAAATAGGAAGTGCCTGCTGCACTTTCGTACCTTCTGAAGACGCAGAGAACGGCTCCCTGTCCCATGTGATCGAAGCAGTCCACAACCTAGGAGAAAAAATGAAGATGGAAGGCGGAGCAGAAGATAGTACATGGTTCGATAACATCTTTTCCTGGGTCCCCTCATGGCTTGGAACAACTGTGAAATTTTTGATGCCAGCTGTGGTGTTCCTCCTTTTGATTTTCTGCCTGTGCCAGGTGGGTCTTCGAGTCTGCGCTAACGCAGTACCAAATGGTGCAATGATGATGGTGACAATGGGCAACTCACACGGTACAATAAAAACGATGCAAGAGGCACAAGTACAAACAGGGGTAGACAACACACCCAGGTACCAACTGGTGCCCATGTACCACGACAAGGATATTGTAGATAAGCTGTGGCACACCACCATCAAAGAGCCCCGCATACTAGAATGGTACGAGGAAGTTTGGGTAGATTTGGAGGGAGATGGTGGGTGTATATATCTCACGTGTACTCCAGATGAATACGCCAGGAGAGGTGAGAGCTTAAGGGGGGTGTGCAGAGCATGGATGCCTATCAAAGGAACTCCTGCATGGGATGAGGCAGTGATGGACGAAGCAGAATGTAGGAGGATAGAGGATTTAAAGAATTCGTTACTTAAGTAACGAAAGGGGGGAAATGTAGGGGAGGACTGGTCCAGGAGACCCCTCTCGCCTGCGTTTTCTCCCCAGGTGAGGGCTATGGCTCATTGGGCGTTCCCTCGTGCCACCCGGGCCCAGGTGGTGGAGGGCTCGCCCGCTGGAGACATTGCCCACACATATCGAGTGCCCACACGTATTGATTGCCACACAAATTTAGCTAGGCCCAGAAACCATTTTTTGCTCGGTAAAGATGGTGTGAGCTCAGCGCACTGTAGAGCGGCCCCCACCCTAGGAGAGTCATATCCCTGTTGCCGCAGCACCCTGGCAGATCCGCTGCGAGCACGTTCCCACGAACAAGACGGACATGAGCTAGCGAAATACGCTGACATTGTAACAGTTCACCTCCCGCAGTGTCTTATCACTATCAGCATGACCCGGCCAGCAGGCCTGAACAATGAGAAGAACGGTAAAATGGTCACTTGATGGCAGACAGTCTTATACATGTATATATTAATGTAAAGACCACCTGCAAAGTATGCTTTCTTCCACAAAATCTCGTATATTACAAACGCCTGTAGAATGTATTAAAATGAGAGAGCATGCTCCCATGATATAAGCAATGACGAGCCCACACCATTGCAGTTGGATGCTAATAATAAAGGAACGCTCCAGGGATCTGTTTGTTGCGTGGATCACTGGGCAACCTACCTCCCATGGTTTTGCGCCATAACTAAGCAAGTGCTGCTAGAGTATACGGGAAAGCGAATGAAACTATACTATGAACTCATGTAAAGGATGCGCGAGAATGCACTTATCATGTGTGTATGTCTAAGCCCCTTATGTGCCACCACCGTCACGTACAGTGGCGGGTCGTTTTCTATGTACTCCACCGACCCAACTACTACCTCATTTACTGCGAATGTATATGCCTGTAACTAAAATACTGTAGCTGCTAGAACATAATATACAAATATGGTGCTCGGACTGGGTATACTCGAGACACATCCAGCAAAGTTAAATGCACGTTTGAAGTGATTTTGAATAAGTATTATAGAAAGTGTTCAAATGTTTGTGATGTTTTTACCTACATTCGGCAACACACGAGGGAGATACCTTTGTGAATGGGTACAAGGCCATTCCCCCTCCCACCCTGCCAAGGCCGCCAAGACATGAGAACAGATGCCCGCTCTGCGCTACCCCACCTCCCCCGACTAGACTGGAGCCACTTCAAAGATTTGTAGCCCCCACTGCAGCACCCAAGGCCGCGGCCAGCAACCTGCATTATTTACAGCACAGCAGTAAACCTTTGTCTAAACTCAAGCGCCCCCTCGTAAACCCCACAACCCACCAGACCATCTTAGACTTATGGCCCTGTGCAATCAGGACACCCAACACTTTGACAACACGCAGCGAAACATCCATAACAAACTTCTAACAAGGCAGAAAGACCTGTACCGCCCGTCCCAGGCCCCGAAGCTTAGCCCCTCGACCTATGGCCCCGGTCAATAGGACACGGGTAACCAGGCCTCGATATATTACCTCCAGACCCCTCACAAGGTGCATTCCTCCTGTGTTGCATTAACCTATAAAATAACCTATTGGAAGATTTACTAAAGAGAATAACACTGTAAATGACTGAATGACTGCGGTGTGCATGACCGAGGGCAAGTAAGTCAGGAAAGGCATTCATCCCTGCCCCAGACCGCATTGGCACACCAACACCGCCCGGATGAACTCAAGGCGACCTGCCAGGCCCAGCGCCAACCCACGAGGGTGACCAGTGACGTCCTTCAGCCAAGACCAACCACGCCGCAGCAGCACCTATAGTTAGTCGTCGCCACCCAATCCCAATGAACTTGTGCCCCCTATAGTATGTAGGTTTTGATGACGTTTTTTGTAAATATATACGCCTGTCTTTGCTATTGTCAGACAGAGCGCTCTCGGAGGTTGCAGAGTTCTTTGCATGCCATATTCTGATTGATAAACTCCCATTTACGCTCACCCGCACTCTGTCTTGGCCTTATTCCCATCCTGGGAGAGTCCTTCATTGTCTCTCATTGCGGGGAGGATCGTGCTGTTTGGGGACGCTTGCTTTCAAGGTCCATAGAAGTCCATTGCAACTTTTTGCCAGGGTCTGGTCGGGAGCGTGGTTAGTTGCAGAGGTTTTGAGTTTGGTCCTTTAGCTGCCAGTTGGCAGGGTCTGCAGTGTCTGAGCATGTCCTCTACTATCGTGTCCATATATGGGAACCAGACATAGTTCCTGAGGAATCTTTTTGTATTGTCAATTCCTCTGTGCCCTTCATGTGCCAGCGTTGCTAGCGTCTTCCTTAGGTCCCTCGGTGCTACTAGCCTCTTCCCACGTAGCAAGAGTTCTTGGTCAGTTGCTATGAGCTCGTCTTGAATCTTAGCTAGCCGGTCAAGTTCTTTCGGGTCTGCGTCTTCTACTTCTGTTCATCTTGTGCGGCGTTCCTTCCATTTGTTGGAGCGGGTGATAGAGATGGCGGCTCTGATCATTGGGTCGGCTTTGCTCCTTTCTTCGAATGTTGAGGTCGAGATGGTAGGTGGCATGGCATTGGATGACAGGTACGAGATGTATTCAGTGGCCTCATGTGCCAGGGTGTCGTCTTCGTCTAGTAGGGGGTGTCTGGATAGATAGTCCGCCGGGTTCCCGTCTCCTCCTGGTTTGTGGACAATAGTGTAATCGTACTCTTGCAGTCTTATTCCCCATCGCTCTATGCGGGTTGGGATTTTTGTTTTGGGGTTCCCGAAGATGGATATGAGGGCTTGGTGGTCTGTCACCAGGGTAAATCTCCTGCCAATGATGAAGTGGTGGTATTTCTCGCATGCCCATACCGCCGCTAAACTTTCCCTTTCTGCTTGTGAGTATGCTTTTTCCGTGTGTGACAGGGCTCGGCTGGCGTAGGCAACTATCGTGTGATGGGCGTTGTCTGCGGAGTCGGTTTGGCAAGGATGGCTCCCAGTCCTACTGGACTTGCATCAACTGTGATAATGGAGTGCCAATCTGGACGAAAGTACGCCAGTTGTCTGTTGCTAGTGAGTCCCTTTTTTATAGTTGCAAATGCTTCCTGGCAGGGTGCGTCCCATATGAATGGTTGGTTCTTCTTTAGGAGGTTGCGGAGTGGGTCAGTTGTTGTGGCGTAGTTTGTGAGGTAACGCGCACAATATCCCGCCATTCCTAACAGGGAGCGTAGCTCTGCCGTGTTCATGGGTGCTTGGAGATCAGTGATGGCCTTGATCTTGTCTGGGTCGGCGGTTATGCCTTTGTTTGAGAATATGTGTCCAAAAAATTTGAGGCTTGATTTGTTGATGTCGCACTTGGACTCGTTGAGTGTCAGTCCTGCCTCTTGTAGGATGGAGCAGATGTATTTAGGGCTCTGTCGTGTTGCTCTTGATCCCTTCCAAATATCAAGATGTCGTCACTATAGTTTAGTGCATTCATCTCCGACGCTATGAGGCGTCTGATGGTCTCCTGGAAGATCTCTGCCGCAGACGATATGCCGAAGTTTAGCCTTTTGTATCGAAATAGCCCGTCGTGCGTTGCAAACGTGGTGATGGGTCGTGATTCTGGGTCCAGGACGAGCTGATGGTAGCCCTGGTTGAGGTCAAGCTTTGAGAAGAACCTCGCCTGGTTTAGCCTGATCAGCATGTCCTCCAAGCTTGGGCCTGGGTGCCTTTCCCTCTGGATGGCGGTGTTTGGGATGCGTATGTCCACGCATATGCGGAGACGACCGTTATCCTTGGGAACTATTACTATTGGCGATACCCATGGTGTTGGTCCTTCTGCTTTCTCTATGATGTCGTTGAGAAGAAGAAGTTGGATTTCTTTTGATACTTGTTCTTGAAGGTGGAAACCCACTTTGCGTGGGTGTTGCGGTACAGGTCGGATGTTCTCCTCGATGTGTAACTTGATGTGTGAGCCTTTCAGCATGCCCACTCCCTTGAACAGCTTGGGGAATTTGTTCTTGAGATCTTCTTTCGCCAGTGGTCTGTCTATCATTGTTCTGATGGATTCGGGTGGGAGTGGTAGTCCTTCGATTACCTCCGATTGGTCGTAGTGTAGGTCAATCAGGGCAAGGGCATTAGCCGTCCGATAGCTGAGTAGACAGCGGCCGATAGACGGGCTCCTTATGACGTGTATCGTGGCAGTTGTTGTGATGTCCCTGTGTCGTAGATCACATTGAAATTTTCCTTTGGAGCTCATAGGTTGGGCCGCTCCCCATTGAAAGATGTGTGTTTTGGATTCTTGTAGAGGGTAAGCAGAGGCTATCTCACGGTAGATGTCCTCGTTCATGACATTCACCATCGCTCCTGTGTCGACGATGAATCTGTTTTTAATGTTTCCCATCTGTATTGTGACACTGGGAGCTGAGGTGTCTTCAGCTTCCGCACTGAGAAGGCATACGTATTCTCGGTCATATCCATCTTGTAGGTATAGAACCTGTTCTGTTCCTCCCATCTGGTATTGTGGCAGAGGGTTGAGGTATGACTCTCTGGCTTGCCCGAGGGGATTTAGTGTTTCCGTGTTGTAGTTATCCTCTCTCTCTAGCTCTTGCATGAAGTTGCTGTGGTGGGTATCGTATAGTTCGTGGTCTTTCCTATCCGGCTCGATCTGAAGTCCTTCCAGGGCTCTCACCGTGTTTGGGCACTGATATGCATTCATGGGGGGTGGCGCGTTCCTGTCTGTCTGGCGATGTTGTGCGGGTGTGTGTCCACCATGCGGGAGCCAGGTCGTGGGCGTGTTGATCCTCCTTCCGGTAGTAGTTCCTTGCACATCACCTGGAAGTGATTTTCCATTCCGCATCTCATGCAGCGTTGCCCGATGGCGGGGCATGGGCCTCTGTGTGGATATTCGAACCCACAGCGATAGCATTGACGGTCGCTTTGTGTCCGTTGCGTTGGGTATCTCGGATTTGTCCTTGTCTGCGGGGCTGGTTGGCGGGCGTAGGGGTGTATTGCTGCGATTACTTCTCCTTTCTTGGGGTTCTCAATGGCTGCTGCCTGAATGTCCACTCTTTCGTAAACTCTGGCTAGGTCCAATACCTCTTTTAGAGATAGGGGTTTTTTAGGAGGTGTTTCCGGGAACATCGAGGATACACAACCCTCTATTATGCGTAATCTAATGGCTTCTTCGTCGTTAAAGTTTGCGAAGTCACACTTCGATATTTTCCGTTGGAGACGTATGACGAATTCCCCTATTGATTCGTGAGGTAGTTGGCCGCATTGGTTGAATGTGTATCTCTCGTAGTCACGGTTGGGTGAGATGACTAGTTTCTCATTTATGGCTTGCAGGAGCTTTGCGTATGTAGTACGGTCCTGTGGTGCAATGGTGCGTATGATGTTTTTAATTTCTCTCCCTGCGACGTTTGCGAAGATGCTTAGTATGTTGGGAGGTTCTTGTGTGCCAATGGCACCCACAAAGTCTTCAAATTCCTCCACCCATTCTTCCCATCGTTGGCCCTGGTCATGGTGTGGGTTTAATGTGAATGGGGCGGGTCTCCTAATTAGGCTTGCATGAGATGATGGTGCCGCTGGCGGTGGTGGTTGGGTGTTGGGGTCCGCTGCTGCTGGGGCCGACATGCTGTTGCCACTTATTTTGTTCTGGTTGGGTATGTGGCACGTGGACGTTGGTCACGGCTGCTTTTGGCGCCGTGTGTTTCCGTGCAGGTCTCGGACGTGAGGCACAGGCTTTCTCTTTACGTGGTGTGGCTCACTCCGTTGTATTCTAGTGTCCCTTGGAGCGGGGGGACATGGGGTACCCTTCCTTCTGTTGTATGGGGGGGGTCCCTTCTTCTGGTTGATTTCTGTGGTATCTGTGGGTGTCACTTATGGGAGACACAGCTTCCCCTGGCTGTTGTGGTAGTCTCTGTTGTCTGCTCTCTTTATGTGTCACGTGGGGGAGCGCGGGGATTCGTAATGCTACCCCCGTAACACTGTCTCTTGGGGATACTCGGGGTTTCTCTTTCTGTAATGTTTTTTTTTTCTTTTTAATGTCACGTGCGGGGGACACGGGATTCCCTTTGTTTCCCTTTTAGTTATGTGATGTCACCCCTTCCCCCGACACCTTACTTGTGGCTGTTGATGCGGTCCACGTTGCGGGTGCACGGGCCCCCGTCCTTCGAAGTGGACGTAGTCTTCTGCCTTCTGGTCCTGCTGCGTGGTGCCGGAGGGTAACGGTCGCTCACTCCTGTTCCTCGGACGGGCTGGTCCGCTGCTGGCTCTTCTGTCCTGTGCACACGGGCCTCTCGATCTTCTGGCACTCTCCTGAGCTCCGGTCGGGCTGATCTGCTGCTGGCGGGCCTCCGCTGCTGGGCTCTTCTGTCCTGGGCACACAGGCCCCTCGATCTTCTGGTGCTCTCCTGAGCTTCGGTCGGGCTGGTCTGCTGCTGGCGGGCCTCCGCTGCGGCACGGGGACCCCGGTGGTAGGGCTCACGGGCCCTACGTATTCCTGGGCTCGCAGGCCCTGTGGCAGGGCACACGGGCCTCTGCGCGTTTGGCCTTCTGGGCACGCAGGCCCTCTACGGGCACGCCGGCCACGCGATTGCTGGGCACACAGCCCTTTTTGGCAGGGCACACGGGCCGCTGCCCCTGGTAAGGCACACGGGCCTACCCAAACTGCCGGGCACGCAGGCCCTCCAACAGGGCGCAGGGGCCGCTGTTCTGTTCCGGAGCACGTCGCTCCCCAAACCTGCTGGGCTTACAGGCCTACCGACAGGGCACACAGGCCCTTCTAGGATGCAGGGCACGCCGGCCCACCTAAACTGCTGGGCACACGGGCCCACCCCACCGACAGAGCACACGGGCCCCTCTGAACTGCTGGGCTCACCACCCTCCTTCCACTGCTGCCGGCACACGAAGATTCGCATGGGCTTCATCGCCAGTGTTGTACTCCGGTCATTCTCTCATACACAGGCCTCAAGAATGACACGGAGCCAATGCTGCTGTGAACTGTCTTTATTCACTCCCAAACACCAACTGCCGTTTTCCCCTCCAGCCCCCTCCCTTTCCTCTTTCTTCCCGCTCTTTCTTCGTAGCTGCTCTTAAAGTGGCAGTGTCCCCTTTGTCCACGTACAACAGTGTTCCTGGACACTTCCTGCCTCTGTGGATTTGCTCATGGTTTCTTCAGTGTTATTGCTCGTGGCGCCTTCTTATGCAATGTGCCCCTACGACTACAAAAACAAAAAGTGCTGAGGGTTTGCATGCAGCAGCACAATATCTGGCCCAATGCTGTGCGCGTATGCATGCTTCCGGGTAGGTTCCATGGTCCTAGGATCAGCAGGATGAGTGATGCGCTCAACCATTTCACCTTCAGCCTTTGAGGGACATCCTGGAGGTGGTCTGTCTATCCCTCTATGGATCCCTCTGTCTTTTGTCACATCTATCTCTCGATCTATCTGTCTGTCTTTAGGTCTCTTCAACTTCCCATCGTTGCCTCTCTAACCTATCGACCTCTCTACCCGAATTTAATCGGTGCCAACAACTTCAAAGGCATTTAAGCGCTGGGGATGATAGCTTTCAAACCTCGACAGTGTTTTATAGTTGCATCAGAAAGTCAGTTGGAGGCGTGTGTCTTCCGGGTCAACCTAAAAAGGACCTCCCGTTGCTCTGGGCCACGTAAAGAAGGGAGGGGGGGGCATCACATGGTCCTTGTCACTATTTTGTATTTGTGTTTTATTTGCTATTTATATAATGCCTTACACCAAGGTGCTGTACATAAGCCAATTTACAGTACAATACGTATGAATGAGTGCACAATGAAACAATCCATCAAAAGAATATGAGTAGCAGGAATTAACATTTGAAAGGGAAGGGAAGACAAATTAGGTAAGTAATTAAGATTGAAGAAAATAATCCTTCATGGAGGAGCAAAATAAGGAAGAAGAGTCCATAGCACGGTGAGAGAGAGGAAGAGTGTTCCAGTGGAGCAGAACAAGCAAAGAAAAAGAGTGAAACGCTACTGAGCACAGGGAGGACGAGGAATAGATAATAGATATTGAGATTGAGAGTGCAGGACACGAGAAGGAGCATAAAAAGAAAGAATAGAGGTCAAATTAGAAGGAGCAAGACCATAAAAAGATTTAAACAATACTCAGGAAATTGGATTTAAGCCGAGAATGAATAGCTAGACAACCAATAGAAGATAAGGAGGCAGAAATAGAATCACGAGGAGTGAGCAAATACAAAAGACGAATTGAGGCATTAAAGGCAGACTTTAAGGTAGCAAGATGAGAAATAGGAAGACCAAAAAGTAGAACAGAGCAATAAAATTACAGTGAAAAAATAAATAAAAGAATCTTTTGGTAGCACTAAAGGTGAGAAAAGTCCTCACTTTATGGACATTAAGGAGATGATATCGACAAGAGCGGGTGTTAGTAGAAATATGATAAGTAAAGGATAAGACAGAGTCAAGATAGAAACCAAGGTTACGCGCAGTAGAGGAAATAGAAAGTGGGGAGAAACAAGACAGGAACAAGACATAGGATGTAGGGGAGGGGAAGGTATAGTACAAGCTGGGAAGAAAAGAACTTCAGTTTTTGAGGCATTACGAACGAGAAAATGACTGGACATTTAAGTCTTAATATGGCTTTCACGTCCTGCCAGGAGGGCGGACATGGCCTTTAACAGCCCAGCATGCAGTACTAAGGCAGCCCCAAGTGAAGCAAGGGCCTCAGCCCGGGCTGTGGGCCATTAAAGGCCATGTCTGCCCTCCTGGCGCAGCCGATCTCCCTATGAAAAATGAAAGAAAAAAGCTTCCCTGCCATTTAGAAAAGGGTCTAAGTCCCTTTTACATGTCTATGGCAGCAGCCAGACGGGAGGCACTCCAGGACCGGAGCGCAATGCTCCGGTCCCACAGGTAAGTGGAGGGGTTGGGGAGGCAACAGGGAGAAACTACCTGTTGCCTCTCCAAAGTTAAAAGAAAGAACACCACACAGGGAAGCGCTTCAGGTGGCTGGGACAGTGGGCAGGGATTGTGTATTCTCGCCCCCTGTTCCAGCCACCTAATTGGCTGAGCAGTCTTCCCCAGGTGCAAATAGCTCAAAAACAAGTCAAGAGATTTTTGTGAATAACAGGTATAAAAGAAGAAAAAGACAAAGAGTTGGGCATCATCAGCATAGAAGTGGTGAGATAACCCGAAGGAAGAAATAATGGCAGCAAGAGGGGCAGTGTAAAGAGAAAAAATGAAAGGACCAAGAACAGAACCTTGGGGCACACCATGGAGAAGGGGAGAAGCGTCTGAACAGGTCCGAGCCCATGACACCGAATAAGAGCGGTTAGATAGATAGGAACAAAACCAAAATAGCACAAATCCCGAGAACCCAAAAGAGGGAAGAGACAGCAATGTACGGTCCACCATGTCGAAAGAAGCAGATAGATCCAAAAGTATGAGAATAGAGGAATGGGTAGCGAGCTGAGAGTAGAGAATTACAGAAAGAAATAAAAGCAGTTTTGGTAGAAAGAATAGGGCGAAACCCAGATTGAAAACGAGGAAGAATGGAGTTAACAGTCACAAAGGAGTAAACCTACGAATAGACAAACCATTCCAGAAGCTTAGAAAAATAAGGAAGTTGAGAAATAGGGCAGAAATTTGAAAGAGAAGAAGGATCTAGAGAATTGTTTTTTCCAAATGGGAAGGATAGTTGCATGCTTGAATGAAAGAGGAGAAGTGGAAGTGCAGACAAAAATATAATGTAGAGGAGGAGCCAAGTGCCTCTACCGGAAGTCCCGCCCCCATTTTGCCTACATGTTGGCAACTGGAAATTGCGAAATGTGCAACACCACTGATGGTATTTATACCGTGAAGAGTCCTAGAAACAAGGTATACATTGGGAAAACCCTACATGATGTATCCGCAAAGAAATGACAGTCTTCTGAAGGAAATTCAGGAAGAAGAGTGAAGATGAGTGAAAGAGAAGACTGGTGATGTCAACTGAAGCAGAAATGTGGCACCCAGAAGAGATGCCAATGAAGAAGGTGAAAAGACCTTATAGAATCTGAGGGCGAAGTAAAGAATTGAGCAACATTTCACGAGCAAAATGAAAATTGCACGTACGGGAAAAGCACTGAGGAAAATGCAAAGCTGTTTTGTAAATTGTACAGATGCCGTAACGCCAGCATACTAAGTAATCATAAGGCTGGCTATATATAGTGAATAGACTGCAGGCAATGCCTCCAATATACATATATAAATGAGTATAGAATCTGGATGTTCCACAACGCATTTTAGCAAACTGGGACCCTGTAAATAGACGGGCTGAAAGTGTAGCGAAGTAGAATAAAACAGCTGACGGCGAAGGAAGATTCGAGAAGGCTTGCCTGGCCCAGTGTCAAGTGTTGAAGCACCCAAGAAACTGGTTATCTACTTGAGAAGATACAATGAATGTGAGAATTGAGCCGAGCTCCTGTTTGAGGTGTAATGGAAAAGCACTAGAAGTGCCAGGTTTTATTCATTTGATAGTATTAAATACAATGAAGGGGCTCAAACTTGGTTTCCTGTCACATGGTCAGATGAAAATAGACTTTTGGCAAGCTACAAGACCAGACGATAAGGCCATGCTCACACTCCCTTTTATACTCAGGCGCAGTGATCCTTCGCAAATCTGAGTTCAAAGAAGCTAATTGATGGCAGACCGCAAAGTGATGATGGATGTTGGGCTAACTGGGTGGGGAGGCATGACCAAGCCAACCCTCCAGCACCTGGGGTACCAGCATGCATGCTGCTAGCGAGTGGAATATTCCAGAAGCATGCCAACCAATTGTAGAGGGCCACATAGTAAGGAGCGCTATAGTTTGAGAAGTCAATAAAACGTTGTGTATTCGTATGACACGGAAGATGACTTGCACTAGGGATGGGCTTAGCTGTCCACCTGACTTTAGAGACTCAATCACAGTCCAGTCCCCCATAGAAAGTATACATAGATGTTCCCTTTAAGTCTATCACATCCCCTAGTAGGTTTTCTTATTTTGCCACATAGTATGACGTCACTCATGACAAGTTTTTACTATATAATTGTATTTTTTCATGACAATCGTTGAGAGACTTATGACTGTGCGGCCGCCGTTGATTCCCATTGCACTTGCTGTTTTAGACAATTGCAATTAAAACAGTTGTGTTGTTGCCAACTTCCTGAGTCGGTCTGATTATTGATGTATGAGTAAGATCTGCATTCCCCTCCCCATCCATCTCAGATACAGTTACCTCGTCAATAATTAAAGACTAGTAAGATAAGAATCAAGAGAAGGATAGGTTTCAGAATAAGAGAAGAAGGGATAGGGTCATTAAGAGAAGCAGTGGGATGGGCACGCGAAGGAGCAGAGAGATATCAGAGTTAGAAACAAAAGAAGAAATAGCCGTAGGTGATAAAGAAACAGAGGAAGAGATAAAGAAGAAAAAGAAAGAGACAGAGCAATCGCCACTCGAAGACTAGCCACTGTAGATATAAAAATATGTACCAAAACCATCGGCAGTTCAAGTCTACTTAAGAGAGTAGTCAGGAGAAGGAGGAGAGAGAAGATGGGAGAGTGATTGAAAGAGACGTCTTGGGTGAGAAGATTAGGATTGTAAGAGATCAGAATAGTAGGAGAGATTAGAGGAAAAGATTACCTAGTATGGAGTAGTCGCAAAGGGGTGTCAGATATTTTCGGACTGTACATTTAGGGCGCTATGCAGCAGTGTTCCTGTGTTCCTGTCTAGAATCAGACACTAGCCCCTGCAGGCAGCCAGTGAAGTTTGGGTAGGGCAGGCAAGATGTCATCACGCCTAGGGTTGTTTGTAACAGAATCTGTAGACCATTCAAAATCTTTTCAAAAGGGTCCTAGCAACTCACAATACATTACTGTAGTAGTCCAGCGTATGGTAGCCTGTGCAATAGCTGCACACTGGTGTACAGATGGAATGGTTTAGAGATGATGTAGGCACATAAAATAATGATTGGTGCTGCTGAGAGGGCTCAAAGCCATCTTAAGAAAGTTTGAGGCCCAGGGCAAGGCATATTTGACCCCCCTCGTCCAAACCAAAGAAAATGAAATGGTCAAAAACCACACATAACTTGATACTGTAGGCAGCATTCAAAATACATCAATCATTGGCCCTCCCTTTAAGGTCATCTGTTCCCTTCATCCGTACTGGAATCATGGTAGAAAGTGTAGATACAGGAAATGGATCAGCAGTTGTATGGAAAAGGTACACATATCCCAGCATATATGCAGGACAGAACCCATATCGAAAACCATGGGGAAGTTGCATATACCACAGCTTATGGTTTGAGCTTTCATTTTAAGTCACACATCATGGAAACAGGCACAGATTGGGAGCCATGAGAAAGGTACTGCACACATGCTATAGCACAAATAAATGACAGCAATGTGAAGCTACAGTATAAGGAAGGTAGACAGTAGGGATGGGCAAGCCTTAAAGTGCTGAACTCGAATGCTGGTTCAAACCTTTAGAGGAAAGGTTCAAATCAGCTCCAGTCATTCGAGCCTCCACGGAGATGCCTCACAAATCGAATCGAGCCTGGTTGGTAAATGCTTGATTCAGACTGAATCAGCTCGACCCAATTCAAGCCACAAGTCACTATCGCTCGAATTGGGTTAAAACATTTCTAAAATCCACAGGGATTTTAAGAAAGCATGGGGCAGGTTCTGATATCATTTTGGGGTGCAAGTGATGAGTTGTGTGTCGCCATCTCATCACTTGCTCCACGGAATACTTGCGCCCTCTTCTCAAAGTGCATCACAGATGCGCACATTCAGATGCACGTGCCCACCCTCTTAGTATGTTTGTACCAAAAAGGGTGTGTTTCTGCACATTCCAAGGTGCATCTCGAATCCAAAAATGGCTTAAAGATACACACATGGGGCCTCATTACGACCCTGGCGTTAAGGGTTTAACCGCGCCGTAAAAGGTGTCGGCGCCGTTAAACCCTTAATGCCTGATTACGAGGTCCCTTTGCGGGACCCGACCTTAACAGCCGTTAAAGTAGGGACCCGCAAAGAGACTTTGGTGCTAATAACGGTACCGCAATTTACGGTACCGTTATTAGCGCCTTCCCCATTCCCATTGAGCCCTATGGGGCAAAAATGGGAATGGGGAAGGGCCATGGCGGCATGGGGAATTACCGCCCCACCAACCTCGGAATGGGGTGGTAATTCCCCATTCCGCCATAGCGGACACCGACATGGACCATGGTGCCTCCGCCTGGGTCGTAATGAGGCCCATGGAAACTAGACGGGGATAAACATGGTGCACCTGTCCACTAATCTGTCGTCATAAATAAAAGCACTAGTTGAGTATTCGTGTATAATTCTCAAGCGTCTTTTGCTGTCAGTTCTTTACATAATTCCAGCGCATGTTTTCTATCCTGATGTGTGGTTTATACACCAGATGTGGCCCCTTAACCTGGGTACAATACGCTCCGAGCATGTGCTCCAAATGAGAGCACATGCAATCCTCAGATAGGAATCCTCAGATAGGGAAGTGGGTGTCTGTTACACCCCGCAGTTTAGTGAAGTATGTCAAGAACATGTCAGTGGGAAGGAGGTATCCGAAAATATGCATTCTCTTCTGGCTCCTGAATATTGGGTGACAAAACATATTTAGTTTTTTAATATGTGTTAAGGTGGAAAGAGGCCCTAAAGCAGAAGTAGCACAGGCTGTTGATTTCACAACGTCTTGCAGAAATGACTTTTTCCAAGTTATAGAACACCATGCTCATGCTTGAAGGAAGGGTGAAGGGGAATGCATTTATGAGATGTGATGACTGATAAGGGCTTGAGAGTAAATTGATTACACCAAACACCTGGATGAGGTGACTGAAGAACGGGCTAAGGGAGGGTGCTCTTCCTGGAGGTAACCGATTAACAGTACTTGGTTACTTTATCCGACTGTCAGATGGGGCAGAAGGGGTAGAAACAAATACAGTTCAACAGTGACTGAAATAGAATGCTTTTTTATTTATTTGCATTTTTAAAGCGCTCACACAGCCCGGGGGCATCGAGGCGCATTACAGGACATTATGGGGCCAATATTTTTTGGGCACTGGCACTTATTTTTTTACAAATTAAGCACTGATGCCAGGGTAATCGCCGGCCCTGTCATGCATTATCTGGTAAATGCCACAACAGCGGTATGAACCGCTGCTGTTCCACTAGCATGTCTATACCTCAAATAGAATTGAGAAAAGGTTTCCTTTTTCTTTACCATTTCACGCTATGAACTGTGCTCCTTACACCTAGGAAGCCAGTCGTAGATTTGTGTTGAGAGATTGCTCCCTGCACTACTGTGCGCAAGGGGACTGGCCAGACAGCACTTGTGCAGCTGCACAGCCCTCCCTGAAATGTGCAGTCACCATCCCGGGAGGATAGCTCAGCAGCAATGTGCTCTCCTTGGAAGCAAGACGACATGAAGCAACACAGGTTCGATCCCTGGGTCCGTGCTTAGAAACCTTTGGGTATTTAAGCGTGTTATGAGTACACAACTAATACAAAAAAAATGAAACAATTATGCAACAAAAACAAAATAATAATAATAATTCCTGTAACAGCACCTCGATGCCCGCGGGCTGTCTGAGCGCTTTAAAAATGCAAAAAAAAATAAAATGAAAGGTGATCTCTGCATTTCTGAAATGAACACAAATGAGAAAAGCACCTCCTCATCCTGCATTTCTTTTTATGCTCCCATTGCATCAATTTTCTTCCCACCCATAATACTGAATTTCACTGCTTCAGTGTTCTAGAATTCATTGTTACCAAAGAGCTATTTTCGAGTCAAACCATCAAACACGCATATCGATATGAGTGGCTCAAATTCTTGTTTGAAAGATTCAAACCATTTTAAGCCTCAACTCCAAAGGGTTTGAATCTTTCTGGCAGTGTCAAACCCCCATTGTTTAGATAGGTTTGAGTCAATTTTGCGCAGGTTCGCCCTTCCACAGTACACATACACCTACTGCATCATAGATTATGGGAACAGATTAGCAGAATAAAAGTGGGAGTAGGGGAGTGGAAAGAGGAGGGAATGGAAGGATGGTTCAGGGGCAACGCGTTTGTCTTGGAAGCAAGACAACATGGCCGAACACAGGTTGAAATCCCAATCCCGTGCTTAGAAGCCACTCGCTGGTATTAAGCGCATTAAGAATGAACAATAAAACGAAACAAACATTATATGCTTATTTCAACCACCTTACAACAATCCTCTGCCCTCCCCTGACTTTGCACCATAGTTGAAAGACAGCTCTAAGTCACATACAAAAGGCTCATCACTGATCTGAGCATGGCATTGCAGATTCACCTTTGACACCGTATTGCTTTTTGCTACAAATTCAACATGAAGTCAATTAAAATTAAAAAAACTAAAAAATGTAAAATCTAATAAATTAAAAAGAGAAATAAAAAATGGCAGCTTAAATTGTTTGTGGAGAGGGACTGGCATTGCCCTAGCTTTTCAAATCTGCTAATTATTAGTATTTTGTTAAAATAATAACAGCATTTGATGTCAAGAGGTTCCGAACCTTTGTGAAAACATTTGATGCCTTTGTCGATTATTTCAACCTGCCTGGGGCAATTACATCGATAGAAGGACTACTTCCAGCTTGCAAGCAAGTGCAAAGTACACCAAAGCAATCCAAGCTACGAGGATAATAGCTTCTCCAAGAGCACACAAGCTTCAACTTCATATTGCCTGTAGTTTGTGTGTATTTTTCTTGTTTTTATTCTTTTCAGACATGTAAACAAAAGTAAAAACAATAGAATTTTAAAAATGGCAGTTCAAAAAGGCATTCGAAGGGATGAGAGTTGAAATGGATACAGGACACAGACTTGTAGTCATATGAAAAAAGACCACACACCCCTGCATAGAACTGTGTTTAGATTTTGAGTGGGAACAAACAATTGGCTTTTGATGTCAGAGGATTTAGAACCTGTACTTATCCAGTGTTGCTGCACAGGGCCTCTAGTGATGACCGCATCACACTGCAGGGATAACTTGCTGCTCCAGCGCGGGGGGGGGGGGGGGGGGGGGGGTCAGTGAACATATCCTCCTACTTGACGCATCAGGGGAGCCTCTGCACGTGTTTTTGGAGAGGGAACTAAAAAGGGGCGCTATAAGTGATACATTTTAATCCCATGTTACTTACAGTATGTTTTTTTGACATTTATCAATAGATAAATAAAAGCAAGAAAAGAAAATAAAACAAAATAAAAGTATACAAGGCCATTTCAAAAAGGCATTGCGAGATGTGGTATTTGAACTCAGCTCTCACAAACTGCTCAATTAAAATGTGTTTGCATTAACTTCTATTTTCATGCACTTTTGGTCATAAGCTACCAATTATGTATACATGTATATGGATATGTGAATTTGGGAGGTAGGGGAGTAGTGGGTGGGGGTGTCGCATGGGCTGGAGGTATGGGGTGCAGCCCCTTGTTTAAAAAAACGGGTTGATTTCATGATGCCAATAAACACACATAGGGCCTCATTACGAGGTATGCCGGTAAGGCAAAAACGATGCCGGTGTGGTAATACCGGCATCGTTTACCGTCCCGTTGCATTCCGACCCGCAAACCCGGTATTAGCGGCACACTAAACAACGGTGCCACTAATAGTGGCATAGGCGCGTACATGCGCACCTTCAGCGAGCATATACCTGCATGCCGGTAATACGGAGTAATTCCAACCCACTCATACATGCAAATACCGGCATCGTGAAGCCGGTAATCACGGCCTGCACGATGCCGGCCATACAGGCATCTCAGACCACCCGCAAACAGCAAGCAGGATACAAGGCAGCTGCCACAGGTGCACACAATCCCCACAGGTGGAGTCAATGGAGGCTGTGCCAGTATAAACTGAGCACACCCACACACCACAACCCCCCCACAGGTGTAGGCAATGTAGAGTGGCCCAGTACAAAAGGAGCACACCTACACACCACCCCCTTCCTACACCAAAATGCTAACACTAGCAGTTGCAATCATGGCACTGGAGGACATGCCTATACTGCTACAACTACAGCAACAGCAGCAACAACAACAACTACAGAAACAACAACAGGCAGCACAGAGGAGACGCAGGAGGAGAAGGAGGGTGAGACAGGGCCAGCAATTACCACCAGCGCAGCCACCAGTGCCTCGCAGGCAGCCACCAATCCCTCGCACCAGACCCAGCCCGTTCAACCTAACCCCTGAGCAGATCCACACCCTGTACCGGTTGGACCGTGACACCATCACCACCATAGTGGACATGATACAGAACGACATTGCCAGCCACATAGGAATACGCACTGCCATCCCCCCACTACTAAAGGTGGTGTCTGTGCTACACTTCCTGGCCACAGACAGGCACCTACCAACACACAGTGGGCCATCTGCATGGCATTTCACAACCACTATTTTCACGCATGCTGAACCAAGTGCTGGATGCCCTCCTGAAGCACGCAAGCACCCTACCACGGACTGCCCAGGAGATAGCCGAAACCAAAGTAGGCTTCCATGCACAGGCAGGCATGCCCAATTGTGTCGGTGCCATCGACTGCACCCATGTGGAATTGGTAGTCCCCCATGCCATTGAGGCGGTGTACCACAATCGCAAGCAATACCACTCCATCAATGTGCAAATGGTATGGGACTCCAGGAAGATCATCACCCATTGCTGCGCCCGTTTTCCTGGATCAACACATGATGCCATGTTACTGGGTAATTCCACGCTACCCCATCACATGGAGCGACATGCCGGACCACGTGCCTGGCTGCTTGGTGAGTTGCACAACCGTCCCATGGCAGTGCTTTGGGGTACTGATGTGTGGGGATGCATATGGGGTGAATACTGCACCTGTGTGGTAATAGCCATTGATTGGAGAATGCATGCAGAGCCAAAGACTCCTGACCTGAACCAGTCAAACGGTACATGACACTTCACTGGGCCACATATCACAAATAATGCATATCGATGAGAACAAGTAAGAGACACAACCAGGCCACCATGGTGATGGCAAGCAATGCATGAATGAACAGGATGGCAAGTGTGGCAATGTGGGCAGTGTGACCATGCATAGTAAATAATGAACAGCATGAATTGGAGTCAAAACATTGTAGCACTACCACAGCATATCTGCCTCAGCATGCATGATTACACCCTGCATCATCTATTAAACGCCATCCAGACTACCACACCTCATGACAGTATAGATTGCACTTAGATAACATTTCTTCATGCTTACAGGGACATGTGCATGGCCACACCAAATAGCTGCCACCATGACTGTGCTCCCTGAATGTGGCAGTTCAGAGTGACACACACCTATTTCAATCTACTTGCAGGTGATGGAGGATATCCCTTCCGGCCGTGGCTACTCACCCCTGTGCGTAACCCGCAGAACAGCCATGAGGAGGAGTACAATCGTGTGCACACCCGTACCCGTGTTGTGATTGAGCAGACCTTTGGCCTGTTGAAGGGGCGGTTCTGCTGCCTCAGCAGGTCTGGTGGGGCACTCCTATATAGGTCTGAGAAGGTGGCAAAGATCACCATAGCCTGTGTCATGCTGCACAACATGTGCATCCGGAGAAATGTACCACTGCCACCTGACATTGACATGCATGGGCCGGGTGAGGATGATGAGGATGGAGACAGAGGTGAAGTAGCCCCCCTGCCAGTACGTGATGCACGGGATGGCCATGCTGTACGCCAAGCACTAATTCACAAGTACTTCTGAAACACATGGACTATGAAAGACTTGTGTCAGTCAGACACTGGGCCAATGTGGACATGAACACAGGGAATGTTGGGAGTTGGGCACTGAACACCGTACCACATTAAATGGATGCACACAAAAATAACAATGTCCAGTCATGGATTTTTCTTATCACAACGTGTGTATTATTTACAACAGCAGAAATGTGCCCACTCCCCCCTCCCAGACTCCCCAACAAACTCCCTGACCCCCTCCAACAAACTCCCTGACCCCCTCCAACAAACTCCCTGACCCCCCCAACAAACACCAACACCCCCAATAGACTCCACAAGATGCACCCCTTCACCCCCAACCTTGTGTCCCACTACCATTGTCCCCCCACACTACTTCCGGGACTTCTTCCTGTCCAGAGGCGGCATTTCAGTGTGCCTTGCACTCCTACGTGTGTGGCGCACTGGGCTGGTGGGGACAGATGAAGCTGGTGTGGAGGTAGTAGGTGATTCGCTGGCAGGTTCCACACCTCCTGCAAGCCGTGGCCGCTGCATATGAAGCAGCATTGAGGTCAGCACCTGTGTCACCACCCCAGGCAGTCCCTCATTAGCCGAGCCGATGCATTGACAGCGGCTGTGTTTGCTTCAATGGCTGCTTTGGTCCCTGCAATTGCTGTGGCAATACCCCGCCTGGTTTCCTCCCCGTCCGCTATGTACTGGCGGAGTAGGTCTAACATGGCCTCCTGTTGGGCCTCCACCATCGACAATCGTGTCTCCAGGGTTCTGGAGGAGGCTGGAGTGGTGGGTTGTGCAGTCACGTGGATGGCATTTTCGGGACTGGACTCCTCAGAGATGGGTAGGTCACAGTCACGGAGGCAGGGATCAACTCCACTGCAGGTGGGTGACTGCAGGTGTTGGGGCGAGGGGGTGGGCACGGGGCTCGGGGTGGCCGGGCATTACACCTCAGTGTCTCCCTCAGGCTCCACACTGGCATCAAGTTCTTCCCCAGTGGAGGCGGGTGCTTCCAGGAACTCCCCTTGGACAGGTGTGGGTGTGGCCTGCTTGTCTCCAGCGGAGGAGGTGGAGGTGGTTGCCCTCTTCTTACGGTGTGGGGCGGATGCCCTCACAGTTGTCTCCTGGGTTACTTCTTCCTCATCAGTGCCTGGGGGGGTAGAAAAGATACAGGGCATCAGTGATGGTGTGACATGGCAGTGGCGGTGCTGTTCATTATTCATTTGATCATGCTTTCATGTCTTACAGGTGTGTCACACAGGGTATTCAGAGAGGGCATGTAAGCATTCACTGCATGGCAGGTGGCATGCCGTTGATTTTGGGTTTGTGTGAAGTAGCACATGGGCAAGCTCCAGGTGTGTTGGCTGTGTGTTGGTTAAGGGATGGGCACTCAGCATGCATTTCAGTGTGGCAGCGGTTGGCCCGCCATCTGTATTTGGGTATGGTCATGTGGGTGTTGGGACATGCATTGCCTTGCCTAGACTGTATACCACTTCACTTGTGCTACTTCATGTTCTCCCCTACAGGGATCTGCAGGGTCACTCACCTCCTTCCGCGGTTGATGCCGCACCCGTCTCCATCTCGCATAATCCCTCGATGGACTCAGGACTAATGAATCTGCTGGCCGTCTCCTCCCAGGGCATCAATTTGGCAGAGGGTTGGGCATCCCCGCCTGTAGCCATGGCCTCCCTCCGATTGGTGGCCATGATATTGCGTACCCTCAACCGGAGGTCATCCCACTGCTTCCTGCAGTCCCTCACACTGCGCGGGGTGGGACCTACGGCTGATACCCTGCAGGCTACCTCCTGCCAGATTTGCCTCTTTTGTTGCTGCACCTCCCACTTCTTGTTGTGGGATTGTATTTTGTCTGCATGTGCAGCTAGAGTGTCCGCTAATATGGTGAGCTCTACGTCTGAGTAACGCTGTTTACGCAGCCGGGGGGTGGTCTTCCTGGTAGCCTTTGACATCCTCTATGGATTTCCACTGTGCTCTCCGAGTATCAGCTGGTGGTTATGGAGGATGGCAATGGATTGTGTTTTTAAAGATGGCCGCCAGCCCATTTCCCGTTCCTGCGCGATGACGTAATTTCCGGGTCCGTTTTTTGACAAACACGGTATTACCATGCCGGTATTACCATGCCGGTATTTAGGGGTTGGTATGAGGGGGTACCGCTATGGGCGGGTCCCGCGATGCCGGTATAGGGGAGTTAGAGGCCCTTTAGCGGCATAGCGGTATTGCCACTACCGGCATGGGGGACGCGCGTGCTCGCGCACTTATAATCACCCGCTATTAGCGGGTTCATACGAGCACGGACCCGCTCATTCCGGCATGCCGGTAATGAACCCGGTTTTACCGGGCAACTTGTAATGAGGCCCATACTCTTTAATAGCAGTCTATGAAAAAACACAGCACCACTGCTCCTTATTCAGACGTACATGCACTAACCACTTTACAAGTGCCATACACGTGAAACCCATAGAAGCATAAAGACGTGTTAACACCCGCCCCCCATACATATCACTATGTGCTCACCTAAAGCCTTTGCATAGGCAGTAGGGTTTGCTTCTAGTGCCAAACTGTGGAGAGAATGGAGAAGTGCAGTTAGTTTCTCTTTAGGCATGTGAAAATGGGAGAAAAGTAGTTAAATTGACCACAGGTCTCTCGATGCCGTCTCTTCACGGCAAGGGGTGTGTCCAATGTCAGTTGTTGTATTTGCTTATTCCTATATTTGGATGCTGTATTGTTATGTTCGTTCAGGCACCCGGTCCTGCGTATGCTTGTGTGGAATGTTTATGATTGAAGGCGAGTGGGGATTCTAGAGAACGGATGTTGGCGTGAGGTACGAAAGGAGTGGGAGCGAGTACAGGATTGGGCGCCGGGATTACACTATTAATTAAATAAAACTTGAAGAAGCACCTGAGGTTTCCAGTGTCGGCTGTAATACTTCAATTGGCGACGAGGAGGGTCCACCCGGCGCCGGCACCAATGCGTTGGGAAAGAAGCGAGAGCTGGAGCTCCGAGCAAACAAAGTTATTTGCTTGTGCAGATGGTCGATTATAAGTCTGCAACAGGAAAAGAAAGGATCAAAGGTTCCGGAAGGGAAATTTTCTTTTAAACGACATTTGTTTTGGTCGCGCACACGCGCGCGTAGGGGACAGAGGTCGCCCATCATCTCACGTTAGAGTAAAGCACCACATAAAACGTCACACAGGTCACATGACGCGCCTCCATTTTGGATTAAACGAGGAAGTCAGGCGAGGATGTTGCGAGGCATGCTTCATCCTCGTCACAGTACTTAAAAAAAATGTTTTTGTTTGTTTTGGTGCAGCAGGAAATAATATATAAGAACATCTTTCGCAAGGAAGTGAAGTTTCTGTTTTTGGGTCATACTAGGGTTGGTGAAGTCTGACTTTGTGATACTATATGCAAGTCTTGCATATAGTGAATGTTTCAGTATAATCTCAATTAAGCATTCGAAGGAGGATCTGTTCAGGATTTGTGGACGATTTCGAATATGCAAGGAATTAGCATTCAGCCGCCAGCCAGTTTTCTTCCGACTCCTAGACAACCTACAGTGGTTTGGTCCGAATGGAAGGAGTTTTGGTTGAATTATATTTAAACTGTGGAACAAGAAGGACTCACCCCTCGGAAGAAGAAACTTTTATTGCTCCATGCTCTAGGGTTGGAGGGACAAAGGAAGTATAGAGAACTTCCAGAATTACCAGTTGATGAGGCTGGTGACGTTGATGAGCATGATAAGGCAATCAGACAATTAGATAAATATTATGCCCCAGAGACTAATGTAGCAATAAATAGATACAATTTTTACACGAGAACCCAGAAGGAACAGGAAAGCATCGAAGATTATGTTTCGGCTCTGAGGTTGTTGGCCCGTATGTGTCACCTTGGGAATGGAATCACCCTTGATGACCTTATTAGGGATCAAATTATAATTCATACGAAGGACACGCTCATTCAAGACAGGTTATGGATGGTAGGGAACCCGTCTCTACCCGAAACCATTGCCATTGCGAAAAGAATAGAACACAGTCAATTGTGTTCTAAACAGATGATAAATAAGAAGCAAGAAGCCACTCAATGCATGTTACAGAGTAGTAGCAAAAATACGCAAGAAGTGGAAGAACAAGGACTGATTAATGTTGTGGGAAACAAAGATCGAGCTGAAGTCACCATGAACAGAGGCAATAAATACAAGGGATCAGAAATCAGAGGAAGTTTCTCTAGAGGGAAGTCTGGGACCAAACCTGAATTCAGGTCCCAGAACACGCAAGGAAGAGACAGTGACAGATGTTTCAATTGTGGGAGAATAGGCCATTTTGCTTACTCCAGGAATTGTCCTGCAATTGGGCAAAAATGTGGAAATTGCAGAATTAAAGGACATTTTGCAGTTACATGTAGATGCAAAAAGAGAATTTCAGCTACACAAGAGGAAGAAGAGGAGTCAGATGAAGAGAGGATATTTGTGATACATGAACCACCGGGTGGAGAATTTAAATGTCCAAGCTGTGAAGTTATTTTAGACTATTGGAAGTTAAAGGTAAAGGTTGACAATTGTTCACTGTGGACAATTATCACCAGGAAGACTTGGCAGAGATTAGTCACGGAAGGCCTCAGAAGCAAATTAAAAGCATCAGACATAAAGGATCCTGGTGGATTTGAGGGGTCGAAAATACGCATTGTTGGTTGGTTCTCAAGTATAATCCATTTCAAGGACAGATGTGCTCAGGTTAAAGTATATGTTGCTGAAAAAGGTGTAAACATAATAGGATGGAGAGACCAAGCAGGTCTAGGAATAAGGCTGGATCCGTGTGAAGAAGAAAAAATTCTGATTGTAAACAGCAACATAGAACAAACGAAGACAACAGTGTCAAATCTTGGAGATGGTTTGCAATCGAAGTTGGGTTTATTGAAAAATGTTGCCCATAGAATATGTCTCAAACAGGGAGCAGTACCAGTAATGCACACGAAAGCCAGACCTATACCGTTCGCCATTGTTGAGGAAGTTGAACAAGAGCTGGTTAAACTAGAATCAGAAGGAGTAATTGAAAAGATTGAGTCATCACAATGGGTGAGTCCTATTGTCGTGGCTATAAAAAAGAATGGGAAACTGAGAATCTGCGTGGATTTGAGAGATGTTAACAAAAACATCATCACAGACATTTTTCCTTTGCCAATAATAACAGAGATGTTGAATCGCATTGGGGATGCAGACACCTTTTCCACCTTGGATTTATCTAGTGCATATCACCAGATATCACTCACGGAGAACTGCAGGGACATATCAGCGTTCATCACACCTTATGGCCTCTATAGCTACAAGCGGATGCCTTTTGGATTGGCATCCGCGGCAGCAGTTTTTCAAAGAGTAATGACTCAGGTTCTTAAGGGTTTAGCCGGAACAATGGTATATCAAGATGACATTATTGTGTTTGGCAATGGCAATGAAGAACATGACAAGAGGTTGGATGAAGTGCTAACAAGATTGAAGTTGGTTGGGTTGAAAATAGAAGATAGTAAATGCAAATTCAGAGTGAAAGAAGTTGAGTATCTAGGTCCCACGGTGAATGGGAAGGGGTACAAGCCTAAGTTGGAGGCTTTGAAAGTGATTAAAGAGTCTCCTAATCCTACTAATAAGTATGAACTGAGGTCTTTCCTTGGGCTATGCGAGTATTATAATAAATTTGTAAGAAATGTTGCTAGCGTGACGGAACCTTTGAGAAAGATCATGAAAAAAGACACAAAGTTTGAATGGAGTGATGAATGCAGTGTAGCAACAAAATGCATAAAAATGAGATTTGTGGAGCTGTGGAATTGGGAGGGTTTGTTTTTGATAGATGGACTAAGGTCACTGTGGATGCCAGTTGTAGTGATCTAGGGACGGTGTTGTTGCAGATAACTGATGATGGAAAGGAAAAAGTCATAAATCATGCTTCCAGAGCGATCTCTGATACGGAAGGTAGATATTCCGTTATAGAAAAAGAATTGTTGGCTTGTGTATGGGCAGTCAATTATTTCAGAAAGTATTTGTGGGGAAGCAGATTTACCATACAGACAGACCATAAACCTTTGCTAGAAGTGCTTACTGTCCGTGGAATGTGTAAGGCTTCTCCCAGGTTGGCCAGATTAAGCCTAAAGTTGCAAAATTATCACTTTAGTGTAAAATATGTTCCAGGCAAAAGAAATCTAATAGCTGATTATTTATCTAGGTTGCCTTTGGCAGGTGACAAATTGGGTGGTGAGGAAGAATGTGAGGTTGTAGCGACTATTTTTGAAGTGATATCAAAGGAAGCATGGTTAAGTGAACTTGATAAGGACGAGACGTTACAAAAAGTTATGAAATATACTGAATCAGGTTGGCCGGAGAAAAAGTTAGTTGATGATGAGTGTATGAAATTCTGGGAGGTTAGGGATGAATTATCTATTGAGAATGAGTTTTTGGTAAGGGGAGATAAAATGATTCCTCCGCAGGAGTTGTACAAGGAGTTAATTGAAAAAGCTCACCAAGGACATCCAGGTATTACTGGTACCAAGAACAAGGTGAGGGCGAAATATTGGTGGCATGGACTTGATGGTGGAAAGATTCGTCAGAAATTGTTGGCCATGTCAGAATAGTGACAAAAGTTGCAAAAGTTACAAATTAGAACCTATTAACATCTCTACAACGGATATTCCATGGGACAGGGTAGGTATAGATATTGTGGGTCCTTATGGGAATTTGGCACATGACAAGACATTTTTGTTGGTCTTAGTAGACTACTATTCGGGTTGGTCAGAAATCAAGTCTGTAAATAAAATTGACTCTGATGAAGTGATAAAGTTTTTGATACACATTTTTAGAAGGGAGGGATATCCCAAAGTGATTGTCAGTGACAATGGGGTACAGTTCAGAAGCAAAGAGGTGAAAGAGTTTGCCAAACATTTTGGTGTTGAGTGGAGATTTTCAGCACTATATCATCCACAAACCAAAGTGTTAGTGGAGCGATGCAATAGGGTGATTGTAGAAACAATAGAATTAGCTCTGAGGAACAACATGTGTGTTGATGATGCACTTAAAGATCTGTCAGAAGGGATACGGGTAAATCGCCATTTGAAATTATGAGAGGGAGAGTACCTAACACTTTGCTTAACACTGTGTGGGTAAATTGTAGGAAAGGGGAAAATGGTGATAAGGAGGATGTGCAGGTAGAACGATGTGGGTTAAGAATCTCACCTGGTGATTTAGTTAGAATCTGGTGAGGAAGGGTGAGTCGAAGTATAGTGCCCCGGTTGAGGTCATTGAAGTTTTTAAAAGAGCAGTTAGGGTTCGAGGAGGATCCATTTGGAATTTGGACAGAGTTAGTAAGTGGAGATGGAGTGGTAGTGAGAGAGTGGTAAGTCAGAGGGAGAAAAGGTTCAATTCAAGAGCTTGTGAGTTGTTTGAAGATGATGTTAACTCTAATGGTATCGTGAATGGGGAACAAGGAAATTCAATGGGAGAGTTGAATGTACGCCGAGAGGCAAGCCCTGAGACCGGAAGTGGCAGTAGAGTTCTTCGAAGTTCAAGACTCAGAAGATTACCCAATTGGTCTAAAGACTATGTCATGGACAATTGAGTTTAGACTCAAAATTCTCTTTTGGTTATTATAACTATTTTTTTTTTTTCTCTTAATGGTTTCATTCTACAGTTTTGTTTGCTATAAAGGGGGGGGGGGGTGATCTTGTATTTGCTTATGCCTATATTTGGATGCTGTATTGTTACGTTAGTTCAGGCACCCGGTCCTGCGTATGCTTGTGTGGAATGTTTATGATTGAAGGCGAGTGGGGATTTTAGAGAACGGAGGTTGGCATGAGGTACGAAAGGAGTGGGAGCGAGTGCAGGACTGGGCGCCGGGTTTACACTATTAATTAAATAAAACTTGAAGAAGCACCTGAGGTTTCCAGTGTCGGCTGTAATACTTCATCAGTCAATATCACAAAATCAAAGACAGGTGCTCTGCTTGAGGGGTGCACCCTTCTCCCAAAGAATGGTTCAATGAGTGTTGGGGAGCAACAAGAACATCAAACATGTTATCCCTGTAGGGCAGGTGGCACCGACATATTGATATGGATTGGCTGTAAAGTATGATTTGAGCAATCTTAACTTTCAACAGTAAATGGCGTTTACAAAGGAATCAGGTGAAACTCACTACTGTCGGAAAATTCAAGTGACCTGATTCACTAAATGGCCCATTTGCACGAAATATTTGTGTTCTCACTTGGCATAACCCAACACTGGCATAACCATATGACATGTCAGACGGTAAAGAAACGTGTTTTCTCTCATACCATATGCTTTTCCCCTGCATGTCCTTTAGTCCATAGATCACACATATGTACATACCTTTTCAATCACTTTCACACTTCTTGGCAACTCTTACACCTGTTGAATCTCCAATGTGTAACCCCTTGGCACGCCCACAATCCCCCAAAACAATCCCTGAAACACCCGCCTTTTCTGATATACTAACATTTTCTATGTTTATAAAGTGGCGCACATGTATGTGACCTTAAAACAAATGTAAGTCTGCCCTACAGATGTACATTTTGGTGTGAATCACAAATAAGTACTTTTGTGAAGAGGAATACATTAAGGTGACCGACAATACTACATTTTTCAGGAATAAGTCTCACTTATTCCTGAAAAAATACAAGCCCATGGTTTCTTTTCTAATAGTGTAAAGTGCAAGCCCTATTAAAAGTGTTCGATTGAAAATAAATGTCCCCTACTTCTTTCAACAGTGGCATAACAACACTTTGTCACACCAAGGGTGGGCACAGGTTTTTGTGAGTCATGGGCACAAGCATGGGTGGACTGGCAACCAAAAGGAGCACTGGAAATAATGTTCAAAGTGGCCCCATTTTACAAATTTTGAGCAAGCCCAACTCTTTCCTATGAGAACATTTGGAAATAAAATAGGTTACCACACAAAAGAGGCCCAGGGTGAAGGCGACTGTCAGGAAATCTCATAGCGCTCCCTATAGGCCAGTCCACCCCTGGGCATGGACTGAAAAGTCCATCCTTGAACAACTCCATGGAATCCAAGTTTGGTCCAGCTACAGGTCAATTCAGCCAAATTACAAGCTTTGAAAGGGGTGTTGTTCAGGATTGTGTCCCTTTGGCAGCCCCCTCCTCACAGCCTTGTTCCCACCCCCACACAAGTTTAAAATGAGTCAGGCGACATTCATGAAAACCATCACGTGAACATAGGCCCCTGCTCTACATTGCCCTGCACTCATCCACCTAACCTCCTCTCGCTCCCGGTCTCCTTGCTTTCATGTAAAAGGCAAACAAACAAAATGGCAGCCATCTGGGACAACGTGCCAACGAGAAGGTCACCCCCTTGCAATCAATCAACATATGCAGAATGTATACATTAAAGTAGATACTGGACAGACACAGTCAGTACATAGGCACACACACACACACCTGCTTCATTTGCAAACGAACACCATACCACTGCTCTGAAAAAAGCAGGGGTTTTCATAAAGAATGTACAAACCACCAAAATCTTTTGATTGGTGAAACAAAGTAATTTTCCAGGGCGAGTGTGAAACCCAACCGAGGTAACTTTTAGAATAAACCTTACCCTTCTTGAACGGCCCTCCTTCACTATTGCAGCTTCTCTGGGAGGAAGGGGCGAGGGTCTTTTCCCTCGGGGAACCTAGATGAGTGCAATCTCCTGCCAATATGGGTCCACGTGATTGCTGAGTGTGTTGGACAGTTGCTGGGTAGATTGGTTATGGGCTGGACTCAGCCCTCCTCACCTATTTCTCAAGGAAGACGTTGTGAAATTCCGTACAGGATGTAAGATACACCCGTTCCTCAGCATGGGCCCTAACAGCATAAGGTTCTCTGGAATATAGAATATCCGGCATTGTGACGTCTCGGCGCTTATTGTGCCATGCAGGACAGTGCCCTGACACAGCTGCCAGGCAGCCCAAGGTGCATCTATTTATTAGCAATTTTTACTGCATGTGCAACGTGCCAGCTCTATATAAACAAATGTTAACCTCCCTTACCTCAGCCTAAGCATTTAGGAATACGGTGTATGTTTGTGGTTGGTTACATTGTGTTTGTTGCACACTTTGCAAAACATAACTGCTCCGGGGCACATCAGCAGTGCATCTAAGCATGGTCTATTTCCAGATTGCAGCAGCGCGCTAGAACAAGAAGATTCGGAGCTCAGCCATGAATACTCTGGGGCGGTCTGGCATTCTGAGAGGCTGTTCCACAAGTGGGGAGCAATAGCTTCTCGGATTTTGCATCTAGTTTTGGGGATAGTGCTTTGGCTAGCAGTTTATGACTACACGGTTCTTTTGGAAGAGGGGTTTGACTTTTTCTTGATGGTAAGTGAGGACATTCTGATTTCTCTGAAGAAGGTATGAGGGCTCACAGGGTGGCCATTTTGCTACAAGGTCAAGAGACCGGAGCCTAAGGGACTAGGATTCACGTTGTGCATCCATTGAGTCCAATATTCAAATGCCTCAACTCCTTTGGTTGCTTTATTGAACTGATCTTGGATACCTGTGACATGCAGGAATATGTGTGTATGTCATCTGCAAATCAGTAGAATTGTAAAAGATTCTATAATCCATAGGACCCTACTGTGGGGATATGTCTCAAGCCAACCGGAGTATATTCTTATGTGGGGATATTGCCATATATTGTCGAGTCAGCACAAGCATGTTTTCCTACAGTATAATTACTGATATTATGTGCAAAGCAACCACGACTCTGTTCTTCTAAGGGAAAACTGGCATATATTGGTGCAGCCAGCATGGAACTATAAGGTCACAGCCAGCGTGAAAACGTTTTTATACTGCAGTATATTGTGGGCAAAGGCATCATGAATAGGCGCTGGAAAAAGCTCCTGTACACTGTTCGTGAATTGCATCTATTTGGTTTTGGGATTGAAGTTACTCTACAAAATCAATTGCAAACTGGCTTTTTACCCAATTTCTCACTTAAAGGGTGTGTCATAATGCACCATTTAATTCCATTATTCAAACAAAAAAAATTCTTGGCAGGGGAGGACTCTGCCCGACCCCCTTTGGTTGGTTCAGGCTCCCTGGATATGCAAGGTTGCTCTGGCATATTTGTGGGAAATGTTTACGTGCCTCCAATTAAAGAAATCACCAGTGGCACCGGAAGAGTGACTGGTGGGCGAATGGGTATGAATGTGTGTGTGCAAGGCTGGGGCCCAGTCAAGGGGCATTGGAGCATGAACATTTTCTTAGATGTTTTACTGACATTTATGAGAAAAGCCCACTTGATAAATGTTATTACAAGGGGTATATATCTGTGTCCGTTTGTGGTGATGGGTTTATAGCACAATGGGGCTGGCAGAGGTTTTCTTTCTGTGGTATGGCATTTTCTTCACTTACATAAGGGGCAAGGCCAATATAATGTGTGTTCTTAAATGGGGATACTGGGTGCATTTGTGCAGTCAGCAGGTAAATGTTTTCTTACTGTGGCATTGCATTTTTTACTGGTGTTGAAGGCAAAGTCAATGTGCAGAGTGTTCTTACGTGATGGCGTGGTCATTGGACAAGCATTTGTACAGCCAGCAATAACATGTGTTCTTGCTTTGACAAACGATTTTTACTAGCAGTAGGGACAAAGTCAACAAGAGAATGTTTGTACATGGGGTTACTTGCTAAACTGGCAGAGCTAGCATGAACATGTTTTCTCATGGTATCATTACTATGCATAATGTTACCGGCCACGCAGATAGTTGGCTGGTACAGTTGGGTACCAGGAGCCAGACACATCCCCCTTGTTTCTGTACTAGGTAAAATTCAAGGTTTGATTAAAACACATACTGGAATTGTTTGCCTAGTGCAGTGCATGGTGTGCCCCTGCAGCAGCATGATCACCATTTGCATTGTTCACGTGTGGTGGCCCAGGCCAGCTCGAAGTGTTGCACGGCCTGTGCTTTGTTGCTGAGCTTTGTCGTGCCCACTCAGCATGGCTCAGAGGGGGGCCCCAATATTATGTATTCTGCCACTGGCTAGGGTGGTTGCACCAAAATGCCAGTCCCACCACATAATAACACTCATGCTTGCTTTATCATAGATGCCCATTAAACAATAGGATTCCACAGAAATAGCTAGACCGGCTGCACCAAAATGCCAGCATAGCCACATAATAACACGTATCATGCATGCTTTATCAAAGATGCTCAGTAAATAAATGTCATGCCATATTAAGAAATGGATAGACTGGCTGTCCCAAACCTCCAGTCTAGCTATATAACAACAATTATAATGCCAACTTTATCAACTATACCTATTACAAAATGGTGCCATGATGGCCTCATTTTTTGCTGGGCATCTTTGAAACACCCTCACCCACATCATGAGCTGCAGTTACCCAGCCTTCATCCCCCATGGGCCATGCTAGGCTGGGGAAGCAAAACATCCCCAGCTTTTCATGGTCCATTGGACATACATGCTGGGAACAGAAACTGTCAAAGAGAAACTAGGTTTCCATTTGACTGTTTAAGTCGCTCATCCGTAATGGGTGACGGTGCTAGCGGTTCGGTGCCCACTTGCCCATATGGACAAGTGGCCACGGATCACTGGTGCTTTGATTATAGTTGGTGGGCAAAATTGGTGGTGTGTCCAGAAATAGGTTTGTTTTTAATGCTCCTCTCATAGCCATGGCCAATTGTGGAAAGCACCAACCCCACCAGAATTCCATGAATTGGTGGACCAAGGATTAGAGGTTGGTGGCTGGCCATGGTGGAGATGAGCAGTTCGACTGTGCCTTCTACGTGCTACAATATTTGCAGGTAATTCTTCTCTTGATTCATTCTGCATATATAGATATATCTTTCTCGCATTATTGATTCCAGAGGATAAATGATAAATTGATTCACCTTCATTTTTCTTTCTCGAAAATATGGCAAAGAATATGAACTCTTAATAATGGATTATTTATCACCTTTTTGATCCCTCAATTATGAAAATGTAATAAACCCATTGGTCTCAGCCTGAGTGTTCCACAAGACAAGCACATCATGATCACCTCAAGGGTCACCTCAGGCAGAAAGGGATCTAAGCCCTGTTTGTCATTCAGAAAATAAAAGAAGCTATGCTTTCAGCCAAAACAAGCATTATTTCAATTTTCAATAAATGTGGGGCAGATCAGCTCTTAGGTCAACAGATGGGTGTTTGTAACCATGAAGTACTTGGGGCTTTAAGCAGGCCAAGTTCTCCGGGGGAGGGGGTAGAGAGTTTTAAATTGAGCATCAACACTCCACCACGCTTCCCACAGGGAGAAACGCCCCCTCTCCTCTCCCAAAATGCTGCTCTTGTCTCCTCCACAGCAGGGATGAAGCGACAGTGCCTACCTGGAGTGCCTCCAGGTAGGCACTGGAGCATAACGAGGAGCCAGTTGGGCACATTAAACTTCTCACTAATCACTGGAGAGAGCTACTAGAACAAAATCTGCTGTTTTATTAAGAAGACCCTTCTACCCAAGAAAAGGCATTACACTTTGTTTTCTATTATAGGCAGCACATAGGAGAATGCATGTTTTGCTTTTGATAGGACGAGGTGAGGTGAATGGAGAGAGGGCGACCACAGTTCTTCTGCATTTATGGGAAAGTCTCTGCAGCAGGTAAAGTTACCCTGGTAGTTTTCTTGCTGACATGGGAACTGGTAGCTTGTAAGGGGCAGAAGCACATCTGCTGTAGGTATTTTGTTTTTAACAAAATGTGTACGGATTTTTAAAACAGAGACATTAATGCAGCCCCTTGATAAAGTCAAATGAATTACCTTGCATCCTTCGTACCTCCCCACCCCAGCGGCTCCCCCCCACAATGTCCGTTCAGCCTCCGCCCCATCTGGTGTGCCCCCCCATGTGCCTGGCCCCCATATTTCTCTCCCCCTTCCCCTACCTTTACGTGGACTGTGCTCCTCTCCCCGTCTAACTACCGACCCTCTCCTCAGTCCCATCCCCCCAGATCGTCTCTTGTTTATTTGGGCAACCTCTGCCCCTGTACATCAGCTGGTCCCATCTCTTAATGGCATACATCCACATCTGCCACTTAGCTATAGTCTGAGTCTCTGTTCCCATCCACCTTTCTGCTATTCCTTTTGTAGCTATTATACATGCTGTGTTTACGGTTATCTCACTATATCTATTTGCTTCCATGTCCAACCACCAAATTCCCAGCAATGCACCTCTTGGGGTCATCAGCATTGGCCTTTCCAATACCCCTTCCACCTCCCTTTGTACTCGCCCGAGTATCTCTTTAACACAATGCCAGTCTCTGACCATGTGCATACGTGCCTTTAGTTGTGTTGCATTTAGGGCATGCATCGTCCTCTCTTCTCCCCATCCTTCTCAATCTCTCCTTAGAGTAATATAGTTGGTGTGAATGTAAATTGTATCAGTGGCAGTCTAGCTGCTATCGCCACCTCCCTCGGGTGCTGCAGTGCCCTCCTCCACACTTCCTCATCCAGGTTTCCCTGGATCCCTCTCCCATCTCCACTTCAGGTCCCGTAATCGTCTAGTTCAGTTCACTGTAAGTGCTGTATAGAGTGTCGATACATGCTTCTCTTTAATCACACCGTCTAACATATTCCGTTCCAGTGGGGAGGCCCTCTGGACCTCGCTCTTTCTTCCAAAGTGTGGTGTCAGCGCACATTGTAGGTATCTATAATGGTCATGCCAGTTCAGCCCCATTACTCCCTCATCTCTAGAAAGGCTCTAATGTGTGAGGTCCCCACCACATCCCCAACCGTTGTCATCTCCCGTCGTTTCAACCCGCCCCCCCCATTCCAGGTGTTGTATCTGTTTGATTAGTCTATTTTCCCATAGTCTAGCGGCCAAAGTGAGCCGACTGGCCATCCCAGGTATCTATGGGCTTAGGTCCATACTGTCCCCACCACCTTCTTAATCGATGGTTCTTTCAGGCACTGGGCTTTCCCATATAGAAGCTTCTCCCATCCGCTTCTTGCCAACAGCTCCTGTTCTATGTCCACTAAGGTGTCTGTTGCCCCTCAATATAACGTATCATCATTTGCTATGGCCAATTGTGTCACCCAGTAGTACAGCCTGAGGTTCGGTAGCATAAATCTGCCTTCCCAGTGGCAGTTATACAGTGTCTAGTGTAACCTGCAAAGTTTTGTGTTCCCATAAGAGGCTCCTTATAGAAACACAAGATAGAATGGCGTTCTATCTATCCTGTCAAAGTCACCCATTGTTATGGCTCTCAGAAATTGTTGGATTATGTACAATAATCAGGGGAGGGTCACCATATTGTACTTTACCACCCTTCCCATCAGCGAGATAGGGCGGGTTCTTCACTGTCTCACATCCTGTTGGAATCTCTGTGTCGCTGGCTCAAGACTGAGCCTATCAAAACAGCTCTCATCCTTTTGGACAAACAGCCATATGTACTTAAAGACAGCTTTCTCTGTCCTCAGTGGCAGGTTTACTCTCTGGTTTCCCTCTCCACCCTCGACAGGGTGGAGAGGGAGATGTATCCCAGTTGATCTGCAACCCAGAGTAACTCCCAAATTCCACAAAAATATCCATGGCCCTTGGTCTAGATCTTCCAGAATTCATCCAAAACAGCAGGATGTTGTTGGCATAAAGTGATATTCTATCTTCTCTGTCCCCCCCCACCCGAAATACCCCATCAACCCCAGTTCTCCTCTGCCCCATTCCGCCAATGGCCCCAGTGCTAGAGCAAACAGCATGGGAGACAGTGGGCACCTTTGTCTAGTAACCCGCTCTACCGAGAATGTTCCCGATAACGTATTGTTTACGCTCACTCCAGTCTGTGGTATAGTATTTTCGGCCAACCAATGTATCCCTCCCCAATACCCTTTAACAGCAAATATATATCCCCATTCAATCGAGTCAACCACTTTCTGGTTTCCAGTATATTCAGTGAGTGCTGTTTATCTCTTGCCATTCCCAAGACCAAGGGCCTCATTCCTAGGGCGGCAGACACCCGCTGGTGCCACCGGCGGGTTGCTGCCGACCCGGAAACACTGAATCTGACGTCTGACTTCCCGGTGGCATCGGGATATTACAAGTCCCGGCGGCACGGCAAGTCAAGTGGCAGGTTTGGTAACTCCCCATTCCAGTGGAGTCCCATAGGACTCCATGGGAGTGGGGAGACGGAAGCACCGGCACCATTGCAAACGGTGCCGGTGCTTCTGTGAAAAGTCTGCCTGCAGGGGCCATTGCGCCCAACAGGTCTGACCCTGCTGGGTGCAACGGCCCTGCAGGCAGACTCGTAGTGTGGCAGTCTGGAAGCAAGGCTGCTGGTAAGCTTATCGGCAGCCTTGTTTCCAGACGGCCACACTTGGAACGAGGCCCTAAGTGCAAATGCCTGATGTTAATTCTTGGGGATCCGTTGGGGATAAACCCACATTGGTCGTCCCCTATGTTCGTTATCAATTTTTGTAGCCTATTTCCTAGCACTTTGGCCAGGATTTTGGTCTCAATATTTATCATGGAGATGGGTCTATATGATGCAGAGTTCTCCCTCGGCTTCTCCTCCTTTGGTATAACCAATATAGGTTCTTCCCTTACGTCCCACAGGAGTGGACTCTTCCTTCTACTTTCCTGCAGCATATCCCTCTTTGGGCCCACAGTCTCCTCTTCCAATTTTAACCATAATTCTAGCGGCAGTCCGTTCAGTCCTGCCGTCTCCCCTTTCCCCAACGGGGACATAGCGGACTCCATTTCCTCTATCGGTAGGTCCTCCTCAAGATTCGCACTTTGTTCTGCTGAAAGGTGAGCCATCGATAATTGCTACAGGAATCTCTTTATTTCCAATTCTGATTTGTTCGATTGGGACCTGTACAGCTGCCTGTAGTGCAATGCAAAGACTTGCCCAGTTTCATTTGGGTCTCATGCAGTATCACCACTATCCCCCACCCTAACTTCATATACCAGCCGACTCCTATACTCTCTTTGCGCTGACCATGCTAGTAGTTTCCACGTTTTATCCCTCCACCTTGTGCCAACATCCCACCTTTGCTCTTTCGATTCCTCCACTTCTAACCTCCTCCTTTGTCCTCTTTAGTTCCTGCGATAAGACCTCTGACTGTGCGTATCTCCATTGTCCTTCTCATTCCAACACCTTTACCCCCTTCTCTAGATATCGTCTCCCCCTCTCTTTCACTTTTGCAGCAGTCACTGCCATGGCTTTCCCTCTCAACACTGCTTGTGCGCGCTTCCCACAGCTTCTGCTTTGAATCAACTGTGTCTGAGTTAGGATAGAAGAATTGTACGGTTTCCTCCTTCAACTCTGTGACAACCTCTGCATCCTGCCGTAGGTATTTTAACACGCAGAGCTATCATGCAGGAATATGCATTGTTAATGTGTGAAGGCTAATACCAAGTTGAGCTGTCTGCCAAAATGTGTGTCTTAAACTGACTTGTTTACGAACAACCTTCTTGATAATGTTGGTGGGCAAGCATAGGCCAGATTAGTGGTGTGACCAAAGCCTAAGGTCACAGGACATTAGATAGATTCAACAAACTGGCAACCTGCGACACAAATTGCCATACTTATCGAACATCAAATCAACTTCCGTTGAAATGATCAAATAATCATCCCTTGAATATAATAGTGTTTAATGGAAGGCCAACACGTGTTTCAACCCATTTAACGTCTTCCTCAGGGCAAGTCCTCCATTAGATCTGTAACCATATGAACATCCTCACAATCTGGAGGCTAATAGTCTTAGCTGAATTGCTCTCTCCAAATAACAGGACTGCAATTCCAAGTGACCTCTACTCGAAAAAAGCCTTTCATCAATATGATGGCGGTTACCCAAATTAAATTCATTTTCAACTGCTACACCATTAACCAGGCTAGTTAGGCTCGGTACCCCGTTGGGTTCAGGACGCAGCGTTCCATGAGACAAAAGCTGAATATGCATTGGCCTACTTCGTTTTGTTATTTGAAGGTTTCTAGTTTAGTAGATATTTGACTGTTCACCACTTTTAAGAAATGTGTCTCCCTTTCAGGCATAGTACGGAAACTCAATTAGGCCATTCCATCATTTGCACAGGCAATACCTCTTTTAAAGTTAGGCCTCCCAACACACTACAGGGGCTCCGGCCCAAAAAATGCTTCGTTCTATTTCTTTATCCCACTTAAACCTCTGGTATTACTGCTTTGACAGGAAGTGGTGCCATGTAAGTGTTCTCGGCAGGCACACGGTCACAGTGTCCTCGCCTGGTCCCCAGGGGGCGCTCGAAGCTGTTCTGATAGCTGGTCCCTGTTGCCTATGATATGAAACATCAGCTGATAGAGAAAGCACTGTGACTTACCATGTTATGCTCCTTTCAATGGCCCATCACTATCAACTGATTTAAGATATCAGCTAGAAATAGCAGGGGCATGTTTCAGTCAATAATAATACATTGAAATATTCTTCCTGTGTACTGCTTGCGAAGTGTTAAAGCGACATTTCAGGTCATTTTCCATTGATTGCTGAATGAAAATGGCAATACAACTGCTAAATATAACTGAGGACAAAACGGACAATAATGTAAGTCCTCAGTAAAATGGCAATGCTAATTCATAAGTGTATCAAGGCTGCTTCAGTGAAAAGCTTTAAAAGACGGAATTACTTTTCTAGTGGTGCTATTTTTCTGAATTCGCAACCCTACACTGTGGTGCAGCAGCGCCATCTAACGGTTGCCAAAAATACTGCAAAAGCATAGCTCGGAAATATATTTTGGAGAGCTGGCGACGATTACTGGTGCAGCAAGTGCCGCAGAGATTGAGGCGTGCTCTAAAATGAGTCGAAAATTAAATAAACGTGACATATTTTGGCTTCGTTTTCAACAAAATCAGCGCTGCGCGACTCAAGCAGTGAGAAAAGGTTCTTTTAACAACAACAATCGAAAAACTGATCTCACTGCTTATGGCTTTTGGTGAAATTTAGAGTTAAATATCAGCTAGACCTGAAATCACAATATTTTGATCTTTTTTAGTCTTATGAGTTTAACTACATATCGAAAAATTGTTTTCATATACATATTCATGTGTTTGATGTTAACCATACATTCTAAAGCTGTTGCAAATTGTTGTCTACACTTCATCACAATTTACTATCTACCATCCAACACAATATATTGGCCCTCATATTATAAGTATGGTGATCCGGAAATAAGGGTGCCGGTAACCCTTTCTGGACCGCCATACTACAACAGTGCCACTAGGGGCCACGGATCACCCGGCATTGACCTGACCTGTGGGTTTCACCAGCATGGTTGTCACTGAAGCACCAGCACTGGGTATCAGGCGGTGGTAAGAGTATTACAGGGTTGCCAGTAACCCGCTGTCAACTGGCAGGTTTTACCAGCAACCCTGTAATAAACCCCATTGTCTGCAATTTATCAGAAAATAATATCTAACATTTGCTTTGTTTGCAATTCATCACAATCTGATATCTACCATTTGCCAACATGGATTTCACCGTGCGGGAAGTGGATCAAGTACGACCAACAACAGAGATACGTGGATAACCTATGACATCATTCCAATGCCCCCTCCCACGTCATCATCAAGGTTTGATTAGATATTTCCTACTGATACTGTTAAGCATCTCTCCATGCTTAATCTCACTCCCAAATTACATGAGTATCATCCTCTGAAGAAATCACAAGACCTTGTTAATGAGCTCGGTACAGTGTGCAACTTCAATTTACAATGAACCCAGTTGAAAAGGTAGGTCATGGACATTACAAATATTCCTTCTTGTCTTTCCAATGGTGACAATAGTAAACATGCCCGTACATCTATCTGTATTTGATCTGCTGAAAGATATTTGTACCATACTTAACTTGATCTGAACTAGTTTTAGAACCTCTACCCACATTTTTAGATTTCCTTTTAAAACCACTAATGACACCAGAGGAACCGGTGGCACCCAGGAGGAGACTGCGATGCCTCATCCCCTCCTCAGAGGATGAAGCGGTTAATGGGGATGAAAATGCAAAACTCCAGCCAGACAATGAGAGTAAAGATGATACTCCTCAAGAAGATATGAACACATATCAGGAGAGGTTAAGGGAGGTTCTGTATAAAGTAGAGCAAAGTCTGACCACCATAATGGTTAAAGGAATAGTGCGCTAAAAAATATTGTTGTCCCGAGCGTTCAGGCATGTGTTTTTAAGTATACGTTGATCCATCGTACAAACATTTCCTATGCACCTTACCGTAGTTTTCCTCACTTTTACACATGCAAAATCAGGCAGAGGGGCGCGTCTGTCTTGTGCTAATCTTATCCGTTGCTACATCGCCCTAAGGTGAACTACCTTGGCAGCACTAAATGATATCCCCGCCCCTGAGGCTGACATCACTAGCTGCTTACGGCCCATTTCACAACGCCAATGCATGTCTCGTGTCAACGTTCTCTGTGCTCCAGCTGATGACGTGTCTCCATGGAAATGGCAGGATGCCTCTTTCCTCAATAAGTATAAACAGACCACTTCTCATCAGACAACATCAGAGTTGCTTTTTAGAACCTTTTGACTGTCTTTTTTTGTGTATCCTATGGCTCGTTTCTGCTCTGTTCAGCTATCTTCGTTGCTCGTAGCCCATGTGAACAGATACTAGTACTATCATTACTATCTATTTTAATTTTGTCACATAATGGCAACAATCCAGCCCTACCAGTACGAGCCGGAGTATTCCGAGGGGGAATTACTTGAAAGAGAAAGATACGGAAACGATGGGGCTTCGGACGACAGTTGGGAGGAAGAATCACCAGATCAAGAGCCTGAGCCTAGTCGCATGGACGACTTCTCCACCTGGTGTACCTGCAATCGGTGCAAGGTCATGCCAACTGAGGACGAGAAATGCTGCTGCAGAGAAAACTCTGGATGCTTGTCCTACATATCGGAAGATGAGACACGCCCGCAATGCGTTACGGAGCTGCATGACTTCAGGGAAGCCTGCCTCACAAGGTCCGTGTTGAGGATTATTATGGTGCTTATGCACAAACTTCGCGCAACAGTTCGCCCTCGCAATCCAAGTAACGTGTAAGTTATGTCTCTTGGCCACCAACATTTCATGTTTATCTCCTATCTTATCGTAACTTTGATCTATCACTGCCAAATGAATGTAGTCTTGCAATTCTTTACATCACTCGCGATTTGGGGAAATCATGGTGGTCCTCTTATGTGTCTTTCACGTACAACCAAGAAACAATATTTCTCTGTGTCCCAAATGTAATGGAATAAATTGCAAAAGCTGTTCACTTTTGTAATGTGTCTGCACTTTAAAGCCCAATTTGATTGATCCGTGAAGTAAAATTTGTACTCGCAACAATGCCATAGGATACAAGATTGCATTTACAACTAAGGTTGACAACTTGCTCATTTAAATAGAGTTTGTATCTTTCTCTTCCACAGGTGGTACAGGCTGGTGGCCTATCGTGCGGTTACATGGTGGCTTCATGGGAGGCTTGGACACCGCGTTCGACGAGTAATACCCGCCTGTGTCGTTGGTGCCATTAGAGACACATTCCCTAGTGGCAGCGGTCAGTAGAGGGGATTTTCCCACACTGTGTTGCAACCCGAAGTATATAATGTGTAGTACATTTGTGCCATCAACATCAGCAACAAAATAAGATACAACTGAACCTTAATGAATGCTTGTTTCAATTTTTCAGTGAATCAAGGACACGGTCACTTGTCCTGGCAAGGCTGACTGGGTGGGAACGGCCAAGGTGCCAAACACCATGTACACTTCAAATGTATCTTCCACGCAGGGGCCATTGTTCACATGCCCCCTCCCCCCCGACCCAGTGTGTCCAGGCAGGCTCCCCTGAAGCTGACTGAATAGGTAAATTGATTCATTAGAATAAAGAACGGCTACTGAGACACATTTCTGTTATGTTATCTACGCAGCTACATCCTGCCATTTTGCGAATGTCATCGTTTCCAGATACCAATTGATGGCTTCTTCAGCTGGCAGCTGCAAATACACTTAAATGGCTGGATTACAATCACGCTGTTTTGGGACGATCGCCCCAGGCCGATATGCCTGTTCACGGTACCAGTAATAAGGAGCAACCTGACATCGTTTACTGTGGTCTAGCGCCAAGCTGATGCTGAAGCCTTGTGATTCACGGTGCGTCCAATGCGCTTCTTATATCCGAAGGAACACTGTGTGACTCACGATAAACATTTGTGGATCGAGAACAAAGAAAGAAATTAGCAATGTGGTTGAATATAGAAATCGGCTGATGTTGTCGGAGCGTTTATTGTGAAATAAAAGCACATAATAAATTGCAGAGTATTGCGGTTTCCTTTAAAATTAATGATTTGTATTCAAAATTGGGACGCGCTGTCTTGTGAGAGGATGTGTGTTGATATTCTTGGTTCTGCGTCAACTGACGTCAACACGTAGGTGATGACTGGGTGCGTTTGGCTACGCTGCCCAGTAACGTCATGGAGATAGGCAGAGAATATCGCTAGGAATGGTGATGTCAGCCTCAGGGGCGGGGGATATGATTTAGTGCCGCCAGGGTAGTTCACCTTAGGGCGATGCGGCAACGGATAAGATTAGCACAAGATGGCCGTGCCCTACTACCTGATTTCGCATGTGTAAAAGTGAGGAAAACTACAGTAAGGTGCATAGGAAATGGTTGTACGATCGATCAACGTATGCTTAAAAACACATGCCCGAACGCTCGGGACAATAATATTCTTTAGTGCACTATTCCTTTAAGGACTGGGAGGAATGTGGGAAGACACACTGTACCATGTTTCATGGCCAAAACCTGTGCCATTAAGGGGGCCATGTCATCTTTACTCATTACCTGCAAAAGGAGATGCAAGACCCCACATGCCTTGCTTCAGAAAGAGAGGAGGGGTCTGAACAACAACCCATTCTGACACGACCGACTGAATATCTAGATGACGTAGCAGATGCTCAGTCTTAGTATCAGGTGCTGCTATTCTGGGCAGAAGACTAATTCACATAAGGGACTGACAAACAGAGAAGATACAAAAGGCAGCTCTACTAACAGGCCCCTTCAGTGGAACATTATGAGAGTCAAAAGGGTTTTTCAAAAGAGATACACATGTGACGTCAATAATCTCCATGATAAAACCATCTCAACACTCCCCTAAGTGATTCCCTCCTCCAAAATCCTCCCCTAGACAAATTCAAACCTAACCCAAAGCATCCCTGGGGCCCACAACCTCACAACAAAACAGCAAACCCCTAACACAAAAGGTAGGTCTCCCACAACCCCCAGTGGAGAGACATTTTAAATCTTTCCTCCCAATCTATCTGAGGTAGGTAAGGGATGGCTGAGTTCTGGCTTGCGTGGGGGTGGGTTCCACCATTGATTTCTTTTTTCACACTTCACCTTCCAGACCCCTGGCCTAGGAACATGATCAGAATGAAAAACCTATAATCCAGTCTTTCCTACCTGCGACATAAAAGATGCATATCCTCGGTCCCTAGGGAGGAGATGGGGGAAGGGCTCTGACTCCTTAATTTTCCCAGTTATAAAAACCTCTATAGAATTGCTTCTTATTGATCTCAAGCGCATAAATAGGCGCATGAAGACGGTTCATTTCAGAAGGAAACACTTCAGGCAATGTTACGCTTTGTGTCACGGGGTGACATAAAGAGTTCCATTGAATACCACAATCACTATGCTATTTTGTGTTATGGTATTTCGTAGAATGCTTCATTGCATGAAATAACACCCATGCTGGGCAGTTATATAGGCTTCATAGGGTATTAAAGAGGAAGGTCTCCAGTTGCCTGCAAAAGGTTTGATGATAAAGCACTACCGTCTCCCTTTACCATTCAATCATTTCAAGCTGCACGATGAAAAGTCCTAGTTAAGAATCTGAGTACGAGGTGCATGATAAGTTTGGAATGCTTTTCTACAGAAGAAAGGAATGCATTCACTGAAGAAATGGTGCAAAATTATGAGGTCCCCAAAGACTATAAGGGCCCTCATTATGAGGTTTCCGGTAGGCCGCCTACTTGGCTTACCATTTCTGCCGTCCAATATTCTGGTAATACTCAGATATTACAGGCGGGGGAGGTACGGTAAATTCCTGTTCCTGTGGAGTCCCATAGAACTCCATGAGAATGGGAACACTAAAGCACTGTCACTGCGGTTAATGGTGCCGGTGCTTCAGTGAATTATCTTCCGATTGGGGCCTGAACTACCGGCAGGTCAGGCCTGCTGGTAGTTCACTGCCCCTACCAGCAGACACAGAGTGAGCCGGTCCAGAAACGCTGCCGGTAACCATTGTTAACAGCACTTTATTCCAGATGAGCATGGACAGCATGAGGCACAAAGACTATATATGAACGTGCTAGGGGTAATATAGAGCTTGCCGGACTGTGGTTACATGGTCCTTATGTTCAAAACTCATCCATCAACAGTCTAGTCGCTGCATTCTGGATATACAGCAGATGATGAATACAAAGGTTGGGTAGTCACAGACAAATGCTGATTCTAGATAACTCTAAAGCCAGGATGGCCTGTATACGATGTGGCAATGAAGCAGAAGAACATTTCTTATTGACAGTCTAAGAATGAAGAATCTAGTCTTAGTCACCAAGGTATTATGTGAGGTCAGGAACAGGGATTAGTTAGGCCGCCTACAAATCTTATCATTTTGATTTTGGAGTCATTTAGCTTGAATGCAGTCTGGAAAGTTTGTGGGATGTCCCTGAGGTGTTATATGAGGGATTAATTTGGACCAAACATTGTGTATCGGTAGCATAGCTAAGGGATTGCATGCCATATTATCAGATTTACAGAAGTAGTTAGAGAAGTTATATGTGAAAAAGTAGAGACAGCATGGCTGAGCCCTTGGGGGCACCAAACAGGACTGCCTCAAGCCAGAACTTAAAGCAGGCATATACACAGCATTCTGTCACATTGTGCTACAATGTTGGCTGACTTTCCGAATTCCACCTAACCTACAACTTGGAGAATGCTGTGGTTTGGGTGTTGTAGTAAGCAACTGGTGAGGGGGCCTTCCAAATAAATTTATTTTGGAAAATCTGATTGCTCATGTCTTGTAATGTTATTAATTTGTGTGCAATGTTAATACAAATGTCAATATTTGATTAAAACGTATTGCCAAAATGAGTCGACTGACATGAGGTGTCTTCTCCAACAACGAGATTGGGGGAATGGTGGCTAAAATAATTTAAAGAGACAGCTTCTGCCTACTTTAAATGTAATTTTATTAAGAATGAAATGTCGTGTGTTGCTGAATAAAAATTGTATTTTTCAAAGCAAGGACTCACATAAGAAAAAGGCACAGTGATACACATGTTCATACACATTTCCATATTTCAGATAGAATACCCACAATGCAATGAGATGTGACCTTGGTTCAAGCTATTGTTTTTGCTAGTAAGAAATTGACCTTGAAAGAACTTCTGGGTAATAGGAATGTGTCTGTTCCCTAAATAATTCACAAAACACTGCACGTTTGTTTTGGCAATGCAAACACAGGCTTTGTGCCTGGCTTCAGAGGTATTTTATATCCTTGAGAATTTAGCATTGTGTGAACAATTGTATACAGAGAGCACCATTCTTTGATTTTGACATTTAACTTTAAAAATGCAGCTAAATTCACTCTTTCCAGTGGTCCTCCTGGCTATTCTAAAACCAGACTTGCCCATTAGGTTGATAGGCTTGCCCCACCAATATGTCAAGTCCCTTTGAAGAGAGGGTTTGTTTGAAACTGGTGACACTGAGCGGTCATCTAGTCTGTCTTCAGCGACAACAGATTTCACCAAGTGCAGAGGACAATATAGCTAAGATATGTCAACTAATCCTGTATTTAGCATAATAGGGAAGGAGCCAAGCTCCAAAAGAGCAATTATCATAACTCGCACTACAATCGGAATGGGTGGATCTTGCATGTCAGCTCAGGGAAACAGGACGTAAGTGCTTTACATGGGCAAGGAGGGAGAGACACAAACAAATACCTCTTAGCACAAAGACTGCTTTGAATGGTATTAGTCAGAAGCATAAATACATTAAAAACTTGGGATCTGAAGTTCATTAAAATAAATCAAATATATTGGCTCTGCAGGAACGATGAGCTGAATCTAAAAATATAATATCAAACTTCAACCAGAATTGCTGCCATAAAAGTATAACATGATATTAAAATGTCAAGGTCCAGAGTAATCATATGTATCCCTAGAAAGAGACAACACACTTCATCAGATAATTCATAAACCTGTGAGGCAATGAGAAAGCAGATTAATAGAAGAAATAATAATTCCATTCCAGCATATGACCAAATCAAATCAGAACAGGGGGTACCACGACACCTTAGTCTTTGCCAAACCCTTATTTGGATAGCCATGAAGGACCCTTGTCTAATGATAGACAGAGTGTTTTCTGAGAGTGACCCCACTAGAATAAGCTACTGATCCAATCAATGCTCCAGTGCGAGCTGATATAGTGACAGCACCTTTAGAAGGTGGATTTTGCAATATATAGAAGACCCAACACAGAGGTTTTTGGGGTGAACCAACTAAAATCTCTGAGCCAACTGGATTGATGCAGACAGCATTGGGAGAGAGCTGATTGGACTGGTGCCAAGGTCTTATCCAGGGGGACTGTTCCAGAAAGGATCCCAGGGCAGGACGGAGTGTACAGATTAAGAGGGACATCAGAGCCATAACCTGTGACAGGTGCACAAAGAGGGAGAAACATGACCTGCTGCCTGTATTATAGAGACAGAACCAAAGAAAGTATAGATGTTCTGATGAATTGTACTTATATTCATTAAAAGTATATGTGGGGTACCATTATTAAAAATGTAAATTACTGGGAATAAGAACAAAGTCCCAAGTGTATGTGCTTTGGGGAACTGGCATTCATAAAACCGAATCAATTAAAAGTGTATGTGGGGTACCATTATTAAAAATGTAAATTACTGGGAATAAGAACAAAGTCCCAAGTGTATGTGTTTTAGGGAACTGGCATAAATAAAACCGAATCAATTGGTGTGAATCTGACAGATTATCGATTCCTACTCTCTGGGGTATCCGATTCAAATGGGTTTCACAGATTGAAAGTAAGAACCTTAAAGATCTGATGTGGTGTGACTGTCATGGTCAATAAAGTAATTGAATCCTATTTCCAGGACAAACCAATCTGACTGGGGCTGTTGCTAGGGGGGACAGAGTCATTAAGAATCAATTGTGACCAGGGTTTACTGTCCCCATATATTCTAGAATAGATTTCAAGAATCCAATTCATTTGTCCAACAATTTAGTGAATATTGAGAAGAGCCATCAAGTTAGCAACTAGGACATATAGTTTAGTTGGATAATATATTTGAGATTTTTTAAATTATTTTGACAGTCAGATTTTTATGTACAGCGACGCATGTGTTTTGAGGTCTTATAAAATACACTGAGCGTGGTGATGTTCAGGATAAGGTTGGTGTCTACACAGAATGGGTGAAATACTTGCACATTAGATTGGAAATGTTATAGTGAAGGCTTGTATAATACATATTTTAATTTTGGAGGGCTGATATACAACCTAAAAAAGAATCCAAATTGTGCAGGTCTTGTTTAGAGTGGGTCGGAGAATTTCCCTGAACTAGGTGCCGTCTAATTAAATAACATCTATATTCGACAGTCTACAATATTTGCAATCTGAGATCTCCACCATCTCCCTGAGAATATCCTGCTGGATGGTAGAGCTGATGACTTACAACACTAAAGTCGATGTGTACTTGAGGGAAAAAGATCAAAGTGGCTGACCAATGGTCAGTACCACAAAAGGCAGGCATTGCAACTTGAAGAATGACCCCTCACCCAGAAGCATGGTATTATTATGGGAACTAGTAGAACAATTTGCATAACAATTTACAAGCAAAAAGGGCTCCATGCCCAGCACAGTTGACCTTGTGTGTCACATTCAAAACAAGTGGTTTGAAGGTTGTAACCAACCTTTACAGAACACACAAGGTGGCAGGCAAAATGTGTTTAATAAAATTAGCATAACAGCATATATGCCTGTTTTGGGGTGTAGACACAAAGTAATGACTTTGATGGGGAAGAAGTAATGAGGAGGGAAATGGAATGGGCCAGAGCAACTCTTCTTGTTTTCTATTATGTCACAGGGTCTGAGTCAGGGTCATAACCCTGTCAAAGGGGAGCAGGAACCCTTTTCAACCTGAGGTAGGTGACCTACAAAGGTATTGCCAGAGCCGATCCTACCCCAGAGGTGGAGTATGGAGGTTGAGGGGGACTCTAGTTCCTGACTTCCCAAAGTGCCTGCTTTATAAGGATATTGATACCACTGTCCCTTCCACCACATCAATCAACTTCTTTTCTTGCCAAAATTCTTTTTAATCTTTTACAGAACTAGGAATCCCAGACCCTCCCATGCCATGAAAAGAACAATCCATGCCAGGATCGGACAACAGCGACCTCGGCTGCCAACTCACCAGAGACACAAGGAGCACCATCAAAGAAAAAACGATCACTATACCTGAAATGAGAAGCTGACCCACCAGCAATAAATGATGTTGCACCTCAAACACGGAACCAAAGCTGATACAGGAAAAGGGGTCTTGAATTATGAGGGTCCTTAAGCACTCTGTGCCCAAAACCTAACCCCCAGGGAAAAACATAGGGGAAGATTGGCCTGTGAGAACAGGTGTTGGGAGAAACCAATGGGAACCAGGAGGCAGTGAAAAAGAGGAGGAGGGCTATGAAGACCCTTTTCTCCGACAAGAGAGTAAAAAGTGTTCGGATGATATCAGAAATAGATATGATATGATATTAAATCATATTATATGATATGATATGGCAATTATAACGCGCCTATACACAAGTGTTTCAAGGATGCGACGAGGCAAGGGAGGAGAACAAAGGGAGGAAAGACAACGATCCTACTAGGCCAGGTGTCATTCAGTTTGCGCAAGTGCGTGGGAGGGGGGCAGGGACAGTGCAGTACCTGGGAATAGATAAAACAATAAGCAAAGTAACACCCATCATGTGGCAAGTGCATGGATAAGTGCAGACATCAGGTGTCAGGGGCTGGTAGGGGGACTGTATGGATACAGAAACAGGCCCCAAGTGCGGGGGTTGCCAGGTGGGCAGTGCAGGTGTGTGACGCTGGAGGGGGAGGGACCTGGGTCTGAGATCAGAGGGTGTCCAGGTAGCCGGTGCAGTTCCGGTAATACCCAGGAGGTCAGCAGAGGAGAGGAGGAGAAAAAGCAAAAGCAAAGAGAAAGGTTTTGAGGTTCTGCTGGAACCATAGATCGTTCTCCTCAAGTTTAAGGGAGGCATGGAGGCTATTCCAGAGGGAGGCCCCAGCCGAAGAAAGAGATCTACCCCCAACTCGTTTTTAGAGAGCGACTGACTCTGAGGGAGTTGGAGGTGGATGAGCGGAGAGCTCAGGAAGAAAGATATTTAGGGAGAGAGAGTTGAAGGTATTGAGGCCCCAGGCCCCAGAAGGCCTTGTGGACGATGCAGAGGGTTTTGAACTTAATCATCGCAGCCACTGGGAGCCAGTGCAGAGATTTCAGTCCTGAAGAGATACGAATAGAGGTGGAGGACTGATAGACCAGGTGATGGAAAGCAGAGAGGGAGAGCGACAGGGGAATAGGAATAGGGAGACAGAGACGGCGAGGGAGAGGAGGAAGCAACATCTAAAGAAACTACTGATGCAACATCTGTGGGAACACCAGACTTAGGAACGCTTAGGGAACCCATGGTGGAGACAGATAGACAATACTACGGCCTTTAGCACCTTCCTTAGAGGTAGGCTGGTTTAGATAGTAGGGGGTTCCCGGGCAATAGTTCTAGATCTCAGGAGAGAGGGGAACAAGAAATGCATGGACCCACATTGAGTTTGAGGCATATTCTAGGGACCCCCTTAGTCTGGCCATCCCATGCCTTGTTGACTCTTCCATTCTGAAAAAATGTATAAAAACGTATGGGTTTGATACTCTGGTGCGTGTATTTGTGAAACCATCTGTGATAAGTTGTGTCATCGCGGCATTGCTTAGGACCTGATGCAGAAGGCCCCTACAACAGGGTAGACCAGAGTTACAAACATCCCATGTGAAAAAAATTACATCGTTTACAGCGTCACAGAGGATATTGAAGCTGGGATTAGGACTAGAATTTCTGAGACTGGACACCCTGTGAAAAGGGCGAGATGACTCCTGGGAATCGCAGTGGTCTCAGTGAGCGGGAGCAGTTAGGAGAGGTACTCCTCTTCTTTTTAAAAACAGGTTTACTGTTCCTATAGTTATATTTTTAAAATAAACCACCCCAGAATGGTTCATTAGTATAGGAGGAAGCTTAAACTTGCACTTTAGTGCACTGCACTGAACATTCCCTTAAACAGCGGTGTGGTTGTTTGGGGGTTTAGATTGACCGTGGGAGGGGGCATGGTGATGAGGTATGTGGAGAGGCGGGGGGCAGGCCAGCAGGGAACATAGTTGCACTACTTCTTTTCATACACTTCAACGACTGGGGAATCGGCCAAATCTGATGAGACCCCTACAAAGCGGACAACCAGGATGACTCTGCAACCTTGGCCCAGGTACCGAAAAGTGACCTGGAGAAAAAGATCTGGGAGGCCTGGGAAGAATCAAGATGACTAAAAAGGGCAGAAGCAAATGGACTGATCGACAACCCTAGTAGCCCAGTGTTCCAGCAGTGGAGTAACCCCAGTCTAAGTGTCAAAGAGGCAAAAGATTTACAATCCCAACTCGAACCTCAGGAGGCGCAGGAAGAAGATCCCGACCTCAGAGAGACCGAGCCAGATTCCACCACCATGGAGGATTTCATGAGGCGCTTGGTGGATTTTCAGTTTGAAATGAGTCATAATCACCAAGAGACTGATGGCAATAAAGGGGGGAATTTCGGACAGACAAGGACGGCCATGGCTCCCTAAAACAAAGCCATGGGGAAGACCCTGCAGCCTTTTTTGTTAATTTCTAAAGGGTGGCCAACCCCGCTGGGTGGCACCGAGATTGTTTGGATCCATACATAGCAACCTTTCTCACTACCTCTGAAGCCAGATGGAAGTACCCCATGCAAAGTCCTGAAACAAGGAATCATGGAAGGAATTGACATCAGGATAATCACATTGCCTCCACCTCAGCCAATGCCACAAAACACAATACACAACACAAGCAAGCCTTCCTCTCCACCGAAAGCCGCCTCATGACCTCTCATGCCCTCATCTTAACAAAACGGGACTAATGCAACACACTGCTTAATGGCACCTCGGAGAAGAACCTCAACAAACTACAAGTAGTACAAAACTATTCACTTCGCACCGCACTTGAATGGAATAAGCACAACCATATCTTAGACGCAAGAAGAGCCGCACACTGGCTCCCAGTTTGAGAAATAATCACTTTCAAAATTCTTTCTATCACTCACCGCTGCCTGTCCAACAACCCACCATTGTACTTGGCTCAAAGGCTTAACAGACATGTGCCCACCAGATCCCATCGATCTACACGCACACACAGCCGCAGCATACTGAGATTCAAGTGCAAGAGAGCATCCCAGTCTACTCTGCCACCCACTGGAACAACCTCTTGCTTCCCCTGCGCGGGTAGCCCTCCTACCACTGGTTTAGGAAAAACTCAAAACCCATCTGTTTTCCTAACCCTACCTAGCTGACTGACCTTCGCTACTGCAACAGCCTGTGTACCAAGCACAACGTACCCGTCTTGACTTCCTTTCCTGTAACAGCGCCTAGATGCCCATGGGCTTTGTGAGCTACTATAAATGCAATAAATAAATAAATAGATCTGCAATTACGACATGGAGCGACCAAAAGACAATTGTCGTACCTAGTGAGGGATCTGATGAATAAGTGGTTGAGGGGAAAACATATGAGGATGCCAAAGAAATGTTAATATTAGAGCAGTCGACTCTTTACCTCCCTATCTCTAGAAAGTATATCATTTCATCTATTCTAAGAATGCCTGAGAACTCTATGTCTCAGAGATAGAGAAACACTGAGAAAACCTCCCCATCCAGGTAGTTAGTGGAAGGGGAGGACAGGGGGGCCTTAGGGAAAAAGTTGGGGTATGTAACATCATCAGGGTCATGATCCTGACAGAGGGGAGCAGAGCACCCCTCTTGACCTGGGGTATATGCTTACCAGGACATTGCCAATTCTGTCCCAGAGGGAGGTGTGGAGATTATGGCGGCTATTGGCCCTGAATCCCCAGAGTGCCTGATATTTAAGAATATTGGTGATACTGTCCCTTCTGCCATACCTGTCAGCCTCTTTTCTGCCCAGAATTCTTAGTAATCTTTTTCAGAACTATGGATCCCAGAACCTCCTGCGCTTCAACAAGAAAAATCCACGTCGAGATTGGACAACAAAGACCTCGGGTTCCAACTCATCAGAGAAATACGGAGCACCTGTACCTGAAACAAGAAGCCAACCCGCCAGTGCCAAATGGCATTGCAACAGAGACGCAAAACAGACGCTGGCATGTGACAAGGGGCCTAGGGTAATGATGCTCTTAAACCCAACCCCTAGGAAAAAAACATAGGGGAACAGTGGCCTGGGAGAGCAGGTGATGGGAAAACAATGGCAACCAGGAGGCAGAGTAAAATGGGAGGAAGGGCAGAAAAACATTCTCTGACAAGGGAGTGTAAGTGATATCAGAATAAGAGAGAGCAGGTAGTGGAGAGCAGAGGAGTTCTGAGGAGTTTGTGATTGTACTGGATGTGAGTGCAGGTTCATTGTTGTGTATGTGAGATAGTGGTACCAATCTTGAGAGTGTAGTGTATAGTAAGCATGTGAGTGTGTGACAGAGAGGGCAAGAGAGAGAGCAAGAGAGAGAGAGAGAGAGAGAATGGGAGAGTGTAAGAGTAGAAAGGGGAAGTTAGTGGGGGTGTGAGTGCTAGAGAGAGACGGGAGGATAAAAGTCAGTCAAGAGGGCAGTAGAAAAGTGGAGGTAGGAGCTTTAAGGGAGGTTGTAGAGAGGAAGGGACAAAGGTAGTAGGAGGAGGAGGGTGAGAGAGAGCAAGTGAGAAGGGAGAAGGAGAAGAACTGGAGGAGTGGGCAGAGCAAGGAGGAGAGAGGAAACAGAGGGAGAGAGGAAAGGGACTTGAGGAAGAGAGGTGAGACAGAGGGGAGTAGACACAGAGGGCCACACCACGAGTTTGGTGGTTACCTTTAAATGAGGCGGTAACACTATTACCACCGCATTTAAGGGTCCACCAAATCGCGGCCTTAGCAGATTTCCCCCCAGCTCTGAGCTGGGGGCAAATGCACCGCAATTTTGCTGACTTTCGGTGCTAATGCCGCCGGTTGGAAATCCACCGGCTGTAAAAGCGTGAAAATTCCCCATTGGGCCCAATGGGGAATGGGAAATTCCCGAATGGGCCCAATGGGGAATGGGCACTAACCGTTCCGCCAAACACGTGATCCGGTGCTAATAGTGATGGACGTTTTGGCGGTAGGCTAATAGCACCGGCGGTAATACCGCCATTGTTACTGCCCAACTCATGATGAGGCACAGAGAACCTAGCAACTCCCAGGACTCTTCAGCATCATTAATGCCCACCACAAAGAAGGGTTATTCCTGGACACTCTCAAGACTCTTCTTATATGACTTTTTTTGGAAAAAAACAACCCTAGACCCAAATGACCTGGCCAACTATTGGCTCATCACGAACCTCCCATTTATTGGCTACTCAACTACCCATCAAAATCAAATAACTACATATCCTAAATGATTATAAGTCCAGGTTCTGCCCCAAGTGTAACATTGAGACAGCCACCATGCCCTCCAAATAATGGATACGGGTAACTTATGCCTTCTCGCTCTCCTTGATCTTGCAGTGCATTTGACACAGTCGACCACTGCTTTCTTCTCTCCGCCCTCGCCGACAGGATTGGTTTACCTCCTACCTTTCGGGCAGACATAAGGCCATCGAGATAAGCACAATGCATTCAAACTGACTCCCAGTCTCCTGCATACTCCTCCAAGGCTCCATCCTCTCACCAATCCCTTTCAACCTTTAAATGGAGCCTCTGAGCACACTCCTTAAAGATCCCGATATAGCGGGTCACTAATATGTGGACGTTACTCAGGACTATACGAGAGTAAAAATCCCACAGAACATCAGCTGTCTTCTCTCATCCAGACCTGCATGTCAACTGCCTACCTCCAACTTAACCCATGCAAGACCAAATGTGTCCTCATTGTTCCCCCGCTAAGCAACAACTTGTCCAACCATGGATCCATAATATACGCGAAGAAGGATTTGATCTACAACAGTTGGATTCAGCAAATCCTTAGGTTTCACCATTGACAGCAGCCTGTCCTTCCAGAAACACATAGCTAAGAAGTCCCCAATCACCTTGCTCCAAATCTTCACACTTTGTAAAACCAATCCCTTCATTGAACCGCATGACTTCCGGACCGTAAGGCAGGCCCTTGTGTTCTTGCACACCCATGGTGGAAATCCTCTCTTGTCAGGTCTCTAAGCTGCTCACTTGGATCCCCCAAAAGCAGTCCACTACCCTGTTGCATGTCTTTTTATGGGTGCATGGAAACCTGAACGAATTACACCCATCCTACGTGAACTACATTGGCTTCCTCTCCTGGCCACAATACTGTTCAAGACTGCATATATCATCTAAAAAGCAGTCACTAGTAGCACACCAATGTACCCGGTGGCTAAACACCACATATCTGGTGGCATACGCGCAGCAAATTGACCAACTGGCTCGAATCACAACTCATCTGCAAAGAGAGGACTGTGACGAATCTGGGGAACCCATTCACTCTTCCCTATGGGGAGCTGCCCCCTTTGGGACTAGGGAGGTGAGTACTGCTAAGCTTAAACTTCCTATGGGAGAAGGCAAGCGGGATCTAACTGGGGGTGATACCTCCCCCTTAGAAGTCAGGATATCCCTATAAAGGGATATACCTTATTCTACCGATTTTCAAAAACCCAGTATCTTTTTAGGCAAAATGGGAATTAACTTATATGATGACAGGAAACAATGTGTAATGGTGACTGGAGAGGTTTCTGATCCTCGGGTTGCACACGGTTCACTGGGAGAGAGCACAGTGGGAAGGCCCACCCCCAGGCCACAGGGAAGATAACACGCCAATCACTGTTGGAGCAGGAGGTGAGAGACATCTGCAGAACTGAAGGAGGTGACCTTCCTCCTGGGAGGCATGGCAGAGGATAAGTGTAAGCTGGTGTGGAGGCCCAAAGAAGGGCCAAGACCACGGAGCGCCACCAGCCTGGCCAGAACAGAAGCTGGGACCGCCTGGCCCAAAAACTCAGCAAACTACTTTAATCAGCATGCCATGAGGCCGGCACTCGGGATCCGCAGGAGGACCGCATGAAGGCATGGCCACCTTAAGCGGTCTGTGGTGCAAAGGATGGAGAATGCTGGCAAGTGGGGAGCAATGACCCCAAGCTTAGGTGAAAGAAGGGAGACCCCAAGGCAGTGTAACCAAAGCAAAACCCCAAAGTGGGGTCAAGAAAGCATGACCTCTAGGTGGGGTGTGAGATGGGAGACTCCTACACAGGATAACTGAAGCAAAACCCCAAGGCAGGGTGAAGTAAGTCCGACCCTAGGTGGGGTGACAGTAGGGAAACCCCAAGGCTGGATAAGCGAGACAAGACCCCAAGGCGGGGTGACGGAAGCCTGACCACTGGACTGGGTGAGAGAAGGGATACTTCAAGACCCCAAGCTGGAGTAACAGAAGGGAAACCCCAAGTTGGGGTAACCGAACCAAGACCACACGGTGGGCATGAAGGAAGCCCAACCCCCTAGGTGGGGTGAGAAAAAGGAGACCCCAAGGAGGGTAACCCAAGCAAGACTCCAAGATGGGGTGAAGGAAGCATGACCCCTAGGCGGGGTGAGAGTAGGGAGACCCCAAGTCAAGATAACCAAAGCAAGACCCCAAGTAAGGGTGAAGGAAGCGGGGTGAGAGTAGGGAGATCCCAAAGCATGATAACTGAAGCAGGACTCCAAAGCGGGTGAAAGAAGGGAGACCCCAAGGTGGGGTAAACAAAACTAGACCCCAAAGTGAGGTGAACCAAGCATGACCCCAAGGTGAGGACGAAAGAAGGGAGAACTCAAGAAAGGGTAAGTGAGACAAGACTCCAAAGCGGGGTGAAGGAAGCACAACCACTAGACAGGGGGAGAGAAGGGACAGTCCAAAGCCCCAAGGTGGGGAGAAGGAAGCACAACCTCAAGGCGGGGTGAGAGAAGGGAGGTCCCAAGGTGGGCTGAGCAAGACAAGATCCCAAGGCGGGGCACAGTATGCAGGACACGAAGGTGGGGTACGAGAGATAAAAACCCAAGGCAGGGTGAACAAGACAAGACTCCAAGGAAGGGAGGCAAAGGTGAAACCCAAAGGCTGCGTGAGAGAGAAAATACCTCAAGATGGGGGTGGAGTCCCCCAGGGCAGGATGAGAGACTTGTGTGTACAAAACAGAACTGTGCCAAAGAGACTCACTGCTCTTGAGTTAGGACCACACTTCAAACAATAAAATAAAAAAAAGATTAAAGGGGGAGGGGATCAGAGGGAAAAGGAGAAATGAAGAGGATAGGAGAAGGAGTACAGACAGAGAGAGCGCACGAGAGAGAGAGAGGACGATATCTAAAGAAATACTGATACAACATCTGTGGGAACATCACATTTAGGAACCCTTATGAATTTTCGGCTGGGGGAAAAATAGACAAGGCTAGGGTCTTTAAGCCCTCGCTTAAAGATAGGCTAGTTTAGATAGTAGGGCTTTCGTGTCAACAGTTCTAGATCTCTGGAGAGAGAGGAACTGTGGATGCCTGGATTAGAGTAGAGGGATCCCACATTGCGGTCGAAGGATATACTAGGGACTCCCTTAGTCTGGCCATCCCAAGCCTTCCAACACTTTTATATTGTAAACAAAATAATTCATTGGAATTGATATGCTGGTTAGTGTATGAGTGAAGCCATCTGTGACAATTACGACCTATGTAATAAACTTTGTCCATCTTTTTCCCCAGTTTCTTTTTTATCAGGATGTGGATACATCTCACACAGTAATGACTGTGATAAGGAAGAATAGACATGGAGGGTGATGGAATGGACCATGGCAACATTTCCTGTTTTTGTTTACGACCTAAGTAACCAATTTTGGATTTGAATACCCCTTTTCATCTCCAACTTACCTCTTCCCCGCCCCCTATTCTTTATTTATTTTTAAGTTGAAAGTTTACTTGCATTGGCAATAACGCAGCCCTCTGAGTTTGCAATCCCCTTCCCAATCCTGGCATAATACGGCCTTCACTGTTAACCTCTGTTAAAGTGAATGGCTGGTTCAATCTACTCATGCATATGCATTTTCCTTGCACAGCCTGTTTTTAATGCCTCCAGTATAGTGCCCAAAGGTCATACCTATACCAACTGGCTTGTGCATCCAGCTTCAAATAATTGTTCCCTCATGGAAGAAGGTACTCTCTGGGGTGAGAGTCAGAGACAAGATGGTCTAAATTAGCAAAAACTATCTTTTAGATTTGATCATAACACTTTTAGAACATGGACAGCTAATTGTCATGGTTATTTGCCGGTTTACTGTCTTACTTCATTGATACAATTGTGAGCATTTCGTCATGCAAGCAGCATTTCAAGGTGAATATATGAAGAGTATGTCCTGTAATAAGCATGTAGAAGCTCCCTATAGAATTGAGTTAGCCCCTTTACTTATCTTTATAAAAATTGAAATTTAGATTTTGGTGGTTTTCTCCTCAGCAGTTCATGTGCCATAACAGTGACTCCTTTACTTGATGACAAAGGTAACATCATTTCAACTCCTGAAATATTTTCCCTTGGGCTTCTCTCAATCCTCATTTTTGAGTTGAAACAATATATGAAATAGAAAGCCATGATGTGTATAGTAGTGAATCCTTTGGTTTTTCACAGAAACACATCTGTTGTGCACTGATGAAGAATTGTGCTAATTGGTCCCTCACTATGTACATATGATAGAAGTGGCTTTCTAGTCACTCTGAACAAACTAGAGATTGAGAAATAGCCACCACTATACATGGTTGATGTACAATGCAGATCAAAAATAGCCTCCTTCCATTCATTATGTTAGACATTGCTATCTAGACGATCATATTCGTATGAGATAACAGAGATTCACCTCCATTTTATTGAGAACTGATGCACTTTAATTTGGATGATAGTTGCTTCTGCTTATATGATGTTGCTACCTTCAGTCTATGGAGACTGACATTGGCATGTCACTGGCAACTGCTCCAGACACTACCAGGCACAGAGACAAGCAGACGCAGCTCCATAGCGGACGACCAGATCTGATTCATACAGGATCCAATGATTGCAGGTGCACAGAAGGCGCCAGCAGCAAAGAATTTGAAAGTTCTTTAATACGCCTGTGACACTGATGTTCCACTTCGGGGCACTTCAGTGACAATAGACAGCCCACTTCAACAGTCCTGAAGACGGCACTAGAACACCAGCTACCCACTAAGTGCCAGAAACACCATTTAGTGTCAACTAGATAGATGTGAGGTCGTGATGACCACATTCTAAGTCACCTGTTGTGTACTAACCCACACTGTGCAAAAAACTAAATGCAAAAAATCAATGTATGAGGTTTTGTAAGATGCCTTAAATATTGTGTATCCCCGGAAACTACGGACAGGAAAAAGGTTATGATGTTAGCCGTGTGATGCTATTTTTAAACCATATGAAAATAAATATTTGCTAAATGTGCTACATGCAAATTGGGTAATCTCTTGTGTACAGACCACATGTTGTGATTTGTTAAAACGTATGCTGGATCCGCACCGGGCAAGTGTCAGACAGGTGGGGTAGCCTATGTCCTCCCTTACCTTAGACTGTCATTGGCAGTAATATGACTCTGAAATTTAGAAGATCCATACTTAAATATGTAGTTCTTTGGACAACATAAAATGGTGTCCAAGGACACTGTGTAATAAAAATACACACGGTTGAGCAAACACATTTTGAGAAAACAACTACTAGCAAAAGCTAAAACTGGTAAAGAAAACACATACAAGAATAGGATCATACCGTATACAAACCAAAATGTAAGACTTAAAGAGAGCATCTTGAAATAATGGACAATTACGGAAGAAGACGTTGCTATGAAATATGTTCACATAAAAAGCATTAATCATATTGTATGTATTCATTTATTGTTTAGTATTTTACAATGTACTTTAAATGGTCAATCCATATTCCACAGAGAAAGAGTTCAGAGCTGTTTTAGTCCAGTTTAAAATCGCACAAAATTCTGATTTGAATACCTTTTAAATCAAACAAAGTTGTCGGAGATCTTGCGTAACCATGAATGTCCTTCTGCGTGAGACTTGACAATGAAGGCCGATAAACCACCAAGGTTACAGCATTTTTTTATGCCGATGGACTTGTGGTGGTTGACCACACCATCACAGGAATTAAATCTCTCCATGAAGAGCTGGGCAGATTTTCGTCTGAACATAGCATGACGGGTAACCTCAAAAAGACAAAGTCAATGATTATATCATCTAGAAAGGTAAATCGCCCTGCAATGAAGTTAGGCTGGGGAACAATAGAATATACTGACCCTTACATGGTACCTCGGAGTGGACATGGATTGTAGATCAGGCAACGTATCATTAATCGATAACAGAACAAAATGGGCTAAACAAATCACTTTGCTTGTGCGAAAATACATCTCCCAATATGCTGGATACACATTGAAGTGGATTATGTTATTGCACACGCAGTGGTTCATTCTGGTATAAACCTATGGTCTTGAGGCCCGGTTCCTTGAAAATTCATCTTGGATAGACAAAGTTGAAGAGTATTTTTGGTGGACCATTCTGTTCTTACCTGCCACATGCCCTATGCAATATATTAGAGTTGAGCTTGGTTTGACATCCATAAAAGCTGTGACACAGTATCAAAGATATCTCCTGCCTTTAAAAGCATTGAGTCACCCTGTGAGTCAACTACTTAGCACCATCAGGAAAAATGTTATTGAATTTAAAACAAATAAAATTCCTGTCAATATATATGATGTTTTGTGTATGACATCATATGCTGCACTGAATTGGTCATTAGCATGTTCCACTTGTGGAATATATAAAGCCATTAAAAGGGCCTATAAAAACAAATCACGGAAAAACAATTGGGTGGATATTTTCAACTATATGAGTAATCTCCGAAACTATGTGTATCTGGAGGGCATTGTTTATAAGTATCTTTGTCCCGAGATGTACCTAGTTAGATAGTTAGATATCCATGTCCTGAAGTCCACAGATCTCGGCTACTAATGCGGCTCAATCAATTGCCAGTAAAAGCCACGCATGGATCCCAGTGGAAGTTAGTGCATGACCAATGAATATGCTGCATATGTGGTATTGAGAGTAATCTAGAGACTGTGAGACACATTCTCACTGGGTGCCTTAAATTGGAGACTCTATAGGTGCATTTTGACTTTGTACTCACTGTCCATTTTTGGAACTTATGTCTAAAAACTTCATCTCAAGCCTCGATTATTGCCCTGTATAACGTTTCGATTGTGGCGTTGGTCATGTTTAAATCTACAGTTTTTACCTAGAAGACGTTTGCCGGCAATTGTTTAGATAATCTATTAAGTGTACTCAATTGTGAATACAAATGCGAATATTCGAAAGATTCACAATGTTTTAGAGATGTTGCACAGTTATTTAGTTAGCCGATGTAAATATGGATCTCACTTTTGTGCATGATTGAGTGTGTGTTATTTATTTATGTATGAGATGTTGTAAAAGGATCACTGTCTATGATGAATTGATATTGATTGATATCCTGGCTGGTGAAGATAGTAATCTCTTTATTTTAGTGATATTTCTTTATATGTATATTTGTAATGTTGTAAAAGTTCATTTGAGCTAAAAAACAATAAATAAATACATAAATAAATAAATAATACCTTTTGTTGGACTAACTGAAAATATTAAGATGAGTTGACAGTTCCATTAGCTTTTGAAGTCCCAGAGACGTTTTCATGGGATGGTGGTCACACAACAAATGAGTAACATTGAAAATTACACATATAGCTGCTGGACATCGCGTTTTCATCCAAAATCACCATTTATGATGCCTGTGTCCTTACTCATTCAGGGTTCTGAAACATTGTATCCTAAAGTCTTTATGTGAGATGTGGTAACGGCAGTTCATCTCCGGGTACCGTCAATGTGGTTGCTTTGAGAGTTCCAGGCTCAAAGTAGGCCATAGTGTGGCAATAAGCCACGAGACGGCGGGCCAATACCGCCCCAGGTAATGCCCCCAGGGCCTTGTTAAGACCTAATGGGGTACTAATGGCATATTTTTCTGCTCCGAAACGCGAAATAAAATAAAATGGCAGCCAGGAAAGGGAAAACGTAGTCCGTTTCCCTTTCCATGGCAGCCATCGGGAGCGGACGCACTGGGAACAGAAGTGTTCCCAGAGTGTGCACTCCCGAGAAAAGAAGAAAAAACAAGGTAAGTGAAGTTGGGAGGGAGGGAAGGGGATAGTTTGCAGGGGGGGGGTGGAGGAAAAAAATGTACCCGAGTCCCCAGCAAGGAACAAAGGCAGCCTCCAGCCATGGGGAGGCTCAGAGCAGGGATTGCCCCGTTTCGAGCCTCCTCATTGGCTGCCACGCCCCCGCCAGAAGCAAACCCCAGCACGACGTACGTGCGTCCATGGGATTGCACTGTGGTATGGCTCGGAAACGAGCTAATCACGTTAAGTGTATCCCATGGACACAGGTCCGCCGGGTACTAATGTGCCATACATCATGTGTCTATGTTCTGACCAGCATTTTTCAGGATGAGAATCTTCAAGTACTTCAGCTCCCATTTTATTCTGTGTATGGTATTCGAGCGGCCACCTTGCAGTACCATCACTGACAGGTCCTGCAGTGTGTGCCCATGCTGTGTAAAGTGTTGATCAACTGGTGTTTCTTTTCTGCAGTTCAAGATGGTGCATATATGCAGGTTCATTCTTTCATGTAATTCCTTGCAAGTCTCACCAACATACTTTCCTTGTGAACCTTTCGATCATTGGATGAGGTATATCACATTGGACGATTTGCAATTGCATGTCCCTTTTATCTGTACTGTTTGGTTCTGTGGAGTTGCTATGGCAGATTTGGTGCAGATGTGTCGGCAGGTTTGCATCTCCTAAAATTGCATGGGGATGCTCCTTGTCTTCTTTGTTCTTGATCTGGTAGAATCGTGCTTCTGGTGAGGATCAGTGCTAGAGGTTGCAATTGTTTTTATGCACTTAAAGGGGTTTCCTTGAAAACGGCCCTCAGCTCCTCATCTCTGTTAAATATTGATTGTATGTCTTTAACAATCCCATTCCATTGTGTTAGTGCCGGATGTTATGTGATGAAAAGGGTCTCTTTTTGTAGTTTCTCTGTCTCTATACTGAAGCAGGTAATTTCTGGGTATTCTCAGGCTGAGTGGCCATTTTACAAAAAGGTTGTACTGTACGTAGTGTTTACATACACACAAGGAAAAACCAATTACCCCTCTCTATGTCCATGCTATGTTCACTGGTTAGCCACATATAGTGGGTCTACTTTTCTCTGCCATGAAATATAAGTGAGATGTTGATTACCCCCCTGTCTTCCTATTGGATCATATACGTTGGAATCGATGGCCTAGTTGTTGATAATAGATTGTTTTGTGTTGATTGGACTGAAACTTTTCCTGTGAAGGTATTTGTTTATGTCTGTTGGTTTCCTGTATACAGAAGTTTGTAGGTGACCGTTCTTCCCATCAGAAATGGCGGTATCAAGGAGTCTGCTCACCTTGGAGTATTCCACAGTGAACTTTATTAAGTGATGGAAGCCATTTAGGGATTTATAGAATTGTTTCAGGGAATTGTCTCCTTACAACAAATCAAGAAAAAGTCATTGAGGTAGTGCATGTATGTTAGTGGTTTCTGGGTTTGTTGCTGTAAAACTGCAGCTCAAGTTCTGCCATGAAAAGGTTTTCATACTGGGGTGCTGTTTATGTGCCTGTTCCAGTCATTTGTAGGAAAGGTTTTCAATTGAAGAAGACATTGTTGTGTGTAAGTATCAACCTCACAAGATCTGTCTTGGCTCTTATTGGGATGTCTGTCTTATTGTTTGTGTTCTGCATGAAACTCTGCCGTGCTTCTATTCCATCTTAATGTGGAATTTTGGAATGAAGAGAGGTGACATTCAACGTGGTACACACTGAACGTCTTGAAACTTCCTCAGGCAATGTGTTGTGTCCAGTTTAAAGCTGTTTGTGCCCATCATCAGAAATTTCAAGATGGATTCTATATATCTAGATAAAGTTTGGGTTAATGTGTTGAGCCCAGAGATTATTGAATGTCCCAGGAGTCAGATTGTTTGGTATCAGATGTTGAAGGTTGTTCTTCTGCACTGCTTGGAATGGACATGATGATTTATTCTAGAGTTTTATTGTACTCCATAGTAGGGTCATCGCTCAGTTCCTGTAGTACCCCAGGTCAGGAGATTGTCTGTATGCGTCACTTTATATTTCTGGATATCCATAACCACAACAGCTTCACCCTTGCCTGCAGGTTTTATTATGATTCCCTTGTTTATATGTAGTGTTCTAATTGCCTTTATTTTTTGGGAGGTAAGGTTCTGTGTAGTCATATGTTGTTTTTCGAGCATGTCAGATCTTACAAGTTTTATGAGACAGTCAATGTTTGTCTCAAATCATGGGCTATGGCCATATGGAGGTGTCCGATTTGAGCATTATTTATTTTTTCCATTTGATTCTGGGCTAGCCACTTGTTTATTGTTCCTATAGAAATATTCCTTGAGACATGGGTGTTGTATGTCGTCTTCATTTTCCCCACAAAGTTGAATTTTGTTGAGTTCATGGCTGGAGCACAATGTCAGACCCTTGCAAAGTACAGATTATTCAGCCTGTCTAAATTCGTGCCCGGAGATTTTGATAACTGATAGTTAATTGGTGGTCGGATTACTCTTCCGTGTTGGCTCTATTTTTTTTAGTAACTCTTTCAGGTAGTACCTTGAACCTTCCCCGTGCCTGAAAGTGACCCTGTGCCATTCCTTGTAGATGTGGATTGTTTGTTTCTTGCGGATTAATAAACCATTTAGTGGTTTTTGACAATTCTTTTTCAGCTTGCAGTCAAGCTGAGGTGCTGGGCCGCTTATTTGCTCTTGGAGCTCTGTTGTGAGGTTGTTTGTCTCGTTCCTCAGTATGGTTCTATTGGAATAGAACTGGTGTATCAGATGATTCTTTATTTTGTCTCATGCTTTTCTGCATGTCTGCTCAGCCTATGCTTTGTTGTGAGTAGTCCTCAGTGGGTTCAAGGGACTGAGTTCTTTTTGGTGTCATTTTCTGTTTCTTACAAACAGTAAAAAAGTAAATGTCACTGTCGTGCTTCTTTCCTCCTCATTTTGCCATTATTCTTTGAGCATTATAATTAAGGTTCCCAGTTTTATGGTATTTATTTATTTTTCTGTCATTTCCGCGTGAATGTATCCATATTTATTTTTTTGGCGATTTTTTCTGTATTTCCCCACATGTATTATTTGGCATTTACAAAGATAATATCCAACCAGTATTTCTATGCATGTATTTGAACTAAAAAAAATGCATTTGCAACAACATACATGCAGCTATACAGGGCACAAATGGAACTCGGTTGCTCCACATCAGTGTCGACTCCATTTGTAACATAACAAATGGTTGCTCTTGTCATTGTTGTTGACTTAAAATATATGTTGTCAGCAATTAGAAGACCTTTAATACTATTTTTCATACAACTTTCACACTCTCAATGTTGCCAGTCTGCAACAGAATTGACCTGTGATGCATAACTGACAGTATAGGGAACCAACCGGAAATAAATACTTTTAATTTTTTTCCATTTCTGTAAATAAATACAGAGTTAAAAACAAATTGATTTCTATCTGTATTTATGTGTAAAATCCAGGAATAACGGAAACCAGCGAGCGTTAATTATAAAGTGCAGAGAACGAATTTGGTGTTGCATTAGACCAGTTTTAAAATCAACCATAATCCAAGTTTTGATAACTTTTATTGGACTAATTGAAAGAATTACACTGAGATGGGAGTACCATTAGCTTTCAGCATCCCAGAGACTTCTTCATTGGTTGGTGGTCACACGATCAATGAGCAACAAAGAAAATCACACACAGAGCTGGACATCGCTTTTAAATAGAAAGAAGAAAAAAATAAGACAGGGGATTCTCCCATTTCCAACTGCGATGGCTGCAGGAACAAGCATTCAAGGGATTCAGACCTGCATTAGAAAGGAACAGACACATACTCTACACTGAGAAGCAGTTCTCATTGCTCAGAAATTACATTTTAAACCTATTGTTTTGCATGTAATGTGTAATGTGTACAAACACTTAAGCACAGCCCAGTATGTAAAAACAGTGATGCCATTGCAAAGAATTGCAAACATGTTATAGATTAAAAGGGAAGTTCACTCAGAAATGGTATTGGCACAATCGATCGGGCATGTATTTTTGAGCATACGTTGAGCGATCATTAAAAAAATTCCAAGGATTTTACCTTTGTTTTTCTCACAATTACACATGTGAAACTGACGTGTCGGGTACCACCATCATGTGCTAAACTTAGCGGTTGAATTTGCCCGTGCAGCACTATAACTTAGGGGGATGGATCAAACGCTAAGTTTAGCACATGATGGCGGTACTTGACACATCAGTTTCACATGTGTAATTGTGAGGAAAAACAAAGGTAAGATCCTTGGAATTGTTTTAATGATCAATCGACGTATGCTCAAAAATACATGGCCGATCGATTGGGACAATACCATTTCTGAGCAAACTTCCCCTTTAATCTATAACATTTTTGCAATTCTTTGCAATGGCATCACTGATTTTACATACTGGGTTGCACTTGTTAGACTTGTTGTGCTTAAGTGTTGGTACACATTACACATTACACATTACATGCAAAATAATGGGCTTAAAATGCAATTTCTGAGCAATGAGAACTGCTTCTCAGTAATTCAGATGACCCGTCCCTAAAGCTGAAATCACTAGACGCTTATGCCCCTTTTCACAATGCCAATGCACGTCTCATGCCAATGTCCTCTGTACGCAATCTATTGACGTGTCTCATTGGAAATGTCAAGATGCCTCTTTCCTCCACAATTATAAACAAACCCTTTCTGATCAGAAAACATTGGAGTTTCTTTTTCTTTTGTGTCAATGTTTTTCATGCTGAGCCTCCCTAACTTCTTTTTGCTCTGTTTGGCTGTTTACCAAGTACGACGTACTGAGAACAGGTACTTACACTAACTAAAATGAATTAACTCTGTAATTTATTTTTATATTATGTGTCATTGTGAAATTTCAAAGTGTGTGCCAATTAGTCTTATCATTGCACTATGCACTTTTGTAACCTGGCTGTTTCTTCTTTTATTTTTATTTTACATTGCGTTTTAATGCAAAATCTGATTTAGTTAATGTACACAAACAAAAGCTTTTTTTATTTTACTCACTGTTGATTATATACTTCAATATTCAGGAATGATGGCAACAATTCAGCCCTATCTGTACGTGCCCAAATATTCAGAACAGGAAAAGGTTGAAAGTGAAAGAAGCCGAAATGATGGGGAATCAGATAAAAGCCATGATGATCAATCACCTGAGCCTGATTCCAGTCACATGGAAGACGTTTCCACCTGGTGTACCAGCCATCGTTGTGAGGTTATGCCAACTTTGGCAGAGAACTGCTGCTGCAGAGAAAACTCTGGCTGCTTGGCCTAACTCGCCGAAGAAGACACACAACCACTATGTGTTAGCCAGCAGCATGACTTCTGGGCAGTGTGCTTTACAAGATCTTTGTTGCGAATGATGATGGTCCTTATGCATGAACTAGGAGCAACAGTTTGCCCTCCTAATTCAATTAATGAGTATGTTTCCTCTTTACACGTTGTATGTTTGACAACCGAGATGGTTAACATTGTATGTTGTTCTCCTACATCATTATAACTTCGATCGATCACTGACAAAATTATTTTTCTGGTATTTGAAAAAATGTCTCGTTCTAATCTCAAGTCAAAGTATTCTACTTTATATATAACGACCAAACAATTAAATTTCTTTCACTTTATATTTAAAAGCAATATTTCCCTATGTTCCAAACAGTTTTTGCTGGAATGGGCGTTCACATTTCTAATTCATCCTTACTTGAAAACAAAAGTACTGTCAGTACTTTGATCGAAAAGGTTATTTTTTAAGCATAACAATGCTTTATATTTTAGAAGACAGTATAAACAAAATACATGAAATTATTGGGTTAATTCACGTATACTATTTCTGCATCTCTTACACAGATGGTACATGCTTGTCACCTATGAAGCGTTTACATGGTGGATTCATAGAAGACTGGGTTTCCGCGTTTGACGAGTAATACCTGCCTCTGTGTTTCGAGCCATTCGGGAGAAATTCCCCAGTGAATCTGGATAATACAAGGGATTTATACAGACAGTACCTCAACCACAGCAGTACAATTTGTAGTTTGTCAATGCCATCAACCTTACCAAACTAAATTTAAATAATCTGAAAGGTTATTAGAACTAAATTAAGTCACCAAAACGTCCAAACATCTAATATTTATAATTGTATGATCCTGAAAGATCGGCGTCCTTTAACGAGGTTCCTGGCATATTGTGCTTGCCCCATCCACATCCATCCCCCTCTGGGCAGTTTGTACCTATGACCATGCTCTCGCAAGGGAGCTGGGCGGGTAGAAACTAGCAAGATTCTGAATACTGTGTACATCTCAATGGGTTCTTTTGCATGGGGACCATTGGCCACAGGGCCACCCCTGACCCACTGTCCCCAGACTCCCCTTTGAAGACCCTGTCCCTGCAATCAACATATGTATGTGTCCTTTGACAATGTTGCAGGACTATTACACTCCCCTCATCCACCTCCACTCCCCACTCCGGTATCAATGGCAGTTCATACCTGTGACAATTGGGTCACAAGAGGACTGGGCGGGTAGGAATGAAAAAGGTGCCGAATACCATGTACACCTCAAAGGGCTCTTTCACTTGGGGACCATTGGCCACATAGCCACCCCAGACCTGTTGTCTCTAGACTCCCCTATGAAGACCCCATCCCTGCAATCAACATATGTATGTCTCCTTTGACTATGTTCCGGGCCTATTATGCTCCCCTCATCCACATCCATCCCCCCGGTATCAATGGCAGTTTGCACCTGTGATCATGTGCTCGCAAGGGGGCTGGGTGGCTGGGAACCAACATGTCAAACATTCAAATACACACCCACTTTTCTAAGTGTTTATAAACACCTTGAAACTTATCAAGAAAACATCTATGCGGTCCACAAAGGATAAAATCATCTATCCGCTTTTTACCTTGTTTTCTGCATCGGCTGATTTATTATTCCATGTAGCAGGTAGTCAACTATTGGTTTCTGGAGTGTCATCCTTTTCAACTCTGTACTTTTCTATAACTTTTTACTCAATGTACATCATATTTTCATTTTAATTTATCTCAAAGATTTCACCATTATCAACCTTTCTATGTATTTGTATCTCTGGAATTAGCACATCACATGACAGTGTATTGTTTGGAAATGTAATGTTTCGTAATCCAGGTTTAAAATGCATGTTTTTTTAGGTGACTCAAAAGTGGTTCAATGTACCAGTAATACATTTCTCCTTGTGGTAGACAATTGATTTTTGACTAATATGATCGCTGTGATGGTTAGAGCAGGTTACAGGGCATTCTTCAAAGCCTAAAAAAAGCTTTACTAACAAAGCTATGTGATGGTTGAATTACTCACTGTGGTACTTTATTACTTGTAATCTTCATATTTTTTTAACAGATCATCTAGACAATCAAACAATGGCTTCATGTATTGTTTATGGTTGCCTTAATATCAGCCATGTCAAAACTCTTGGTACAGTGATGCATGTTTTCCCAAAGGATATGAGGTTAATAAGAAAATGGTTATTGAACTGTGGATTTCCAGTGTCCGGGATTGAAAGCAGAGCCAAGGATATCTTGGAGGACATGAGAGGCAATCGATTCCACATCTGCAGGATGCACTTCTCGGAAGATATGGATGAACAACCAAAGTACACTAAAAAGCATCACCCTAGACTCATTTGCAAATTACTTCCCAATGCAGTTCCAACCCAATTCTAGCACACGCTGATTCAGGTGAGCAGTGAACCTTGAAATATTTATGTATCTTCGTATGTACGCAAATGGTGTGTATACATATGTCATCTAAATAATAAATAAATCTATTGAAATAGTGTTTGAAGTGTGTCAAAAGGTAACATGATGAAAGGTTTGGAGTTTTTTGGGGATAATTGTCTCAATATATTATTACACCATTCCAATTGTGATGCAATGTAGAGTCGTTTTTAAATAGTTCACTTTAGACTACTTTATCAATCCCTACTTTAGGCATACACATATAGTTCAGTGCAATTGGAGCCTTTCTAAAATCTTTAATATCGTCCTCTCAAAATTGGTTACAGATCATTAAGAAACAGCAGACAGTCAAATATCCAAACGGTGAGGGCAAGCGACATGCCCATATACTAATTTGAGAATGTATGAATTGGTCTCAATTTTAATACTACTGTATGTTTTCTATTGCACACTGTTATGAATATATACATTGAAAAAAGAACTGAAATTCAACTTTGACAACTATTTCTGGAATCAACATCAACCTCCCTCCCCTTTCAAGTAATTGTGTTATACTATTCCTTCAGATGCGTCTAAACAATATATTTATACGGTCAAGTTCACCTTTAAACATATTGATCATGACTGGTTCCCCTGCCAGTCTTTGTGCTTGCTTCTGGGCCTCTGCACTATGCCCAGCACTACTGGACTTCAGAATACGCTCCATGAGAGGGGTTACCTCTCTGCACTTAACACTAGGCCCTACTGGACTGGGCGCACTTGTTCCCCCTGCCCCCTCCCTTGTACCTCCGTCTGTACACTTGCACAACCTGAATTTATTAGGCCTAGTCAGTTCTGTATTGTTCCCCCTTTGTCTCCCCTCCCTTATATGGTTGCGCCTGATACACTTCATGACTTCACACTAGTAGAAATGCAGGCAGGCCTAGTACGCTAGTTACTTTTTTGTTAGATCATTCGGAAACCTCAAGGCCTAATAATGACTACAGTAGCCCCTTGTTCCTTCCTGCCTTGAAGCACTTTGAAGCACTTCATTTGTGTTTAAGCGCTGTACAAATAAACAATTACAATTACAATTGTTATTTATAATATTAGCTATTGGTATAAACTGGCATGTAGGATCGTATCACAATATCGACTATCTTTTTCATTACATTTTCTTGCTATATTTCTCTTACATCACTATTATTACAACAATTATTTTGATACAGGGAAGCAGTAACTTCAACAACGTACTATTCTTTAATTGCAAATGGTCAGGAGGATGAGGTATGAGAATGTATTGAATGATATTAATCATTGTTGATTAATAATGTTTTGTATAAAATTAATACCAGCATTTATTTAGAATGTATAATAATTTTGACAAATTGCAAAGAATTCATTCAACAACCTTGTTGTGTCAATCGCCCACACACATGCAACAATGACAGTAATCCATCAAAAAAACTTGCACAAGAATTACATGGGGCCTCATTACGACCCGGGCGGTAAGGGATTACCGGTACCGGTAAGGGCACCGGTACCGGTAATCCCTTACCGCCCTACTACGAGTTCCCTTTGTGGGTCCTCCCTTAATGCCTGGTTTTACCAGGCGTTAAGGACAGGACCCGCAAAGAGACCTTAGAGCTATTAACAGTACCGCAATTTGCGGTACCGTTATTAGCGCCTTCCCCATTCCCATTGAGCCCTAAAGGGCTCAATGGGAATGGGGAAGGGCCCTGGTGAATGGGGAATTACCGCCCCCACCAACCTTGGAATGGGGCAGTAATAGCTCCATTCACCATGGCGGAGTCGGTGAGGTTTTGGAGGCAGCCATGGCGCTAATAGCGCCATGGTTACCTCCAACCTCGTAATGACCCCCATGGAATCTTTCACTCTTGGAATGGTCTATGTATGTGTTAATAAACTTTAGCTGCCTACCTAAAGCTCAATAGGTTCCAAGAAAATAATAACGTGACATACTCTTAGCAGCAACATTTTATTCACTTTAATTTGCAGGATGATCTCACACCAATTCCCTGTGACATCTTGGAAGCTCACCAAGTACAAATTCAAATATCTGTTTTTAAAATGTTACATCTACACAGTGTTATAAATGTTTTCACTAAATAATTCCTTCCAGCGATGTACTGTCTGTTTTCAATGTTTAACTGATGTTGTAAAGACAATCATAAAAACGAAATTCTCAAGATGTACTTTTTAGAGAAACATTACATTGTTTACTGTTAAACTGTTTTTGTTGAATTTGTTATGTACAAGGAGTGTGCTACTGAAGTGGTTGAGATTGAAGAGACACATTGCTGCCTGCATGCAAGGTAAGGTCCCAGGCCCTCTTTCATCTGGCCTGGGACAGGCCCTTTGCTGCTTGCAGACTATGCATGCCCCACAAGAGCCACTTCTACAGGAGTATCAGGTCCTTCGTAAGATGGCAGACGCTGCTGCCGTATTTTCATCTTTGTTACTAGCACCTAGGCTGAATGGATGGGTGTGCCAGCAATAATTCAACGTGATTGGTTGCCTCCAGGAGCTCAGACACAGCCCCCGACAAGCCGGCAGGTGATGCTGGCCTGTGTCGAAGTAAAGGGTCTGAGGCACTTGTTCCTGCCTGTCTGCACCTGTCTGCCCATTTTCTGTTTTTTCTACAATGAGCATCTGCACATGTTGGTACTCCATTCCCACGTTCCCACTCCCAAGATGCATCTATGGACTCCAGCCGCACCTTTTCTTCCCGACAGGTAAGATGAGCTTTGCCTCATCCGACCAACCCCCCCACCTTCAACCCACGCTCTTCTACCACCTACCATACCCACTCAAAAGTAATTTTCTTTTGCCTCCACTCCTCTAAGCCGATCTACCCTGCATCTTGCTTGGTGCAGTTTCACAACTTCTCTTAATCTCCCCTGTGGCACTGTGTGCCAGGTGCATCTCCCTGGTTATATGCCCCACCTTACACCACTCTGGATTTGTCTGCTGTGCCCCAGCAACACCACCTGATGGCTCCTTTAGGCAGACATTATCTCACATCGACCGCCATGAAATGCGCTGCACCTATCTGCCCCTGACACACAGAAACTGTTTCTTCGAATGACTCTTAAGGTTGAATCCAACAATTATATCTTGCATAGTTGATGTAAACCATGTCAGCATGAGGTGAGGCAGTCCAATGTTGCATTTTACCTATTGTTCCTGCATAGTTGATGTAGCCCCCCTCACCATGAGGTGAGACCGTCCAATGTTGCATTTTACCAATTGTTCCTGCATAGTTGATGTAGGCTCCCTCACCATGAGGTGAGACAGTCCAATGTTGCATTTTACCTATTGTTCCTGCATAGTTGATGTAGGCTCCCTCACCATGAGGTGAGGCAGTCCAGTGTTGCATTTTACCTGTTGTTTGTGCATACTTGATACAGCCCCCTGCACCATAGGTTGAAGTTTTCAAAAGTGTGCACTCACTCCAATGTTGTTTCATTTCCAGCCTTGTGCTGGGTTGAACCTGTTCACTTGCACTTATTCTACCATTCTCCTCCCTCCCGTCTGAGCTTTACTCCTTCCTCCCCTCCCCATATCCCCTCATTTCTGTTATTGTACTTGCACTTTCCAAATTGTCTCAGGACCTAGTAGGAACGTTATTGTTGTCTCTCTTCCCCAGTCATCCCCATCCTACACTTCCCCTCCTCCCCTCACCCCTCTTTCTGTTACTGCACTTGCATGCTACAAATTGTCTCAGGACCTAGTAGGAATGTTATTGTTGTCTTTATTCCCTTTTCATCCCCTTCCTACACTTCGCTCCTCCCCCTTCTCTCCTAATTTTTGTTACTGCACTTGCACGCTCTGAATTGACTCACAACCTAGACCTAGTAGGAACGTTATTGTTTGTCTTCTTCCCCTGCTCATCCCTTCCCTACACTCCCTACCTCCCCCTCTCCCCTGTATTATTGTACTCCACTCGCACAATCAAAATGTCTCAAGACCTAGTAGGAACATTATTGGTTGTTTTCTCCCCTGTACCGTTCACTCCCTTGTTTTGATCATAGTGTAATGATCAGTTATCATCCATTTTTCTATTCATGTAATTTTTATTATGTGATAATGTTTTTTTCATACAGAAATTGGTTTCTATTTGTAATTTTGCATATGTATCTTCATATGGAAGTGTAAAATGATTGGCCTCGATAACAAACAGGCTTAACTTTTTTTAAAGGGGTTGTTAAGATGTTTTTTAATTGATATTATATTTTGAGGTTGAAATTCATATATTTTGTAAGTCAGCTATAAATTAAGCATGTTTGTTTTTTTAATCAAGGCCTAGAAAGAAGAGGAGAAGAAAGACTCAGACCACACCACAAACTAATGATGTTGCATGCCAAACATATGTCACTTCGGAGCAACCAATGTTTGAGGTACACCATGTTCGTCTCAAGATTCACAGTCGAGATGCAGATGTCAAGTGGCTGGAATTTGAGCTGAATGTCACCAATGACCCATGGAAAGTAACCATGGATCATTGTTGCAGCACACAATGGGCCTCATTACGACCCAGGCGGTAAGTTACCCCCTGGGCCGTGACTTTACCACCATGGCGTAAACTACGTTTACGCCATGGTGGTTGGCGGACTTACCGCCCCATTCCGAGGTTGGCGGGGCGGTAAGTCCCCATTAACCCATTTACCCTTCCCCATTCCCATTTTTGCCCCATAGGGCATAATGGGAGTGGGGAAGGCGTTAATTACGCCACCGTAAATTACGGTGGCGTAATTAACTCCATGGTCCCTTAGCGCCATGGATTTTAACACCCGCTAAAAGCGGGTGTTAAAACCTCCATGGCGCTAAGGGACCTCGTAATTGGCGGTAAGGGGTCGGCGCAGCTAACGCTGGCGTAAACCCCTTACCGCCAGGGTCGTAATGAGGCCCAATGTCCCCAAGAAGAGACAGACAACACAGAAGATGTTTCAGAATTACTTGCAGACCCGCTCGCACAACCCACATTGTCTAAAAAATGTCAATCAAAGAAAGAGACAATGTTCCCTGTTTCCCCAATATGTGCTGAACATCTGGAAATATCACAGACTGAAATAACTGAAGCATCTTTGGAATTGATCAACAAATGTGTTCATGATCTGGACTTCACTCTTCCTAGTGTGGCGGACTTGTCCACCACCATCGAATCACAAACCACTGTACTGCAGGACGATTGGCTATTAAGGGAGCCAAAATACCCTGTATTCAACTGCTGCCTGCTAGAGAATATAAAAATTACTAAGTGTGATCATAAAGTATGTAGGAGGATTTGTAGGGAGGCATTGGTGAAGTTTACTTGTGTAGTCAAAGGCACCAACCTAAAGATCAAGGGTAGCTGTGTCCACCAACATAACACATATTCATGGTTCGCTCAACCACTCCTTGGAAAAGTGCCTGCTGGAAATATATGCTGTTCATCTGCTTTGTTATTCAGTGAATCAGAGTTCAGTAAAATTTCAAGTGTCTGTACATTTGTGGGAATTGAGTTGCTTGCTAAAACTGCATAATACATATATTAGATATATAGAGCAGCAAGACTTATCCCTGGCCTCAAGCCCAGGGACCGCATCTCTACTGCCCTAAAAAGTCTTTACTGGCTCCCGGTTGCTTCCTGGATTAAATTCAAAGCTCTCTGTATCATCCACAAGGCTGTCTGGGCCGTAGGAGCACACTATCTGCAACTCTCCCATACTAAATATTCTCCCTTTAGACCTCTGCATTCCTCTGGCACCAACTCTTTTTGTGTAAAGCATTTCGCTAAACAGAGGGCAGGAGGTTGATCGCTTTCCTCAGCTGGCTCCCTTCTATGGAACAGCCTCCCCTCCCTCTGCGTCTTGAGCAGGATTTTCTGAAATTACAGAAGCTCCTTAAGACGTTCCTCTTTACCTCCTCCTTCTCCCCTTCTCTCCTTTGCTAATTTCACAGTTACTTTGATTGGTGTCCAGCACCCTTTTGCATCCTCGTGGCCCTGACTCCCACACCAAATCTCCCCCAGCTTCTATCTGTCCTCAGCACTTTGCTCAGCACACCCTCTGTCCTGGAGGCTCACACTTACCATACTTTGGACTCTACTGTTGCTCACCCACAAGCACGAGCAGCCCAGCACTTATCCCCACTACCCCCTCCCTTATGCACATTCTGAATACTCACAAGGCATGGTAGGTTTGTCATTTGGTCCTCTCCACTGTATTTAATATCTATATGTTTTAATGGGTCTCATTCCCATGCCCCCTCCCTGTTGCCCTGTGGGTGCTTTGAAACAGAATTTACCTGCTGTATAAGCGCCTAAGAATAAATAAATAAATTAATAAAATATGTCTTGTTCCCTGCTATTAGCCAGGCCTAGAATCCCAAACAGATATAAATGGGCAATGCTCTTGCAGGCAAAAGGGTCAGGCTTGCTGGTGATGGACAGTGTGACAGTCCTGGTTTTTCTGCTGAATACTGCACTTACCACTTCCAAGACATGGAAAGTAAAACTATAGTGAGTTCAGTCATCGTACAAGTGTCTGTATGTACATCTTCTGTTGCCAGGGAGAAATATGGTTTCATTAAATCCATTGAACTTCTGCAATAAAGGGGAATGCAAATCGACCTGATAGCCACTAACTGGAACTTTGGAATAGCCCAGGCCATGTGATAGCAATCCCCTCACATAAAGCATACATTTGTTATATGGCATGTCGCAAAATCAATGCCTAAAAAATAACAGATGCTCGTAATAAAAGGGTACAGAAAACATTTTAAATTGACCACAGTCCATCCGGAAACCATCTTTGGTAGAGCACAAAAACCTGTGAGGGATCTGTAGATAATCTTCTTGAAAAGTGTGGTTCAATGCTGCACCATTGTTCAAACATGCATTGTTGGGAAGGAACCTTTGAGTAAAGAGCAGGATCATAAGAAAAGGTAGTTGGTGCCAGGCACCCCTCTTCACACATCACTCAAGAAGATTGCGTGCAACAAAAACACTTTCAAGAGACATGAAGAGACTCACAGAATTCTGCTGCACTGGAAATGTGGGTTATGTTCAATGATATGTGCCCAAGGTACAGGCCTAAAAGTGTGTATTTTGGCATAGACGGTATGGAGGCCAGAATAAGACTGTCTGTACTTGCACACAATGAGAACGTTTATAGGGAAAAAGCAAAAACTGCAGGAACTTTCAAGATGCTTTGTTACAACATGGCATTTACAAAACGAAGTACATAGTGGATGGCAAAGCCAATATTCCAGCAGATGGATTTTGAATTTGTTAAAATATACGACGCTGAGTGTGCTGGCCATGCAGACACATGTAATGTCACTAGATTATGTTCCTAAGGCCGAATCTATGCCACAGAACACTGCAAAAGTGTTTTGTCCTCCAAAACCTGGACTTGTTGTAAGGTTGACTTCGAAATTCCAATGTGTTACAGACTTATCCCCACCTCCGTGGTTCAGAACAAATGCTTTTTCTCACACAAAAGAATTGCACCACAGCTTAATTAGGTTTACACAATCTTGTATTTGCAAATTATATACATTCATGTAACTGCCCTTAGATACTGTTGACACATGTTTTGGCTTTATACTGACCCTTTGTCAAAACAAAAGGGCATAGGGGTTAATCACTGATGAGGAGAAATCTGCATTACTAATTAAATATCCAACTATACCAACAATGATTTCCTTCCGAAGGTCCACAAAACCTCTACTGACATCCCAGAAGGGCACCCTATCTTGATTGGCATAGGGTGGGCTACGGAGACGATGGCAGAATATGTCGATAACTTTTTACGACCTCGAGTACCAAGCTTAAAAGCATTTATTAAAGACACCACAGATACCATCAGGATTATTGAGAGTGTGGTTTGGAAATCCACATATTGGCTGGCCACCTGGGAAGTCCGGGCTCTATACACTACCATTAAACATGACGCAGCTCTACAAACCATAGATTATACATTCAAGGATGACTCTGCTTCAGACTACCATTACATAGAAGTGATTAAAGAAATGCTAACTGTGACACTTGAACAGAATCTATTCCTATTTGACAATAACTTTTTCCGCCAGAAATGAGGCAACGCGATGGGCACAAAATATGCGCCCGCTTTGGCTAACTTGTTTATGGGCATGTACGAGGAGGAGCAGGTGTACAAAGAGGAGGCGTACGCATAACACAATATACTTTGGGCAAGGTACATTGAAGATGTTCTTATAATTTGGAATGGCACACCTGAAGAATTAGAAGAATTCAGATTAAGGATGATTAACAATGAACAATGTATTGAATTTACTGGTCACAATCAACTTTCTCGGTTTAACCATATACATACTAAATGGGAAACTAATGACAAAAACGTACAGGAAGGAGACTGAAGTGAATTCCACATTACACGCATCTAGTTGTCACCATAGACCTGTTAAGTGGAATGTTCCAACAGGAGAATTTATTAGGGACAGACAAAACTGTCAGGAAAACAGGATTTTTTCCACTGAATGTGATCTTCTAGAAGAAAGATACAATCAAAGAGAATATTCACAATCATGCATAAATGCGGCAAAAAGAAAAGCAACTAAACTGACCAGGGAGCAAACCCTTAAACCAAAGGATTAAAAAAGGAAAACAAGTAGATGGCAAAGTGAACTTTATTACTACGTATTGTACGGACAATGCAAATCTGAGAACGATTTTTAGAAGAAATTGGCACCTCCTTGAGCTGGACCCACACCTTAATAAATACATTGACGAGCAACCAAGGATCATTTACAGGAAGGCGAAAACATTGACAATGCATCTAAGTCCTTCATTGCTTCCAGAATATCAACAAGAAAAGGCAAAGACATGGCTAAATCCGCAAACTGCGGGATTCAGGAAATGTTGGACATAAACACTTTGCCAGTATCTGCATGAGAGTACAAAGGTCTTTCAAGATGGCAGAGGAACAAGAATAAAAATCAAGGACAATATCAACTGTAGAACCAAATACGTCATATATGCCATCATATGTACATGTAAACATTTGTACATTGGAAGCACAATACGTGAAGTTAGAATCAGGATAAGAGAACACATTTCAACAGTAGGAAGCCAAGATATGACGTTTCCATTAGCAGTACATTGGCAAGAAGAGCACCAAATGGAGAATAAACAACACCTGAGATTTATAGGCCTGCAGAAAGTAACATTGCGAAGGAGAGGCAGCAATTTGGAACAGCTCTTATGACAAGCCGAAGCAAGACTTATCTGCAGGTTCAGAACGATTGAACACGGTCTGAACAAGGGCAATGAGATGGTTCATTTTCTATAGTCAACGGGACAGTAGGTGTATAGACCGGGCGACCACTGAAGTAAACAACTTGATGTGTTTCTGTAATTATATATATTCAGATAAGTATTATATGTCGATAATGGGCCAAATACCCTTATACTGCACAAATGTAAACAAACCACGCATGGACTAACTATGGGCTAGGCATGTATACTGTACAAACACAAATGTTCACTTATAATGAGTTGACTTCATACCCAGTATTAATTATGTATACTGGGGCTAAAATATATATGTACCTAAAATAAATTGAGTCCAGTTGTAGTATGATTTTCAATGGAGGCAAAATATGTATATATATATATAAATATATATATCCTGCTGATACCAATTTTTCAAATATAGGACTATAATGTTAAAGGGGACATGTTTGAAAGCCCTTTCAAAATGTTCATTATAACCTCTTGCAACACCAACATCAGTTAAAAAAAATACATTTTTGGGAAGTACGGGTGAATCCGCAATGATTGCTAAATACAGTGTTCTATTTTTAAAGCGTGCGCTAATGCAGAAAAAGGAATACTATTTTACCCAATCATGTGACTGTACAAGATTGAAAGAGCAGAATTTTAATAATACCAATAAATATAGGTGAGTACTTTCTAAGGCGTTCAACTATCACCGAAAAACTCATGCAATATAAAGGATTGGTTTGGAAATATGAACTGAAATATGATAAAATATATAACAAGTGGTGGGAAACCATGAATGAACACTATTTAATGGGAAAACCAACATATGATATATCAGTAACAAGGAATCACCATGTGAGGATTAAAATACTTAAAAAATATATCATTAACTGGAACCGCCTCCCCCTACCCATCCGCTCTTCTCTCTCCTACCCTACCTTTTGCTCTTCTCTAAAATCTTATCTTTTCCATTCCCCCCTAACACCTCTCACTTCCTCTTCTACTTCTCTCTGCCCATGCCTCACCTCCTACTTCTCCAGCTCTACACCCTCTCCTCTCCTCTACTCCCCTTTTATCCTACCTCCTGCTCTTACTTAGTCTTTTTCTTCCCTCTCTTCTTCCTCACACCCTCTTGCCTCCCTTCTTACTTCCGCTAACATCTCCTCTCACCCTCCCATTCCCTCTTATTCCTTTGTCCCCCTACACTCCCTTCTCACCTCAGCAATAATGTAAATTGTTCCTTATTCCATTGAGTTTTGATTCAATCACCATCTTATATTTGTTGTATCTCCCACTCCCTCTTATTCCTTTGTCCTTCTCCACTCCCTCCTCACCAATAATGTTAATTGTTCCTTATACCGTTTTCAATTTGTATTTCAATTATCATCTTTTGTTTATTGTATCTCCCCTCCCCTTATTCCTTTGTCCCTCTCCACTCCCTCCTCACCTCAGCAATAATGTAAATTGTTCCTTATACTGTTTTTGAGTTGTGATTCAATTACCATCTAATGCTTGTTGTATTTCTTCTAGTTCTTATGTAAAGCACTTTGGATTGAAGTGCTATATGAATTCAATAAAATACAAATTAACATGTAGATAGCACCATTCCAAGATGGCGGTCCACAACCATTTATCAAAAAAAGGCAAAAGAGAAGGGACTAGATCCTTTCCTGGGAAACGTAAGCTAATACACAGGATATCTCCTCATGCTCACAGTGAAGCAACAAGGCTGACGCGTGCGTTTCTGAAGAGCTTTTCAGAGCGAGGTAAGAAAATATTGTGATTCCCTTACGAGGGACAGCACGCAAAAAGATGAAGATAGCGCGCATGCCCCTACCTACGAAAGTACAGTTAGCAAAACAATCATGGCTAAATGCGAAACATCTTAAATCATGTTTAAGTAATAAATTATGGTCTCGCTGCATTCGCAGCATACGTCTGATGCTGTGGTAGATGCTATACATATAAAAGCTGCTTAAAATGAACTTACCTAAACTACTATTACGGTTCATTTAACACAGCCAGGACAGTTAATGAACTGAGGGTCTAAAGGGAGATAAATTAGTGTCCAAATATATGAATTCATACATACTGTAAACAAAACCAATACATTGCAGGAGGGATTTTAACCTTGAGACTTAGCAGTCCCCTAACGAAAATACATTGGATTAACCGGATCACAACTGAGAATTTGGCATTCTGCCACCTGGTAAGATTGTTTAAACATTTCATAGTAATGGATGCAATACCGTAAGAACAATTAACTGATGGAAGTTGGCTTTTTTCTCAGTAAACTCACACGTGACATTTTAAGTACTTGAATTTTTCTGTGTATTTGGAATGTGTAAAACAGCACAAAGAGTAGAGTTTTAGACATTATGTAGATTTCTGTACATTAAATAATTAAAGTTTTTCCACTTTTCCTTCTAATTATACATTGTTTTCTCTTTCTTTTTCACTTGTGTTTCATTTATTTTGATTGTTTTTTCTCTAACCCATCTGATCCAACCCCTTGCCCGGTCCTAATTTTCTGTCAAATACATACACTTCTATGTAATTCTTGAACATATGACAATGAATATGTCAAATATGATGTAACTGGTAATCTACAAAGAAATGGGGATGAAATATATATGCCCTTTTGTTTTGAAAAAGGCTCAGTATAAAGCTGAACCATGTGTCAACAGTATATATGGGCGATTACATGTATTTATACAGTTTGCAAATACAAGATTGTGTAAACCTAATTAAGCTGTGATGCAATTCTTTTGTGTGGGAAAACGCATTTAAAAATGTAATTGTATAAGATTTACAATGTAAATGTTGAAGAATGTATTTTTATTTAATGATTGTTTGTGATGTTATCAATCTTAGAAGATATGCATTAATAGTTATGTTTTACTTGTCCCCTTTTTGCCCACTCAATATCATTGATTGATATTACAACAATAAATGACAATCAATGTGATTATTTTAAGTATGTGCTTTATTGAAAAATCATGCATGGAATAGTATTTTATGTTCAAAATTGTATTTACACATGTTTTTTTAAGTTAAAACAATGTCTAAAAGATCATTGTAAAATGCTCATTGCGAGAAATAGAACATCGATAGAAAGTAATGCATTGACAAAAGTGAATCTTTACAGTAAAACCAATGCCAGATGTAATATTAAATGTGTTACAATTTATCTTGGACACAAAACATGGATTGGCAGGAAAATTATGTGGTTGATAGTAATCAAACATTTTGACAGGGCTGAAGTTGAGGGGACACGAGTGTGAATGGAGTAGTACCACTGTTTTCAGGAGTCCCCCCACTTTTTTCAGAGGACACCTTCATATGCCACGTTCTGATGAAACAACATTCAATTGGTATGCTAATGAGTGCACCCACTTTCTTTGGGGACTTGAACACTGGATTATGGTCTGACCATGCACAACGCCAAGCAAATAGTCTAGCAATATATTGCTTTTAGCATAGCATGCAACAAAGATCCATTTAATTATAAAGTTTGAAGACCATTACTTCTCTGTCACATTGCATTAAGACGAGTCATTAAAACGAGTCTTAATTGAAACATATGTTCTTAATGCAAGTATGCACCACCTTGTTACAACAAATAAGGAGTCGAGCCAGTTCCAGAAGGACTATTAACTGGAGGGACAGCCCAACTGGCGGAACCTAAGGCTGAGGTAACAATATATCACATACAGGGGTAGCCGCCAGACGATAGTTAAAGCATACTTTTAATTCTGTATGCCATTATTCAAAACACAAGTGGATTAATTGGAGCTTGCAAAGCTGACCACTATTCTGAACTCCTGTCAAAGTCTAAAGGATCCCAACGGGGAAAGGGGCTCCATGCACATTCATTCGTACATGTAGACACAAAATCTATACATGGTGTAAGTTTATTACAACAAATATATTCACCAAATATATTCACCAAGGTTTAATCAAGGTATGAAAACTGGATGCTTTCAAGAACAATCAAGTAGCATTTTCTAGGAACAAAACCTTGGTGAATATATTTGTTGTAATAAACTTACACCATGTATAAATTTTGTGTCTACATGTACGAATGAATGTGCATGGAGCCCCTTTCCCCGTTGGGATCCTGAGATCATCAGGCACCAGTTTTTCCTTTTGCCCTGGCAGTAATAAGGAGCATTAGTACCCGGCACAGGTTATTGTTAGTGTAACAAATGCACAGATTGGTGTTTTTACAAGCCTTACCAGACGGTAAGCCCGCATGCAGTTGCGCGTCCCTCATGCCGGTGTTTGCTCGTTGTTATTTTTTTCAGGCCACTACACGTAGTCCCTTCTCCATGGCAGTCATTTTCTTTGTTTACTTTTTTTCTGTTTACTTGAATGGCCGCTATGCAAAGGGAGAAGGGACTGTGTGTAGTCCCTACTCCCCTTCCATGGCGGCCATTTCCTTTGTTTGTGCTATGGCCACCACAGAAAGAGAAACAGACTACGTTTTGCAGTCCACGGGAGCCATTTTTGTACTTTTTTTTCAGCTGTGAAACGCATCTGGTCTTGCAGATGAAAAAACCTACATTAGTACCCCTGTCTAACAGGCCGGGTACTAATGGCAATAGGCTCTTTGCCGGCAGGCCATTACCACATAAGATAATGCCCTGAGGGCCTGCTCGGGCATGTAACCATGGGCCCCGGGCGCATTACCTTGTGTGGTAATGGCCCGCCGGCTCGGGGCTTATTGCCTGAATATGCCATTGTTTATGGTATGAATACGTGTGGATGAAAATGTGTTGCATTTGGAAGCAAAACAAGTCCTTCCTTGTCATTAACGGAACACCATGTGCGTCTATCAAACATAGGTGACGGAACATAAGCTCTTTACATTTAACCACATGTAACTTTGGCTACACAATGTAAATTCAGGGATATCAAACATAGGTGACGGAACATAAGCTCTTTACATTTAACCACATGTAACTTTGGCTACACAATGTAAATTCAGGGATTAATCTATTGATCAAGGCAATCAGCAGTATTTGATGGTAGTTGACAGCTCTAGAAAAAATGCAAAGCATACAATGTTTTCTAGCTATCACTTCTATTGGCAAAGGTTCTGAATGTTTTCATGGATGTAATCTTCTATTTTGAGCATTATGTAAAAAATATAACTAATTGTTACATACCAGACTATTGCTATTTTCTTCAAAATATACGTTATTTTCTCCTTTTGTGAAAAGAAAGAGAACTTTCATGCTGTGTGTGGATATGTGTGTTGATTTTCCTAGTTTTGACATAGGTGATGACAGGGCACGTTTGGCTAAGCTGTCCACAAACATCATTAAAATAGGTGGAGTATATTGTTTTGACTAGCAATGTCAGCTTGAGTGGTGGGTGATCTGAATTACTGCCGCAAGGGCACTTGTATTTAAGACGATGGATCAAAGGCTAAGTTTAGTACAACATGTCAGTGTCCGGCCCGTCAGTTTTGCATTTAAATCGGCATTCATCAAACGTCTACTCAAAGACACAACAGGCGACGTGGCAGACCTCTCTAACTACAGACCGATATCAAACATTCCCTACACGGCTAAACTGCTTGAAACCTACATCTACAAACAAGAACAAACACAGACACAGGAACACATAGAGAAACACTGTCTACTGGACCAAGCACAAGTTGCTTTCAGACCTATCAGAGGAAAAGAGACAGCACTCCTCTCTATCTGGGGTGATTTAAAGACCAAGGAGCACTCCGACACAAACTTAGCACTGATTTTACATGATCATGCCGGACACATCGGTCATGGTAGGCAGACCGTCACGGAAGCACCGGCATCGTTAATAACGGTGCCGGTGCTTCCATATTCCTCATTCCCATAGAGTCCTATGGGACTCTGGGAATGGGGAATTACTATTTACTGGCGCCTGACTTTCTGGACTGCCAGGGTTGTAATGCCCCGTTGTTACTGGCAAGTCGGTGCCAGTAAATATTAAAGGGTCTGGTGGCAACCTGCCGGTAATACCAGCACGGTTACCGACGGACCCGTAATGAGGCCCAATATCAAATGTGTTACTATTAAATTCATATTTAACCATTAACCTCAATGCCATGCTCAGAGGTGTACAGGGATTTCTGCTGATATATCAGTGAACCAACAACCTGTGACCATGTGGTTGTCCAAATAGACATTATGAGAAATCATTGTATCCTTGACCCCCTCTCCCATGTTTAATTCCAGACCCATGCACTACGTGAGTGAGCCCTAGGGAAACCTGACACTCAGAGACCGACCTGGCCTCAGGTTTAACAGCTTAAAGTCCTGAACTGCAGTACTTTCTTAATTCTATAGAATTCCAAAAACAATGAGGAAAAGTAGATATCAAGTTTCTGTCCATTATCATCCTTAACAGGGAAAAATGGGTTGTTAAAGCTAATCTACTTACTCTACACACTCATATTCAGGGAAATCCAAAAATAATTCTCGAATGCATGTTAGACACTGTGTGCTCGATAACGTATCCATTGCAACACCCTCTCAATCAACCCAATCTGCTGCTGCACAGATGAGGACCGCTTGTGAGGGATAGAATGGCAATGCATATATATTTTAAGATATAAGTACTCACCCCAAAAGTATTGCCCAAGCCTACACAGCGGCAATTGTTGTAGACATTGGTCTGGCGTATTCATAAGTTTACCTAATGTGCAGGAAATGCTTTCCTTTAGGAAATCATCTCACGCACAGAGCGAAACAAACTCTGCGACATGGATACCCTATATTTCAAGGAACCATCAGAAAGCTGACGGTGAGTCACGTGAGGGACTCGGTAGTAAGCCGAGCGTGTCCATGCGTTGCACGGCCAAAGTGAAATTAATGACAGCCGGACCCGGCACCATGTTGGGAGGGAGCCAGATGCTCAAGGGTACAGTCATTAACATGGTTATCTCATTGTCTGAACTTTAGGTAAAAGCAGCCCTGCTCCCAAAGCCCTGCATATCTAATTAACTATTTGCATTTGACCCGCCACCATTCTTGGTTCACTGTATCTCTTACAAAGTGCACATGTTCAATCTAATCATTCCTGTCTAACCAAGCTTCCAGTTTTTTACATTCAAGAACCAGGATGTTCTATGAAACATCACAATCCATGTCTAGTCAGAACTGCTCAACAAGCCGGTTGGTGTATGGGTGAAAGACCATGTAGAACTTGGTCCCCCAAATTCATCCCACATTGCTTCATGTATGCTGATATGAAGTTGGATACCCTGTCAGAAAGGACATTTTTAGGGAATCTCACATGGGAGAATATCCTATTAAGAGCCTTTGTGACCACAGGGGCTTTGATACTTCTCAAGGGGGCATCCTTGAGGTACTGAGTGGTCTGATCTACCACAGCCAAGATATATCGGTCTCCTAAGGAGGTTTGTGGATCCAAAGGACCCACAATGTCCATATCTATTCTCTTGAAAGGCCACCCAACCACGTGTAGTGGAATTATGGGGGCCTTGGTGGGGACACCAGCCTTGCCTGATGCTTGGCAAGTGTGGCAGGACCAGGCAAATTCTTTCATCTTTAACCCCATCTAGGTAAACAGCTTGTCGGCTGCCTCTGTCATTCCGAGATCACCCACCAACTGAATGTCGTGAACCAAGTCCAACAGGAATCTTCTGTGGCACTGGGGAACCACCAAACACTGGCTGTCCCCTGCCTCAGAAGGCCTGGGCCCACTGTACAGGAGACTGTTCACTGAGTACACCCTGAACATCCCAGGAGCTTTGCCCTGGGCCTGCTTCTGTGCCTACTCACTCAGATCTGGCAAAGTTGGGCAATCACGCTGTGCCTGGAAAAAGTCACCACGACTCAGGCCCCGAGCTAAGGACAAATATCTTAGCTTGGGGGATCCTTGAGGTCTGAAACTACTATGTCCTCTACCTCAGGATCAAGTTCCACACCTATATGCACGCCTTGGGTAACTGACTCAGGTACATCCACAGCAGGCACCTCAGTGGCCACTAGACCCTCTCTCACAGGAGCGGGTTACTCTGTGGACTCTGGATCTAGACTGGGTAGTACCGGTGGAGCCAGTCTTTTGTGCCATGATCAGCTGGAAGAGCCCCTGGAGCCATGGCCATCAGGGCTGTTTCCAGAGCTGTCTCCTTTGCCCTAGATCGTGTGACCGCGGCAATGATTTCAGTATCAGGATTATAATTTTCCAGCAGGAAGTCTAATGGAATGGCATCTTTAACAGGAACACAGAGCTGAGAGGCTTCTCCCCTCCAAATGACCTCCACGATAGCCAATGGAAATTGAGTGAGACCATTGAGTGATGATCTGGTCCTCTCACACCCACTGTCGTCGGAAAGCTGTGATGCTCGCAGCAGTATCACAAAATGATGGGGTTCTGCTCCCATTAATGAACACGTCGTCCAAAAAGATCTCTGGATTTGCAGGAACCAGGCCTTGGTGGGGGACCCAGTACCTTTTCTGCTCAGGATACAAAGGTGTATTCGGGCCAACCGCAGGCTGAGTGTAAATTCATCGTCTAAGATACCCACATTGATTATGTTCTAATCTTCCTCCTCCTCCATGAACGTAAAGCTAACTACAGTCAGCTTGGGTCTCCCCTTCCAGGTGGGATCTCCCTTTCTAAGCCTCCAATCCCTGCAGACAAGGCCGCGCTGAGGTGCTGTGAATGTGAGTGCCCCAGTGCTAGGGGTGCCCTCACTTCTCCTTTCTGATGGAGCGGACAATGTAGATGACTAGAATTTCCCCTCTGGTTTTTGGTGTCCTTTCTTAGCAAGAAGGTGCCGACCTTACCCTCTTTGATTTTACTTTTCTCAACCCCTTTGCCATCTGGTTTGTATGCAACTGCCGCTGCATTTTTCTGGATGTGAGTAGCCACAAACCAGTTGGCTACCTTTGAAAGCTCCCAAGGGTCTGTGATGTTCGTGTCCACCAGATGCTGGTGTAACTCCATCTCACATTGTTTAAGTATGCTCTCATATGCTAACAGATTAAAAATGCCCTTAAATTTGTCAACTTTGTTGCCTGTGACCCAATCACTCAGATATTTCCAGGATTATCTGACTTAAATGCCTCAAAGGTTTGACTCCCCTTTTTGGGGAGATCGCTAAAGCTCTTGAGGTATTCTTCTTATCCCAATACCAGTAGTTTCTTCGCATGAATATCCTGGCATTGGCTTTTCTTCGAACATTAACCTTTCTTGCTACATTTCCAAACATGGTTCAAACATGAGGCAAGCCACTGGTGCGGTCTTTAAATGTGCCCACAATTATAATGTACAACCAATCGATCCAATGCTTAGCAGCAGTGTGTTTGGATTTGGAAATAGTAAAGAACTCCAAGATATTGACAATGTATTCTCTAAAACACTTTTAGCTCTGCCTCAATCAGCTTTAAACTATGCAGCACAGATATCCGAATGTACCTTTCGTTGAGGATGCATTGCTATGTGCACCTGGTTTGCTTTGCTCTTCAAGCTGTAATAATCCAAAAGCATTGATATCTAAACAAAATATTGTTAAATATATTTACAAGAGTCCGGACCCTCAAAATCGCTTGGTTAAGAGTGGTGCAAAAGGATCTGGCCAAAATCTTGAGTTGCAGTTCTAACATCCTAGCGACTTCTTGTTGAAAAGTGCAGTTACTGCTCTAAAAAGGTTGCTACTTAACCAATAAACAACCGATAGATTTCATGTGTAAATAACAATGTGTTCCAATAGACACACTGAATTCCTATTGGTTGCATTGCCCCATATTTAACATTTTCCCCTTATCTATATCAATGCTTTTTTATAACCAGAGCTCGTTTTAATAGCTTAAATTCTAACACAATACAAGGGGTCTGGCAAAAACTAGCCTTGGAAAGACTTTGTCATTGTGTCCCACTTCATTTGAAACTGTCATTTTCGGTGGTTCTGCCCTATGTATTCAATACCTAGGAAACTTAATATTGTCCAGGTTTAAACAAAAGAAGACTTTCAACAATGTCGTTCGGACCTCATTTTTCTTATGTGGGCCAACATAGAAATATCAGCCTGGGGCCATATGACGTCTTTCCAAATTGCATTTAAACTTATGGAGAAAATGTTGTAAGGTTTCTTTTAAAATGCATTATTCAGGGGTTTTGATTAAGTCTGTGTAAACTCATGTATTTAATTTATTCAATGTTATTTTAACCAAACAATGATTCATTATTTTTTGGATCATATGGACTATTATTTTGAAGAATGAAATGCATTGTGTATTATGCTATTTTATAATTGTTTTTATGCCCTTTTTTTCATAATTAAACTTTATTGTGCATAGAGAACTAGTAGATTCCCCTGGCTGTCAGCCATGGGTGTCACCCCTTCTCTGGACGGACGAGCCAAAGGCCCTCGGGCTTACATTACAACCATTTCTCAGTGATTCCCCTTTTCCTCATGTACTCCCAAAAAATGTAAAGCAGGACCAGCCTTTGCTATGACCGATAAGACCCTGCTGGACCCTCGGGGTCTTTTTCCCCATTTCGCCCTTACCTTCCATACTTCTCAAAAAAGGGAAGTCATGGGCCCTCAATATTGGAGCAGGATTCATCCAGAAGGTGTGTGAGGTATTCCGTATCATATATTGCTCTGATCTTGGCCACCCATTCCCTTTCCACCGACATGCGCAGATTTTTCCACTTTTGTGCTAGGCAACAACTCGCTGGCACCAGCATGATCTGCAGCATGTGACCCTCTTACTGTTCAGTTTCTTCCTCAACCATACCCAAAGAGGAGGAGCCACGGCAAGAGCTCTCTCTGAATCCCATCTACCCCTTGTATCCACGATAACACTTCTCTCTAGTATAGTTGTACCTCAGGGCAGCCCTACCACGTGTGGACATAGTCCCCCTTCTCCGGGTGGCATTTCCAGCAGTGAGGGTCATATCCCTTACACATCTTTGCTAGTACAGCCGGCGGGTAGTGCCACCTGTGTATCAGTTTCAGGGCCTGGTGTCTGTATTACAAAGAGATTGTAGCGCATGCCTTCCTCCTTAACATCTGCGCCTATAATGCATTGTCTATGTCCTTTCCTAAATCTTGACCCCATTTGACCCTGGCTGGTGGTGGGTCTCTAGGATTCATGAATAGAATTGACCTATACAGCTCTGCAATTAGTCCCTTGGAACCTATCCTCGTTATCAGGAGCTGCTCACAGCCCGTCAATTCCCAGCTCAGGTTTTTGTCCCATGGGTTTCCGTCAGTGCCCCTTTCAGCTGTAGATAGCAGAATGGCGACAATTTCATTAGACCCAGAACCCTTCCAACTGGTTTAGTGCAATAAAGACACCCCTGTCCCACATTTGCCCAGACCTACTCAACCCTGCCTCGTACCAGGACTGGAATTCCAGGGGTTCCACTATCGTATCCCTCAGGGGTGGGGCCCAGATACAACTCAACGGTGATGGCCACAAGGTTAGCCATCAATTCCCTCCCCCTTCCTCCCTCCATATGGTCCACAGGACTTCCAAGACGAGGTGGTGTAGCACCCACCGAGGGATGCGACAGAAAGTTTCCAAGGAAAACATCATCATATTGGTGTGTTACCCAGATCCCTAAATAACGGAAATAGTATGCTCGTATCTGAAATGCCAGCCTCTTTATATATGCCTTCTCTGTCTGTGACAGCCCTCCTAACTCATAGGCCACTGATTTCTCCAGGTTGACCTTGAAACCAGATAGCTCTGCATATCTCACCAGGCTCTCCAAGAGGGGAGGGACAGACCGCTCTGGCTTGGTGCTGTATAGTAGGGCATCATCCGCAAAGAGGCCAACCTTGTGCTTTAGCAAAACTCCCCTTATTTCCTCCTTTCCCCTAATCGTCACAGCCCACGGCTTCATTACCAACGAGTAGAGCAGTGGGGAGAGTGAGCATCCCTGTCACGTGCCTCACTGCAGTGGAAAGGCCTGAGAGACACTCCCATTAACCACCACCCGGGCCATCGGATTCGAGTATAGGGCCGCCATCCATCCATTCCATTTCAGACCCATCCCTTTGGCCGTGAGAACCTTCCCCTGAAGGCCCAGCTCACCTGATTGAATGCCTTCTCAGCATCCAAAGCAAGCAAGAGTGCCCCCTCCACCCTCACCTCCGGAGCGTCTTTCTCATTTTGTCAGCCCTTTGCCTGTGCATTACAAAACTCACCTGATCTAAATGAACTAACTTGGGCAAATAGGATTCCAGACAGGACACAAGGACCCTGGAAAAATATGTTGCGTCCACGTTAAGCAGGGAGATCGGCCTACCAAGCTCAGCTGTGTCTTTCCCCGGCATTCGGGATAACCGCAATATAGGCCCGAAGAAAGGTTGGCGGCACCATGCCCTCCCCTATAATAGAGTTGAATAACTTTGCCTGGGGTGTCGTCAACAGAGATAGATATTGCTCGTAGAAATCTGCTGTAAACCCATCTTACCCCGGAACTTCCCGACTTTGTAGGCTAGGTAGTTCTTCATCCCCTCTATTCCCACGTACACCGGTTTAGTGTACAGTTCCCGGTAGTAGCGCGCAAACCTGGCTACTATATCTTCCCTTCTGTCCACCACATCTCCGTCAGCGCCCCGCACCCTGTCAATTTTTCGGTCCATCCTGCTACTTCTTATGATGTTCCCCAGAACTGTTCCCGCCCTGTCTACAGGCTCATAGTACCTCTGTCATGTGAACCTTAGCCTCTTTGCCACCTCTCCTATAAATGCTGTGTGCAACTCCTGTCGCTTGTCTCCCATCTCACCCAGGATGTGTTCCTTGTTAGCGCCCCGCTGGGCCAGTTAGGTACGAAGTGCTGCCAGCTCTCACAGTAGCCCGGCCTCAATCAACCTGCTCTCCCTCTTCTTCTGCGACCCTTCAGCAATAAGGAGTACCATGAACGTAGCCTTAGCTGCCTCCCACACCATTGCCATACCTGTCTCATCATTGTCGTTGATACAAAAATAGGCTTGCACCTCTTTACCTAGGAAATCCCGGAATACTTGGTCCCTTCGTGATTTTTATTATAAAAATAAAAGCTCACTGGGCCCTGTGTTCGAGCATTACTGAGGCACTGGAGTAATGTTTTACCAAAGAGAGCTACCATGGAAAAGTTGGTGCATTCTGCAGCTTGTTTTGAACAATGAACATATAAAAGATGAAACTCCATTGCCAGATGTAAATTCAAAGGCACACATTAATAAGCTGGTGACACCGTTAGCCTGTCAATATTGCATTATGATAAGCAGTAAGAATAAAAATGGAGCAAAATGTATATTATGGAACACTGGATATTGGTGCAGGCCCCATGTAAAGAAAAGAAAAGCAATATTTGAAAGCACTTGTTTTCTGCACATGAGAAGCTGAAGTAAACCTGTGTTTAAGCAAGAAAACCCCCCCATCAGATCACAAATGTCAAATACTCCTTCACCTCTCCATTTGGTCAAACTCCTTTGAAGCTCAGCAGAACCAGTATGGGGACAGAGGTTTTGCCTGAGACAGAGGTTTATTAGGGTGGAATGACCACCATTGAGTAAACAAAAATGCAGCCCAGGGATCCCGAACCTTCGAAAATACTACAAATTGAATTCAGTTTCTGGTGGGGTACTGGGCTGGTTGACAGTTGACATGCAACAGGAGAATGTCACATGATTGAGGGGACAGAGGTATACCTCTCTGCTGAAGGACATAAGGAAAAAATGTTCAGGTAATTAGCTTTGAAAGAATGTTAAGTGGTGTTATTGTAGACAAAGTCAACAGAGGGCAGATGATCAAGCCTACAGAAATGGTTTATTAATTCAGTGAGAAAGTAGGCATGCAATTAAAAGGGTCCCATAGGATTCTATGCAAAATCATATTTTGTTCATAAACTGGGAAACCGTAATAGATACAGAAATGGTTCAAATAATTCCAGAAAGCAAATAATAAGCCATGTCTGTTGTCAGGAATCCTGTCACAATTCGACCAAGGGAACCAAAGTTATAAGACCAAATATGATTGTAGCTCCTCAGAAGGAATTACCGATCGGAGAGCCAGATATCGTGTAGCTAATGGAATCAGATAACTTTCTGTAATATATAATTATCCTCACTGTAATTCTTTTTGGGGAAATCACAAAAATGTGTCATTCGAGTAGGCCATCGCCTGCTGACACCAGACTGGGTTCATTGCGATCGTCATGATCAGACTAATTTTGAAATATATGGGTTGTGACCTTTATAGGAAAATTGGAGAAATGTTCAGGATTTTAACTTCATATTTAAGTTGTTCAGAAATACAATTTCAGATGGCTGGAGCAAGAACTCCCAGAAATGGGATCTGTAGACATGAGAACCAATCAGAGGAAAGGGACTAGACCTTGTTTAGGGGGAATAACAATAGAGGTCCAATCAGAATAATTAGCCAATGAGTCAATATATCCTAATTTAGATATTTGGGGGGTGGCTAGGAGATTTTAAAGGAGACACACAGTGGGAAAAGGTGATTAATGGAGACCAGAAGGCAAGAGAGAAGAGGAGAGGTCAGGGAGAACTAACATTTCCAGGAAGATAGGTGGAACAAACATCTGGAGGGACCTAGGAGAAGGGCTGATGCTGGGGGCCATCCATGACAAGAGACCAGGAGAGGTAGACAGAAGGGCCTTTGGAGTACCATCCATAACCATGTCCCATTGCTTATAATGAAATGCAGGATACTAGGTGACTGTTCCTGTGCACAAACCCAGAGGAATTCTAAGTAAGTACTTAATTCCAACAGACCAAACCATTGGTGGGGTTCTATTTGTATGAATGTCTTCCCCTACATAGACATTCATGGGGTGGGCATCCAGAAATAGATCCCTAGCATTTCATTATTAGCTAATAATGCATTTCATTATTAGCTAATAATTTCATGAATTATCACATAGCCAACTGACACTGGAGTGATTTGGAGGAAATTTGAAATCAACAACAGCTATCCAAGTGCTAATAAAGTTAAAGTCTTTTAAAATAATTGTGTATCGCCTACATTATTGTTGACAACCACAACTATCCCCTAAAGATGATGGATGCATTTAAAAACAAATTCCCAACTCTTCGACACTTCCCAGACCCTGCATTAAAGCAGAGGGGGTCCAAATGGTAAACTGAATCTCTGGGTCTGTGCTTTGTAGAATAGTCCCTTCATGGTTAAGCAAAGTGAAAATAGCTGGTTCAAAGCACACTCTAGATAGAGAGAGAACAAATAACTCCAAATTGAATGGGAACATTCTCACTGTATAGTGCCAAGGAAAGTATTTCATTATATGGTGATGGGAGTATGTCATTAAATGCGTGTTATGCTAGAAGGTTGTTAGAGATGAAAAGTGTATAGGAATGTCAGAGATGCGCTGTGCATGTCTATTCATTTGCCCATTAGAAAAGCACCACATGTATTCAAGTTAGACCACGTGCCAATTACACAGTGAAATAAAATTGGCATGTCATGTTCTAGGGTGCTGCATTGATTATCTTTAGCTAGGGGTATTCTTTTGATTGACCCAATTATCTGAAGTATTTGCTAGACCTGCTTTTCTCTTTAGAGGTGACCAGAGGAGACTAGAGATCAGAAGTGAAAAATCTACATGTTGTATTTTAGAGAACTTGCTTGTAGTAAGAAATGTTGGCAGGAAGGAAAGGTTTTGTGCCACAGAGTAAGGTGGTGTGCCTCTTGATAATCATTGTGTATTTGAGTATATTGTCTATTAATTAAAGGAACATAAATTATATTTTTTTGGCACACCGGCTTGGTTCTTGGCTTGCCTGTTGGCAAAAGAGTGAGGGAGTACTGTGGTATTATATGTTTCAAATGCAGAGTTAGTTAGTATCCATTTGGGTTGCCCAACTCCAGGCTTCGAGGGACGGATCCACTCCGGGTTTTCAGGATACCCCTCATGAACATTCATGAGATACATTTGCATACAATGATTCTAAATGTATGCACTTTTTTCCTCGTGAATATTATTGAGTGATATCCTGAAAACCTGAAAACCGGTCAGGATTCCGGCCCTTGAGGCCCGGAGTTGGACAACCCTGGCTCTAGCGCTCTTGATTGGGGGGGATTTAACTCCCCACATTAAAAATATTCTACAGAGGGGGGTGAGAGATATGAGGGATGGTGGATAGGGGGGTATGGTTGGATGAGGTAGAGTGGGGTGCAGCTGGAGTAAAGAGGGGCATATAGACGAATGGTGTCAGAGAAAGAGTGGTGATGGAGTCTAACAGAGTCTTTTGAGCTGAGTGGAGCTGAGCAGAGAGGAGTGTTTTTTGCATTTCTACTCTTTTTGGGCGTGATTCTGCCAAATACTGACTCGCACCACGGAGCAGTCACAGAGACTAGCAGAGTCTTTGGAGTCTTTGGACTCCTTGTATCTCCTTGGGTAATCTGACATTTGCGGAGGCCCCGCAACGTTTTCTCATCGGACAGAGAAATGAGTAACGCCATGCGGGAGAAAGGAAAAGCATTGCAGCCACCGAACACAAGATCACAGCAGCGCCATGTGAACTCAGGGTTACACCTGGAAGGAGCTGTGGTGCAGCCAACCCAAGTAAGTCCGTCCCTATTGCCCACAAGTACAATTACTAACAATGTGCATACACTACCAAAAGATGTCTGCTCCTCCGTTCGCACAGACCTCCTCATTAGTCGTGTGGAAAATAGGAGCATGCCGCCTTACGAGCACACAAATGGAGGGGAAAGCCCACCAATAATCATAAAAACAAAACAATGTACTGAATCTAACGCTACGCTCACCATCATCTCTGCCGTTTGCAATGATGATGATGATGGACATCTACACATACAGCCGGTGGACGTGGCTGATTGTGGAAATGGGTTGAACGTGCCCCGGTTGCACATACTTGCGTGGCGCGCTCACAATGAATGGAAAAAGCCTGTTAGCGATATAGGAGAACAATGAACTGCTACTCAAGAGAGTGACGTGGGTCAAAAAAGAACATATGTAGACCCGATTGGAGACTTTCAATTGACTCATGTAGCCTTGCAAGATACATCGAAATCACAAGATATCTCCAACGCACTTGAAAAAAACAGTGCAAATGAAGATGACGTCTTTTGTCCTCCATCAGCTTATACCTTTGTTGCTGACCATGAGCTTGAGGGCGTACCGCCTCACTCTCTTGGAAGGAACTCTCTTGAAGTGGTGAACAAGATACTACGTGACCTATCACAAATAGACAGGACTCGTCATACTACAAGCAAAGATGACACTGTCGAGCTCTTCACACCAAAGAAGTGTGCTAAAGTCACCACGCCAGAGAAAACAACAGAAAAGATTAAAAAAACACCAACAAATTGGTGGAAAAGTGGACAACTAAAACGCAGAAGAATTGAAACCAGCATGTCACCCAATATTAGTTGCTCTCAACACCAAAACAGGAAGACACAGGATCAAACAATAGATGCCATTAAATCTGGTCAACAGAATCAGGGTCCAGTAAGAAAAAGTGATGGAAGAGAGACTTCACCATCTGAGTTGTCCACGACTGACTAGTCAGTCATGGAGCGCGAGTACCCCAAAATAAGGAGGACTAAGACTGGCATCAAGTCTAAATCCTACGCCAGATGTAACGAACCTAAATGGAACAAGGAAAAAAGTTAAAACAAGAACTACAACCGATCTTGATGTCCTCAATGGCTATTACAATTACTCCTTTTATAATACTATATGAGCAATTGAACGACAATCTAAAGGATTTGACTACTCTGGTGGCCCTAATAAACTCAAAAATAGTGAACCTTGAAGGGGATAACCTTTCCTATAAAACAAACATGCTACAACATGAATGAAAGGATTGATGTCTGCCTAAATACACTTGTTGAGCAAAAGAAAAATAGCAGCTTGGAAAAAAAACTATTTGCAGAAATTGCCAAAGAGGCTTTAGGTCTGCTTAAATTCAGAAAATCAACATCAGGCCCTATGAATAAACATGAGAGTGGAGCATGTATTTGCTCACAGACGAAAGGGGGTGAACTGGCGCAAGAGTCTCTCACCATTGTCATCACCAGAGAGTGCAACCCGGGGTGCGGCCTCATAACTGAACCTAGCTGTGCTACCATTCCTTTAAGTAGTGACTTGGAACATGGTGCAAATACATAAGCTTTTGCACCTAGGTCGGCGGATCACTTGAGTATTGTGAGACCTGATACGACTCCAAAAGAAAATCTCAAAGAGGGGTCAGTGAAAGATAACAGCAAAAAAAATAACAAAGATGACCCCAATACACCAAAAATGACAAAAGAAATGTCTGGAAAGAGTTTACCTGCGGTAAGCGTATCCAGTGTGGCCATCTCTGCTTTGCCACAAGGAACTATGGTGGTTTACTCCTTCTCTAGCGCGCTCAAAAGCAGCATGGCAAGAGGAAACCTTGTGATTACAGATCCTCAAATACCCTCTACTTCAGACAATATGGAAGGCTTCAGCACACATACAAACGGGACATTTGATGTTATCGCTCCCGATAAAGGAAATCATAATGGGTTATTTGCCATATTCAAGGGCAGCAACTGTGCCGACACAAAGACAATCAAAGCCATAGGCAGGAAACAAACACAAATAAAAATAAAAGACTACAAATCAAAGCACAAAGAAACTGCAGTGGTGTAACAACTCAAAAAACATCAAGACTGTCAATGTTACAGTCAACAACAACAACGATGCTATGGCAAAACCCAAAAAGGCAAGTGAACTGAATGCACAAACTGTATCACAACCAAATATACTGGATGAAACAGACGGCAATAACAAAACAGTAATTGACTAATGGACATGTCAGTCTATGAAGACGACCTTGAGGTCGAAGAATTGCAGTCTACAACACCAGCTCAACATGGAAACTTGGAAACCGTTGGAAACGAGCGTGGAGTCATGGACAACGGGACGAGAACAGAAAATCCTGTAAGAACTTATACACTGATACAAGTGAAAGCTCGGGCTGACGCGGAGCTCCCTAAAACATCAAGCTCAACTTTTATCATGCTAAAAGAAAGGAGGGAAAAACTAGCAACTATGCAACGCACAATGGACACTAAAAATGGATGCAAATCTTACCCGTAGGTTAAATTTGCATTGAGCCAACTAAACATGGTGACATCACAGTAGGCTCCAGAGTTCCGGCAGTGTCTCAGCCTATTACAACAAAAGTTGCAACAAAATTTGAGAGTGTGCAGAGAGCCTGTATAAGAACTCCACACGGAGGCGGCCTTGAGAACTATAACAAATCAGATAAAAAAAACAGTATAAAATCCCAAGCACAATATAGACTAAGGCTTGAACGCATTGACAGCAGCGATGACTTCATCTTGAATCGTAACAACATTTTACGTCTGTTTCACTATGTGACAAGCTTAAGGACCATATAATCTGATAACCTCAAAACTGTAGAATTTGTGGAAGAAGCACAAAACGATAAAATTATTCTGCACATTAACTCAAAAATTGTCTTTACCATTGTGTTATAAGCAGCAGTTGCACTCATGTCGCTGGGATTTGACATATTTGAAGTAACGGCAAACTTAATTGCAGCACCAAAGATGAGAGATCAACGACGGAAATAACGAATGCCCTTACACAGAGATGTATTGGGGAGTACACAAATAATGCAAGGGGCCGCAAGAGCCCAAGGAATTCTGCACAAATTGTCATCAACGAAAAACCTGAGTGCATCCCAAGTGAAGACATAAACATACTACAGAATCTACAGAAAGGAGAACAAATCAAAATAACCATAGATTGTGCAGACCGAATTGAGGCCCATGGAACAGCCTCTCAGAATGAAGCATGGAAACCGAATAACTGGTGTTGGTTGGCTGAAGCTTTGAACAGGAACACCCGAAGTTCGAAGTTAATGCCCGGAAGGAGAGGTCCAGTCTGTGCATGCCTTTGGTTCATGGAATGCCAGAGGCTTCTCGCACCTTTTTCAGAACAACTGGCTCGACGGCTTTGATGTGGTATGTCTGCAGGAAACCTGGCTGGAGTTTTGCCCTCTTTCTAAGGACTTGGAAGTGGCAATGAATCTAACAATTAATAAAGCAAAAGGAAGACCAATGGCTGGTCTCCTAACCTTCCTCAAGAAAAGCTCAGGCTATAGAATTTTCAAATCCAAGAACATATCCAGGCAACAGCTGTCATGACAACTTGGAAACTAAATGCAAAAAATGAGATAATCTATATCCTCAATCTATATTGGAACCATTCAGCGGCTGGTACAACAATCTGCATAGACCAAACCTCAGCACTGATAGATGAGATATATGAAGAAGTCAGCACAATAGGAATAATACTATATGGAGACTTGAACATCAGTTGCACAAATACAAAGCAGGGAAATAACAACAAGAAGCAAGCCACTGATCTACTGGCAGCATGATGGTGTTCGGAGATGGATTAAGGAAGATGTCCATGCTAAATAGAAATACGATGGGGACATTCGCGCTAACCCTACGTGGAAAAGACCTAGGCAAAAATCCACCATAGACTACTTCTTCGTGTCTGAGAGCATACAGGAAAGCGTAGTAGCCCTACAGGTGATTCCCACGCCCCACACCCCATAGTGATCACGCTATGGTAAAGATGATGTGCGTCTCTGAAAAGAAAAATCATATACCATGGAACCATCCTATCATAGTAGAACCGAATAGAGTCAGAATAAAACTCCAGGAAGCTGACGTGAAACAAATAGCAAGAAAATACGGTGCAGAACAAGACATGGTAGAATATTGTCACTTGTTAGCTCAATATGTGGGGGAAAAAACATGGGCCGAAGAAACAAGCATTTGTCCCCAAACATTCATTTGACATAGAGCTATTGAAGAAAAAACGCAAAATGTGCAGTGAAATTAGACAAATACGAGGAGGGGACGCCGCATCCTATTTATCAGCTAAAAGAGCGGCAAAACAAAAGTGCAAGAACTGGATCAAAGTGCGTAAAGCATTGATGCTACAAAATGACTCAGAGTTAATGATGCCGAAGATGAAAAATAAAACTCAGAGTATTGAAAAATAATGAATAACAAAAGCACTATACAGTCTTCATTACAGACCAATATGGTGTCTTAAGCAACCTGGACATCTTACTATTCTGAGCTATATAGCAAAAAAGGAAACAGGAATGAGTCTGATCTGCCTAATCTCGACCATTGGAATCTTGAATTCGATAAAGAAGATATTCTGAATACCATCAAAAGGGTCAGTTTATTGCGGGCCTCGGGCCCAGATTGTCTAACCAACTATACTTTAAAAGAAAATCCAGAGAGATGGGCTGAGATATGCAATGTGCTGTTCAGCAGAATCACCACCCAATGCGTCACCCCAAAAGTGCGGTCATTGTACCGATATTTAAAAAGGGGAATTGAGCTGACCCAAAAAACTATCGTCCGATAGCCTTATTGGACATCCTGGGAATGGTCTATGCATAACTCTTGCAACACAAATTACTCAAATGGATCACGGATAGTGACCATGTTGACTGAAGACAGTCAGGCTGTGTAAGAGGTGTTGGCTACGGCCTGAACCTCCTTATATTAAATCTCATAAAAATAGAGGCCTTAAGAACTGGAAGCAAGGTGTTCTTAGCCTTTATAGACTTTTTACATGCTTTCGATAGCATGGACAGGGAAATATTGTGGACAAAGATGAAGAACTGGGATTGCCCACCAAGCCTGCTAGCAGCAATCAAAGAGTTACATACTGAAATAAACATAAAAATTCGGCTAGATCAGGCAGGTAGATTGTCAGCAGCTATTAGTATCTTTTGTGGCATAAAGCAAGGATGTCCCCTGGCGTCAATTATATTTAAACTTTTTCTATCTAACATCGGAGAGGCAAAATACATGGGTCCCACATGAGCTGGTTGCTGTATGCCGATGACCTGATACTCCTAGACGTAACACCAATCAGGTTACAGCAGAAAATGGATGCGGTAAAAGAATATGTCAAAACAAATGGCCTATGCACCAACAAAAACAAGTGTGAGATATTGTCCCTGCAAAATGTAAGAACCTCTAAGAATTGTAACAACAAAAAATGTGAATGACACCTGGAAAAGGAAACCCTAACCACTGTAAACAACACCAGATACTTAGGCATGCAGTCAAGCTAGTATTTTGAACAAAAAATATGGCAAGTTGTCCTTAAATACCGGTCGTTAAATTCTATCAACAAAAAGTGGTTGCAGTGCTAATATTTGGAGCTGAAAACGCCTTTGGCTGCTCAAATGAACTATGGTCGACACTTGAAAATATATTCTGGGTAGAGGTGCTCCAACTACCTAAGGGAACATCTACGGCGTGCATACGTTACGAGCTAAATCTGGCATCTATCAATGTGCGCATCAGTTGGAACACGTTAACACTCTTTAGGAAAACAACTATGAAAGACGTTTTTCCACAGTTCAAAATCATGCACAATCCTGGCAGCGGTAATTCAGAGTGTTTACTCACTCTACGAAACAACCGATGCAAAGCTCTCTTAAAAGAGTATGAAATCGACATAATAACTCTTTATGAAAATCCAAACTTAGCAAAGTCTAATCTATGGAGACTAGATTGGATTCAAACAGGTGAAAAAAGGAGAAACTGTAGAATCATGATAGATGTGCCCAGTGAAGCCAGAGCGCTTAATACACCACAAAGCAATGTGACACTCTTCCCCAACCATCATCAGAGAGCACTGTACATGAGTTTTCGCCTCAACGTATTTAAAACTAAAGACAGAACAAAGTCCTGGTCAAAACATGGCGAGACGAACCAAAGCTGTCGATTTTGCACTCAGCAAGACGAGATACTAAAGCCCCTTACAATTTTCTGTACTGCCCTATGTTGTCAAAGTACAAAACATCTGGGGCCTTTGATTATAAAGCATCAGTTGTTAAGTGCAGAGGATTGGTGGCAGCTTATGTTCGATGGACTGGCTCGGAAATTAATCTTTGCCTTATCCTCCGTTATGGTAGAATTAAGAACTCTTCTAGCGGCCACAAATGAGGAACTTGACTACTGAGGGCAAATTTGCAGTACAATTGGTGAGGTGGTAAACAGATAATTGATGGACTTGACAACTTTGTTTCATTTTGTGAATCTTAAATTGTTTATGAATTTGTATTGGAACGGTTGTGGTGAATTTTTGTTTGCTTTCCACTGTTTGAATAAACCGTATAAAATAAAAAAATAATTAGAAAAGAGTGGTATGTGGAAGAGTGATGTCAGGTAAAGTGGGGTGGAGAAATAGTGTTGTGGTCAAGTTGGTTGCTGCAGAGATGGTGGTGGTAGAGTGAGATATCATGTGATGGTTAGAGTGTGTGTTGGAGTGTGGTGGGAGGAGTGAGCTGGGTAGAAAGGAGTGCTGTAGGAGTGTAGTGGGTGGGGTAGAGAAAAGTCATGGTATGGGTATAGTGGGGGATTGGGTAGAGTGGGTGGGTTTATGGTGGGTGGGGCAGGGGTACAGTTGGAAAATATGGTGGTATAGTGGGGTGAGTGTATATTGCTGTGGGCTAGAGTGTGGTTGGGTTGGTTAGGTGGGGCAGGGATAGTGTGGATGTGTTAGATTAGTGGAGTGGAGTAGCGTGGGTGGGGTAGAGTATTGGTGTGGGAGTGGAGTGGGTGTAGGGACAGAGTTGGTTGTGTGAGGGTGGATTGGTTTAAAGTACAGTGAGGCAAGGGTAAAGTGGATGAGGTAGTGTGTGGGGATAGAGTGGGGTGAGGTACAGGTAGAGATGGGTCAGATGGGGTGGGGTAGAGTGTGGTGTGACAGGGAAAGAGTGGGCGGGCTAGAGTAATGGGGCAGTGTAGAGTAGTGACAGTGTAAAGTGGGATGGTCTAGAGTAGTGGGTTGGGGTAGAGTTGTAGTGTGTAGCGGTGTGCTAGAGTAGGGGGCGGGGTAGAGTAGTGGCGTGGGTATGGCTTAGAGTAGTTGTAGGGGTTAGTGCTATTGATTGTAGATTATATGCGTGAGGTAGAGTGGAATTGTGCAGTAGAGTAGTGTGGGTAAATTAAGTAGGCTAGAATGGGTGGGAGTTATGTGGGGTGAGGTGGCATAGAGTGGTGGAGAATGGTGAAATAGAAATGGGTGATTGGGGGTTAAGTGAGTGGAATGGTGGGGTGGGCTGTAATGTGGTGGGGGTCAAGTGTGTGGGGGTCAAGGGAATGGGGTAGAGGAGGCAGAGTAGAGGTGTGGGATAGAGAAGTGGGTTTGGCTAGAGTGTTGGGTTAAATAGTGGATTCTGGGGTACAGTAGTGGGGTAGATTACTGAGGCATGAAAATAATGGGGCCGTGTAGAGCAGTGACAGTGTAAAGTGGGATGGTCTAGAGTAGTGGGTTGGGGTAGAGTTGTAGTGTTTAGTGGTGTGCTAGAGTAGTGGGTGGGGTAGAGTAGTGGTGTGGGTATGGCTTAGAGTAGTTGCAGGGGTTAGTGCTATTGATTGTAGATTATATACGTGAGATAGAGTGTCAAGGGAATGGGGTAGAGGAGGCAGAGTAGAGGTGTGGGATAGAGAAGTGGGTTGGCTAGAGTGTTGGGTTGAATAGTGGTTTCTGGGGTACAGCAGTGGGGTAGATTAGTGAGGCAGGAAAGTGGGGTAGATGAGGGAGGTACATGTGAGTGGTGGGTAGAGTGAGCATGGTACGGTGGGTTGAAGTTGTGTAGAGTTTGTGGGGTAGTGTGGGGTGGAGGAAAGTAGGTGCAGTAGAGGGGATAGAGTAGGGGGGATCGATTCAATGGGATCAAGAGGGCTAGGAGAAGATTAGGCAGAGTAGATTGGTGGGGTAGAATAGTTGGGTAGGGATTGAGTGGTGGGGTAACGTTATAGGTTAGAGTCATGAGATGGGGTAAATTAGTGTGGTGGGGTAATGGGCTAAAGTATTGGGTGGGATCAGGAGGAGATTAATGGGGTGGGTTAGAGAAGTGGGGTAGTCTGTTAGAGTGGGGTAGCCACTGAGCGGGGTAGTGTGGTGGGTATAGTGTGTGGTGGTAAACTGTGGGGGTACCATGGGATAAAATAGAGTAGAGTGTTCAGGTAATGTGGGAAAGAGTGGAGTCAATTGAGGTAGGATTGTGTGAGCAGGGATGAGGTGGGTTAAAGCGGGTGGTGTAGAGTAGTGGCTTCGGTAAAAATGTGGGTTGGTGATAAGGGTCTAAAGTACTGGGAAGAGTAGAGGTGTATGGGTGTATAGTGGGGTGGGGCTAGAGTATGTTAGGTGAGGCAGTGTGGGCTGGGGCAGAGCAGGGCAGGTGGTGGGAGAGCATGGTCGGTGGTAGTACATAAGGGATACACATATGAGTGAGTGTAGGGTGGACTGAAGTAGGATTGTGAGGGTAGAGTGGGTGGGGTTTTTGGAAGTGGGGTGTGGCAGACTGGGATGGAATAGGATAGATAGGCCTACATTAGGATTGAGATACAGTAGGGGTGAGGTACAGTGAGTCAGGGGTACACTGGGGTGAGGTGGGGTTAGAGTGGGTGAGATGGGGTAGAGTGGTCAGGGTAGAGTAGTAAGGTGGAGTGATGCAATAGAACATGGTGTAGGGTAAAATGGTAAGCTAGAGTGGGTGCGATGGAGTAGAGTGGGTGAGGTAAAGAAGTGGAGTGGGGAACAGTAGAGGGCTTGCTAGCATATGGTGGATGGCGATAGAGTGGGGTGAGTTGTGGTAGGGCATGGCTAATGGGGTAGATTGGGATGAAGGTGAGTAGCAAGTATAATGCAGAGTGAGGTAGGGAGTGTGGGGGTAGAGTGGGGGTAGGGGTAGGGAGGACTAGGGGTAGAGTGGGATGCATGTAAGGGTAGAGTGGGATGGAGTATGGGTAGAATGGGGTTGGGGATGGGATACAGTCAAGTGGGATAGAGTAGAGTGGGGTAGGATAGGGTAGAGAGGGTTCTACCCTCATGTGTCATGTGGGAGTGAGGCAAAGTAAGGATGGTGCAGAGTGTGGTAGGGGTAGAGTGGGATGAGTTGGGGCAGGGTGGGTAGGGGTGAGGTGGAGTAAGGGGGTAAAGTATTGGGGTGGGGTAGTGTATTCAGAATATTCAGTGTCCAACAGTGGTGGGTGAGGTGGGGTAGTGAAGTTGGGTAGAGTTGTGCTGAAGAGAGGTGACATTGTTTAGGGTTTGGGAATCGTAGATTAGCAGGGGTGGAGTGCATGGTTTAGAGTGGACTTGGGTAGGATTGAATGTGGTGTGGTGGTGGAGAGTGGAGTGGGTGGGTGTAGAGTTTGTGGGGTAGAGAGGTGTGGTCAGGTAGAGTGTTAGGGTGGGGCCTGAGTGGGTAGGGGTAGATTGGGTGGGTAAAGTTAGTGAAAGTAGAAGAGGTCATATGGTGTGTTTGGTAGAGTAGAGGGGTGGGGTAGAGGGGATGTGGTAGAGCAAATAAAACAGAGGGGTGTGTAGAATAGAGTGGTGGAGTAGATTGTTTGGGTGGGGTAGTGTGGTAGAGAAGTGGGTGATATCGAGAAATTGGGGTAGAGTAGTGGGATGGGTTTGTAAGGACAGGTAGTGGGTTGAGGTAGAGTGGTGGGAACAGTAGTGAGGTGGGGTAGAGTGGATGGTGTATTTGTAGTTGTATTTATTTAAAGAACAGGGATTTTAATTTCAGACATCAATGTATTGCAATAGCACATTTACATATGGCAGAGGCATTCTCATGAAGGGTTCCTGTACAATAGCACAAAGATATGAACAAGTGGTGAACCACTTCATCAATTTATGGGAGTGTAAAAACATGGGGCATATACAAGGTATACATACCATTGGCTTGGATGGACTTCGCTGCAGTGTTCTATTTCTTGGTCAAATGTGATCGACTGGTCTCGCTATTCGTGGTGTCCCTGGAACGAAATTCTGAGCAGTGGGAGAGGCGCCGAGAGGGATGAGGGGGTGGGGAGTGCAGGTTGGGTGAGTTTGTTATGATGTGCCTCTGCAAACGCTGTCCACATCCGTGGGGTATTAGTGGATAGGAGTGTTGTGTTTGGGTCAGCGTTTCTGTGTGCCTATTGGGAGTGTAGGGGGGGGTGTTTCAAGAGGATGGAGGAAAGAGTCAGGTTTTGAGGGCCTTTCTGAATGCCAGGTGATTGTCAATATTGCGAATGTGCAGGGGTAGGGAGTTACAGATGATCAGCGTTTGGACGGAGAAGGAGGATCCGCCCAGTCTGATGGGGTTGTAATGAGGGACTACTTGAAGATGCTATGCATGATCTGAGAGTCCTTGAGGTATGGTAGCGGGTGACTTTGTCTTGAAGGAATTCTGGCCTGGTGTTGTGGATGGCCCGGTGGGTGATGCACTTGGCTTTAAAGGTAGTGTGTCACCAATAGGGAGCCAATGGAGGGCTCTTATTGTAGGGCTGATGTGTTCTCTGGGAGGTAGGTTAATGAGTAGGTGGGTTGCAGCGTTTTGGATTCTTTGCAGTTCCCTTATCTGAAAAACATGGGTGCCTAGGTAAAAGCGGTTTGCGTAGTAGGAGAGGATGATGGCAGACAAACAGTGAGAATAGATGAGGTAAAGGAATATACGCCTGAGGATGCGTAGGTGGAAGAAACAGGTTCCGGAAACAAAGTTGACTTATTGTGAGAGGGATGCATCTGTGTTCAGTACGATACATCTGTGTTCAGTGTGCATCCAAGGTTTTTCACTGAGGTGGAAGTTGCAGGTGGGGGCCTAGGGATTGCGGCCAGGGCATAGGTTGACGGAGGAGCAATGTTTTCCTGCAGACTAGGAGTTCAATTTTCCCCAGACTGAGGAGGAGGTGGTTGGTCATCAACCAGAAGACAATAACCGAGAGTCTGTGGTCTGTGGTATTGGCAGAGGTGTCCTTAATTTTTACATGATGACAGGTCTGGACAGTTAGCGGCTGGCAATTTGGGGATTTAAAGGATGATCTGGGTGTCGTCTGTGTAGTTGTAGCAGGTAAGATTGTGGATGCGGATGAGTGCAGGCAAAGGGTTAGATGGATGTTGAATAGCAAGGTAGATAGGAATGCTCCTTGTGGGGTCCCTTTTGTTACCAGTCCTGAGGCGGAGCTGAACCGGTGTAGGAGCATGATTTGTGTGTGATTAAAGATGAACAAGGAGATCCAAGAGAAGGCTGTGTCTTTGACTCCTAATGAGTGCAGCCTGTCTAGTAGGATGGTGTGATCAATGGTATCAAAGGCAGCAGAGAGGTCAAGAAGGAGTACAGCACAGCCTTCTGCATCAGCTGTTCGTTTTAGGTCATCCCAGATGGACGCCTAGGGAGTATTCTGTTCCTCAGAGCGGTTCGAAGTCAGATTGCGCAGGGTCCAGGAGGTTGTTGGCTTCAGTGAAAAGACCAAGCTGCTTATACGCTGTGTGGTCCATGAATTTGGCCTTGAAGCAGGTGTTTGACATTGCCCACTAGTTCTGTAGAAGGAGTGGGTCGAGTGTAGGTTTTTTGAGGAGGGGGTTGATTCAGGAGGATGTGGGAGAATTATTGGGCTTCTGGGAAGGTTCTCGATGTTAGGGAGTGATCAGTCCATGATAGGGGTTGTGGGGGCATTGTGGGGGCATTGTGGATATGTTTGCGGTGGTGAAGATCACCTCGAGGGTGTGACCTCCAGTGTGTGTGGGTGTGGAGATGCATTGTGTCAGGTTGAAAGCTTCTAGGTTGTCTGTGAGAGATCGGGCCATAGGGTTTGAGGGTTATTCAAACCAGATGTTGAAATCCCCTAGGATGGTAAGTGTTGGATGGAGGTTGAGGATAGTTGTCAGAGCATCGCAGAGCATGTCTGCGAAGTTTCTGTGTAGCCCGGGGGTCTGTAGATGAGTAGGAAGCTGTGTGAGGGGGATGAGAGTTGGTGTTTTACCAGAAGTGATTCGTAGTCTGTGGTGTTGGCAGAGGTGTCCTTAATTATTAGTGGGAATTGGTGTTTGTGCACTATTGCAAGTCATCCACGCCTTTGCGATCTGTTCTGAAACAATAAGGTTGTACCGGGTGGGAAGGCCTTGTGTGCAATGGGCTCGTAATCGTCAGCAGAACTGGTCTCTGTGATAAGAAAGGACATCTGAGTCTTCCTCTTTGATGAGGTCAACGATGTGTAATTTGTTTTTAGAGACAGATCGTGTGTTGATGAGGGTGCAAGAAAGTTGGAGGGGTATGCTATGTTTTTCGGGAGAGGTGCGAGAAGAGGGTGCAGGTGAGTAGCTAGCTGGGGGTGGGGTGAGAAGGTTGTTTTACCTGGGTCGCTGGGAAGTCCAGAGTATTCCAGGGATCAATGATTACTGCTCCCGCTCTCCATCTTTCTGCTCTTGATTGAGCAGAGCAAGATATACTTGGATGGTGTGGCAGGTGGCAGGTGGAAGGCTGGGATGAATGGCTGTGTATTGGGGAAAGGCCGAGTTAGGACGTGGTGGGTCTTGTCAGCCCTACTGGTGCGCCAGCGTGCAGCTCTGATTTGTGGCATGGTGTCTAAGCTGTGGAAGGGGTACATCAGAATTTGTGACTGAATAGAGGGGGCACGTTCAACTGGGGTACAACGCTAGATGTGTACTTACCTGGCCTTAGGACCAACTAGTCAGGGCAGTAGGAGTGGGTTTTAGCAACCTGGCTAGAAGGGGAGACTAAAAGGGGGTACCAGAGTAGACAGTAAAATGTAGTAGCACCTAGATTTGGGATTCTGGAAATAAGGAGAGACGCCTAAATGGGGATACAACAGTAGACAGTAAAATACAGTAGCACATAGATTTGGGCATCTGGATAGAGGGAGAGACGCCTAAGTGAGCATACAATGGTAGACAGTAAAATACAGTAGCACGTGGATTTAGAGAGAAGACGCCTAAATGGGCGTAGAAAAGCAGATATTAAATGGGGTTGCAACAGTAGACAGTAAAATGCAGCAGCACCTAGACTTGGGATACCTGGATAGCGTGAGAAAGGCCTAAATGGGGTTGCAGCAGCAGGCAGTAATATACAGTAGTACCTATATTTGGGACTACTGGATAGAGGGAGGGACGCCTGACTGAGCACGCAACAGTAGAACAGTAGGCAGTATTTATTTATTTTATTTTATTTTGACATTTAAAAAGCGCGTTGAACTCGGGGGCATCTGGGCCCTGGTTACATGAAGGCTTAGTTTCAGCAGGTTACAATCATCAACCATAATCAGTCATGGATAGTGCAAGAGATACAGGTAAAGTTCTGAACAATTATTGACATAGGTAGTACATGAAGACTTGGATACAAGAAGGTTACAGTCATTGTTAGTACAAGTTGCAGGTAAGCTGTTAGAGTTAGTGGCATGGTGGTGAGTGCCATAATGTGAGCAGCAATGTTTCTATTCTGTGTTGGTGTGGAACTGGAGGTGGCATGATATAGTGTTGAGTTCTTTGGTAAAGGACCAATAGGAGTCATCTGATTTTAAGGACAGACGGAGGGCATTCCAAGATTTGGCAGAAATCACTGGGAAGCTGTTTTCCCCTGCTTTCTGGCACCTGTATCTAGGGGTGCCAAGTAGGTGTGAGTAGGCATCCCGGGTGGGCTTGGCTGATGGGCCTTAGAGAAATGTTTGAACAAGTAGGTGGGGGCTAATGTTTTGAATGTGATGCACTCTCGGATTGGGAGCCAGTGATATTACGACTTTTTTGGAGATGTTTAGGGCTGCTCTTACAGTGTTATTTTGAATGATTTGCAGTTTTTCTATGTTGCAGGTATTGGTACCTGCAAAGAGGGAGGTGCAGTAGTCAATCCTTGATAGTATGAGGGCTCTAGCAAAGGTAGTGCAGCTGTCGGTAGGCAGGAATGGTCTGCAGGCATTGATCAGGTTTGCAGTATGTGCTGCTGCTGATGCTATAAAGTTAACATGTCTTGTTAACGATAGTGTGGAGTCTATATATACTCCTAAATTCTTTACCTCTTTGGAGATGGTAATGGAGTTCCTGTCGATGGAAAAGGATTTGTATGTGATATTGAGTGAGTTTAGCTGAGATTGAGTGCCAATGAGGAGTAGGTCCGTTTTCTCATCATTAAGGCATAGGCTATGTTGTGCCATCCAGGCCTGAATGGCTAGGTATAGTTTGCTGAGAGCATTGGAATCTGTGTTGTAGTTTCCAGATATGGGTAGGAGGATTTGGGTGGCATCCGCATAGTTGATGTAGGTGACACCCAGGGCATCTAGGAGGTCAAAAGGGGTTTAGTGAAGGTATTGTACAAGGTCGGTGAAACACAGAAGCCTTGAGGCACTCCACAACTGACTAGGGACGCAAGGCTGTCGCTGAGGAGGAGAGTACTCTCATTGTGAGGTTGGATAGGAGGACTCTAGCCAAGTAGTGGCATCAGCTGAGAAGTGGGCAGCTAAGAAGTGGTGTTGGCATGGGATATTATGATTGACTAGATTGAAGGCTGCTAAGAGGTCCAGGAGGAGGATGGTCGTATTGTCTTGGTCTTTGAATTCGTCCATTCGGATTTGTAAGTCCAGTAGGGTAGATTCTGTACCATGGACAGGGCGGAACCCTGATTAATGGATACTAAGGAGATTGTGGATTGCGAGGTGGTTTTGAATTGGCAGGTAGGGTGCTCTATCAAATATTTTAAGGAATAAGGGTACGGTTGTGATGGGGCGGTAGTTAGTGGGGATGTTGGTGTATAAGGTGGGTTTTCTGAGGAGGGAGAGTACCCCATGCTTCTTTTAGATTCTCAGGGACAATGCCAGTTGAGAAGGAGTTGTTGATATGAAGGGGGAAAGCTCATCGTCGCAGTCCTTTATGAGGGTAGCCGGGAAAATGTCTCCTTGGCATTTGGAAGGGTTTAGACCTTTAATGATCTTGGCAGTTTCGAGAGCTGTGATCAGGGAGAATTTGAACCGGGGGCGGGCGTTAGGGGACACTGGTCTGAGGGTTGGTCTATTGCTGGCCGAGTGGCGAGAGTTTATTTTTTTTGCAGTAATTTTGGTTTGTAGGAGGGAGATTTTGTCGAAGAGTGCACTTTGGATGTTCTTACACCAGTTGAGATCTGTGATGGCATTTGTAGGTGGGGGAGCTTGTGTTTCAAGCTCACGTGGAATAGCAAAGAGCTCTCTTGAGCCCGAGCTAGCTTCTTTGATTCTCCTGTTGTAAGTGTCGTTTTTTGTTTGAAGACAGCTTGTATGTACTTCCTGGAGAGGGCTGTGAAGTGCTGTCGGTTCTCGATGGAAGGTGATTTTATCCAGGCAGTATCTGCTGCTCTTTTGGTGGAGCATATGGTTTTGAGAGTGGGGGTGTACCATGTATTGAGGTGGGCAGTTGGTTTGGGCTTGAGTAGGCTTAGAGGCACTATTTTGTTGATAGCTTTGAGGAGAGTTTGGTTGTAACACTTGCCCATGTCAGTGTGGTCTCTATGAACTTGTGTGTGATCTGTTAGTGGAAGTAGTAGAGGGAGTATGTTGGCTAGTGATACATTTTGTTAGTTTCTCTAGAGGGAGGTCAGGGCTGGTTGGGGTGCCACCTCCGAAGGTGTTGTCTCAGAGATGTTGAAGGTAATGACATTGTGGTCTGACCAAGGGCAAGGGGCATTGGATAGAATGCTGGCATTGCAGTTGAGTTTTGCTATCCAGTCTAACGTGCAGCCTTTGTCTTGTGTGGGGCTTGAAACCAGGTGTTTGAAGCCTAGCAATTTGATGTTGTTGGTTAGGGCATATGCGTGGGAATCAGATGGGTCGTTGAGACCTAAATGTATATCTTCTAGGAAGATGATTTTGGAGGAGGGATTGGTATTGGTAGAGAGGAAATGTGCAATGTCCTCCTCAAAGGAAGTAGGTGGGCCAGGGGGTCTGTAAATTATGTGGATCTTAATGGTTGCTGTGGCTGACAATGCGAGATGAATTGATAGCAGCTCACCGGAGCTGATGGTAAGGCTTGGGGTTTCTCAGATTGGGGAAGGGAGTTCTTAGCAAGGAAGGCTACTCCGCCTCCTTTGGCTATTGGTCTATCTTTTCAGTAGATGGTGTAGCGATCTGGGAAGGCTAGGGAGGGGGAGGGGCCAGCAGCAGGGTGCAGCCATGTATCTGTGATTGCATGGAAGTCGAGTTTGTAGGAGGTGATGAGGTTGGATATATCAAGGACATGGGCAAGAAGAGGTCTGGCGTTGATGAGCGCTCCTGACAGGTATGTAATGGTGTTTGTTTTTGTGTTAGGGGTGTAACTAGCAACTGTATCTGATGTGGTTTTAGCAGGATTGTTATTGCCTGGGGAGGCTGAAGTGGGGGGAGCTTGTGAGTGGCGTCATTTCTATGACGGTTGTTGGTTTCACAGGCAGGTGTGGTTTTTACATTGATCTTGAAGCGTTTGGGTGGGGGGAGTGTTGAGTCGGTATTGTGAACCAGGGGTGGTGATTCTCATGTTGAGGCGAGTGTTCCTCAGGGGGAGTGGCAGGGTCACTGTTAATATATGCTGATGTCTGGTGAATAGGTGAGACGCTAGTCTTTTGTTTCGAGTTTTGAGGTTACAGGGTTGAATGAGTTTGGAAGCAGTTTGTAGCTTGTGTCTTGTAGGCTGGTGGTGAGGTGGAGAGCCTTAGGTAGGAAGAGAGATGGTGGTATATCGTTGGAGTTAGAGAGGTTGTTTGACATTTTCAGAGTGAGTGGGCCTCATTACAAGTATGGCGGTAAGGCAACAATGTGCCGGGTATCGCTACCGGCACCGTTGCTACCGTAACGCCATACTAGAAGTTCTGCTCGCGGGTGCCCTTGCAGCCACCAGGTCTGACCTGGTGGCTGTACCGGCACCCGTGAGCAGAACATGATGGTAGCACTGGTACCATTATTAACGGTACTGTTGCTGACACCCTCCCCATTCCCATTGAGCCCTATGGGGCTCAAATGGGAATGGGGATGTACCGGGCCTGGAACCCGCGAAAGGGAAATTACCGGGTCCTGCTGGGCCGGAATAACCCGGTGATTGCTCATTCGCGGGTGCCGGACCCGGATGCGAGTTTGGAGGTAGCCTTGCCGGTAAAACCGGCAAGGCTACCTCCAACCTCGTAATGAGGCCCAGTGTGTATTTGGCATTGGAGGTGGCATGCAGTGAGGGGTTGAAAGAGAAAATGGGTGACTTCAGAGAACCCATGGCTGGGAGAAGGCAGGAAGGGGTGGAGCCGGGCCTAGTGGGGATGCTGCAGGTGTGGAGGGGAGCCGGTATGTCCCCTTTGGGGAATTGCAGTGGAGAGATTGGAGCAGGTGGAGGTGTGTGCTGTACAGCAGGATGAGAATGTATGGTCGCAGGGAGAGAGAGTGGCCTGCAATGAGGAGTTGTGTTGATTATCTCTGAGATCTGTTTGAAGAGCATAGCTAAAAATGATTTAAAAATGCGAGCACAAAACACTGCTAAAGTTGATTTTTAAAATACGAGCACAAAACACAGCTAAGATTGATTTTAAAATGCAAGCACAAAACACTGCTAATATGCAAGAGCGCAGTTGAAGGCACTTCCGAGAGCCAATCTGGAGGTACTTGGGGTAACAGTCACAATTGAGTGGTGTGGGCGGCTTAAAACACATGTCTAAGCGCAGCTTGTATGAGGCGGATGGGAGATTGCTTTCCAGGAGCGCCGTGTAGATCTCATAGCAGGCTACCCCAAAGTCGATTGGGCATATTTTGTGTCATTAATGATTGGGTGGCAGCGCGTATTGGTGGGGCGGAGCTTAGGTGCTGAGTGTGGAGCATTATGCATGCTCTTTGTGCCAGAGTGGAGATACCAGGGGGTGGTCACTGGTAAGGAAATGGGCTTACCAGAGCAGGTTGAAGCAGTATGGTCCTCACATGCAGATGCTGGCTGTGCTTCAGAGCTCAGTCACGCTCAGACAAGCTCAGGCAGGAGCCTTAGGAGTGGGGCCTTAAGAAGTGAGGCGGCTTAGCCTGCTGGCTACGCTATTGGCCTTGATGTATCAGGCCTTGGCAAATCAGTGCACAATAATTAACAAGCAGGAACCACTCCAGTGCTTTGGTGCCAGCTGGCCATCTTGGAATGGCATGCAGTGCCGGCGGTATTCGTGTTAGGCAGCCTTCTCGGTGCAATGCGCACAACGTGCAGGAGCAGTGTGTGATGGCGCAAGTGGGGAAAAAATGCTGCTTTTCTTTTTTCAATAAAGGAGATAAAATGCTTATTTCCTTTTTCTTATTTTTTCGATCATAGTACACAGAGATTCAATGGTGCTTTTACAGCTCCAGGGGGGCTTACCTTAGTTGGTGCTTCCTACCTCAGCTGTGATCTCAAACGGGGGAAAGCCTCTGGTGTGCCTTTCCTGCGACCTCTGACTCCAGTGTGCAGGAAGGGAGTGGGGCAGGGTTCCAAGCCAAGATCCTGGAGTGGGGCCTTGGAAAGGGGTCCGGCTTGGGCTGCCAGTTCTGCTATTGGCCTTGAGGCATTAGGCATTGGCCAATCGGTGCACAATAACTAACAAGTAGGATGCAGTCCAGTGCCTCGGTGTCGGCTGACCATCTTGGAATGGCTTTCAGTGCCGGCGGAATCCGTGTGAGGCAGCCTTCTCGGTGCAATGCGCACATGGTGCAGGAGCAGTGTGCGATGGCGCAAGTGGCGAAAAATGCTGCTTTTCTTTTTTCAATAAAGGAGAGAAAATGCTTATTTCCTTTTGTTTTCTTATTTTTTCGATCGTAGTTGGTGGAGATTCAATGGTGCTTTCAAAGCCCCAGGGGGGCTTACCTTAGTTAGTTGGAGCTTCCTAGGTCGGAGTGATCTCGAAGGGGGGAAAGCCTCTGGTGGGCCTTTCCTGAGACCTCCGACTCCAGTGTGCAGGGAGAGAGTGGGGCAGGGTTCCAAGCCAGTAGCCTGGAGTGGGGCCTTAGGAAGTGGGCTGGCTTAGCCTGCCGGCTACGCTATTGGCCTTGATGTATCAGGCCTTGGCCAATCAGTGCACAATAACTAACAAGCAGGAAGCACTCCAGTGCTTCGGTGTCGGCTGGCCATCTTGGAATGGCTTGCGGTGCCAGCGAGATCCATGTGAGGCAGCCTTCTGGGAGCAATGCACACATGGTGCAGGAGCAGTGTGCGATGGCGCAGTGGTGAAAAATGCTGCTTTTCTTTTTTTCAATAAAGGGGAGAAAATGCTGATTTCCTTTTTCTTCTTTTTGCAACCATAGGCGGCAGAGATTCAATGGTACTTTCACAGCCCCAGGGGGGCTTACCTTTGTTAGTTTGAGCTTCCTAGCTCAGTGGTGATCTCAAGGGGGGAAAGCCTCTGATGGGCCATTCCTGCGACCTCCGAATGCAGTGTGCAGGGAGAGAGTGAAGCAGGGCTCCTTGCCAGGAGTCTGGAGTGGAGCCTTAGAAGTGGAATGCAGTAAAATACAGTAGCACCTGAAATTAGGGAGACAACACCTAAATGGGTGTAAAACAGTAGACAGTAAAATGCAGTAGCACATAAATTTGGGACACCTGGTTTTGGGACACTTGGATAGTGGGAGAAACACCTAATGGGGTTTCAACAGTAGATAGTAAAATACAGTAGCGCCTACATTTAGGACTCCTGGCTAAAAGGAGAGACGCCTGACTGGGCACATAACAGTAGACAGTAAAAAACAGTAGCACCTGAATATAGGGGTAAGATACCTACATGGATGTAATACAGTAGACTGTAAAATGCAGTAGCATTTAAATTTGGGACACCTGGATAGCAGGAGAAATGCCTAAATGGGGATACAAAAGTGGACATTAAAATACAGTAGCACCTAAATTTGGGCACCTGGATAGAGGGAGAGACGCCTAAGTGGACATACAACAATAGGCAGTAAAATACAGTAGCACCTGGATTTAGGGAGAAGCCACCGAAATGGGCATAAAACAGTTGACAGTAAAATGCAGTAGCACCTAGATTTAGCACACCTGGATAGTGGGAGGAATGCCTAAATGGGGTTGCAACAGTAGACAGTAAAATACGGTAGCGCCTAGTTTTGGAACACCTGGATAGAGGGAGAGTCGCTATAAAGGGGTACCACAGTATACAGTAAAATGCAGTGGCACCCAGATTTGGGAAAGAGGGAGAAATGCTTGAAAGGGGGTACCACAGTATATAGTAAATGCAGTAGCACCTAGATTTGGGACACATGGATAGAGGGAAAGATGTTTAAAAGGGTGTATAACAGTGACTACAAGGTTTAGGATACCAGGGTGGGGGCTGTGGTTAAATACCTTTGCTGCGAGTATAGCAGAGGACAATTTGCCTAGATGTGAAAATATTGCTACCTAAAACATTCTACCTAGATGTGATATATGGCTGACCAACACAATCTGCCTAGATGTGAGATATGTCTGACCTACACAATCTACCTAGATGCGAGATATGGCTGACCAACACAATCTGCCTAGATGCGAGATATGGCTGACCTACACAACCTGCCTAGATGCGAGATATGGCTGACCTACACAATCTGCCGATATGCGAGATATGGCTGACCTACACAACCTGCCTAGATGCGAGATATGGCTGACCTACACAATCTGCCTAGATGCGAGATATGGCTGACCTACACAATCTGCCTAGATGCGAGATATGGCTGACCTACACAAACTACCTAGATGCAAGATATGGCTGACCAACACAATCGGCCTAGATGCAAGATATGGCTGACCTACACAATTTGCCTACATGTAAACCACAAGTCAAGGTCGTACGCCCACAATGTACGGCTTACCGAAAATACACAAGAACTTAGAAAGACCGCCAGGGAGACCTATAGTCTCAGGATGCGGGTCAATACATGAGTCCCTATGTAAATTTATTGATACTTTCTTAAAACCTCTAAGTGTCAATACCGAAACATACCTGAGGGACACAACCCACACAATTCAAATATTTGAGAACCAAATCTTTTATCCCAACACTCAGAGTCTAGTTACGATGGATATTATTGTTTATTATTATATTATTATATTGCCGGTAAGATAGCTCAGCAGGTTGAGCGCTCGCTGCTGCAATCTGAGTGTGATATGCAGGTCACAGGTTTGAATTCCGGCAAGGCCAACTCAGCCTTTCATCCTTTCAAGTTCGATAAATGAGTACCAATTTCAGTTGGGTGATATTGTGTAAATATGTGCTCTGTAAAGCGCTTTGGATTAAGGCGCTATATAAATAACACATCATTATCATTATATTAAATCCCTTTATACTAGCATCCCTCAAGAACAATCTATTGAGTGTATGCGCCAGTTACTTACCCAATTCAATCTACAGGAATGCGTCCCACATAATTTCATTCTTGAACTGATGACTTTGACATTATTTAATAACTATTTTGAATTTAATGGTCAATTTTCTTTACTGACCAAAGGCACTGCAATGGGGGCAGTACTTGCCCCCAGTCTTGCGATTCTGTACATGTCAAACTATGAATCAGAAAATATTTTATGTGACAGAAATCCATAAAAAAATTGTATAATAAACTGGGGTCGCTATTTAGATGATATTATTTTTACATGGAATGGCCCTTAGTCAGAATTAGAACTGTTTTTGATTTGGCTCAATAACATCAACAGCAATATTCAATTCACGATGAAACGAAGTAATAAAGAAATCACATTTTTAGACCTCAAAATACATCATGAAGCTGGAAAGCTCAAATGTTGTCCATATCGAAAAACTACAGCAAGAAATACATTGCTGCACTTCTCTAGCAACCACCCACGCCATCTGCGGGAAAATGTGCCTAATTAAAAGAGGATATCCCAAGAAGCTCATTTCTAAAGCAAGAAAAAGAGCTTGTTTCACAGATCGGGACATTCTATTAGCTCCAGATACCATGTCCAATAAAATTACAGAGTCAGATAAAATGACTTGTGTGACTTTTCAAATAAGAAAACTTATTTCCAAATACTGGCCAATTGTCAATCTAAGTCTGCCAGACAGTTCATTGCCAAGATTCGCTTTTAAAAGAGCGAAAAACATACGAGACACACTTGTGCAATCTAATTTCAAGAAGCAAGCACCTAGAATGGGTGTTTGGGATCTAAGAACAACTGTTGCCCATTTTCCATGTGGCTCTTGCTCAGTCTGCCAATTCACCAAAAAAATGAAAGATTTTAAAATTGGTACAAAAACATGGGTCCTAGGCTCTCTCACCAATTGCAAATCTAAACAAGTAATCTATTGCATTAAATGTCCATGTGGTTTACGGCATGTAGGGCAGACCAGCCGGCCTGCCCACATTAGAATTTCAGAACACCAGTCTAGGATTAGGTGCAAAACAATACCTGCACCTTTAGTGTATCACTACATTGAAACACACCACACTGCTAATTATATCAAGTGGTGGATCCTAGATGTTGCCAAGGAATCTTCAAACACATCACGTTGCCTATTGCAGAAAGAGGCAAGATGGATGCACAGATTGTCAACCCATACCCATGGTCTCAATGAGGAATTTTTACCTCTCACTTGAACAAACAATTTTTCTCAATGAGGAATTTCTACCTCTAACTTGGATATACAATTTGTTTTCAGAAGAAATACTTTCCAGTTGGAACAAAGCGGTGTGTTCGCTACAAGACAGGCTTCCCCGTTACCCACGGCAACTGCAAGACCTACAGGAAAAGGTTGAGACGGTATGGCCGCGTCTTAGTCTTGAGTGAAACTTCATTCAACAATTTGAAAAATGACATGTAGCAATCTGTTACAGGGCGCCTAAATCATCATTTCCCCTCCCTTTTCACAGGAATCGGTCTCAATCACAATTAATGGTGCTCCTTTAAATGATGTTAATGGACACATGACCACGAAACACGAACAAGGATTACTCTTCTGTGCGCGAAGCATTTCATTCATGCGCAGCACGTCCATTTTCAGCCTTTTCAGCCTGATCTTGTTCAGGTAAGGACACTTGTTACAATCTGTTACCTGCAATTGTTTTTTATACATACCTAGCAATGTTGGCCCAAATATGTTTTTTACAAATATTTTTTACTCACACTTTTGAACCAGAGGTTTACATTTCCTGCTGACATTCATTCATTTTTGGTCTTTGCCTCTGCGAGCGCGATGATTGCTCACAGAAAAGATTGAAACAGCAACCTCAAACCACTATTTCTCAAGATACTTTCCAAACAACCTTGGTACACTTTTGTACTAATGGTACACCTGAGATTTCTCCTTTTTAAACATACCTGATACAAGGTCCCATTACTCTTGCAGAATCACTGCAGCAAGAGTACCTGTGCTCGATACCTTACCATCTGCGGTGAGAGCCACGCTCTAGAAATTACCGCAGCCACATCCCCAGAGTTTTTGCTCCCAATTAGGGTAAGCTCATACTTTTTGGGGGATTTGAATGCAACAATGCAGTCTAACATAATTGAAAATAGTAAAACAGCCTAAAAATATTCTGAAAACAGTCATCCAAAAATGTCCTTGTTTTGTGTCTGCCTCCCCACAGGGTGCAGTTGTTCCTTTTCGCCTTGAGGAAGGCTTCCACTAGAATCTATTGGCCAGCATGTGACTTTTCCGCCGAAACATACTTAAAATGTCTTTTCAACTTCTTGAATTGTTTATGAATTATCTATATTGACACAAACACGTTGGCAAACCTGCTCTTTAGTCAACAAAGTTTGTTCAATCGAAATCAAGTAAATGTTTCTAATAACAAACAAAGTGGCACATTAAGAATTATTACGTGTGCCAACTGTTTCAAGTCTTTTTCATTTTTTCCTTTTTTAGTTAAATTATAAAGCTTGTTTGGTTGGTTGTTCTTCCAAGACTATATTTAGCTTTCTGATTCACTCCAATCATTTTGATTAATTTCTCTATTGCTTATTTTCATTGAAAGCTTCTAGGTTGTCTGTGAGAGATCGGGCCATAGGGTTTGAGGGTTATTCAAACCAGATGTTGAAATCCCCTAGGATGGTAAGTGTTGGATGGAGGTTGAGGTTAGTTGTCAGAGCATATCAGAGCGTGTCTGCGAAGTTTCTGTGTAGCCCGGGTGTCTGTAGATGAGTAGGAAGCTGTGTGAGGGGGATGAGAGTTGGTGTTTTACCAGAAGGGATTCGTAGTCTGTGGTGTTGGCAGAGGTGTCCTTAATTATTAGTGGGAATTGGTGTTTGTGCACTATTGCAAGTCCTCCACGTCTTTGCGATCTGTTCCGAAACAATAAGGTTGTACCGGGTGGGAAGGCCTTGTGTGCAATGGGTTCGTAATCGTCAGCAGAACTGGTCTCTGTGATAAGAAAGGACATCTGAGTCTTCCTCTTTGATGAGGTCAACGATGTGGAATTTGTTTTTAGAGACAGATTGTGTGTTGATGAGGGTGCAAGAAAGTTGGAGGGGTATGCTATGTTGTTCGGGAGAGGTGCGAGAAGAGGGTGCAGGTGAGTAGCTAGCTCGGGGTGGGGTGTGAAGGTTGTTTTACCTGGGTCGCTGGGAAGTCCAGAGTATTCCAGCGATCAATGATTACTGCTCCCGCTCTCCATCTTTCTGCTCTTGATTGAGCAGAGCAAGATATACTTGGATGGTGTGGCAGGTGGCAGGTGGAAGGCTGGGATGAATGGCTGTGTATTGGGGAAGGCCGAGTTAGGACGTGGTGGGTCTTGTCAGCCCTACTGGTGCGCCAGCGTGCAGCTCTGATTTGTGGCATGGTGTCTAAGCTGTGGAAGGGGTACATCAGAATTTGTGACTGAATAGAGGGGGCACATTCAACTGGGGTACAACGCTAGATGTGTACTTACCTGGCCTTAGGACTAACTAGTCAGGGCAGTAGGAGTGGGTTTTAGCAACCTGGCTAGAAGGGGAGACTAAAAGGGGGTACCAGAGTAGACAGTAAAATGTAGCAGCACCTAGATTTGGGATTCTGGAAATAAGGAGAGACGCCTAAATGGGGATACAACAGTAGACAGTAAAATACAGTAGCACCTAGATTTGGGCATCTGGATAGAGGGAGAGACGCCTAAGTGGGCATACAATGGTAGACAGTAAAATACAGTAGCACGTGGATTTATAGAGAAGACGCCTAAATGGGCGTAGAAAAGCAGATATTAAATGCACTTGGGTAGCGGGCCAAACACCTAAATGGGGTTGCAACAGTAGACAGTAAAATGCAGTAGCACCTAGACTTGGGATACCTGGATAGCGTGAGAAAGGCCTAAAAGGGGTTGCAGCAGCAGGCAGTAATATACAGTAGTACCTAGATTTGGGACAACTGAATAGAGGGAGGGACGCCTGACTGAGCACGCAACAGTAGAACAGTAGGCAGTATTTATTTATTTTATTTTATTTTGACATTTAAAAAGCGCGTTGAACTCGGGGGAATCTGGGCCCTGGTTACATGAAGGCTTAGTTTCAGCAGGTTACAGTCATCAACCATAATCAGTCATGGATAGTGCAAGAGATACAGGTAAAGTTCTGAACAATTATTGACATAGGTAGTACATGAAGACTTGGATACAAGAAGGTTACAGTCGTTGTTAGTACAAGTTGCAGGTAAGCTGTTAGAGTTAGTGGCATGGTGGTGAGTGCCATAATGTGAGCAGCAATGTTTCTATTCTGTGTTGGTGTGGAACTGGAGGTGGCATGATATAGTGTTGAGTCCTTTGCGAAAGGACCAATAGGAGTCATCTGATTTTAAGGACAGACGGAGGGCATTCCAAGATTTGGCAGAAATCACTGGGAAGCTGTTTTCCCCTGCTTTCTGGCACCTGTATCTAGGGGTGACAAGTAGGTGTGAGTAGGCATCCCGGGTGGGCTTGGCTGATGGGCCTTAGAGAAATGTTTGAACAAGTAGGTGGGGGCTAATGTTTTGAATGTGATGCACTCTCGGATTGGGAGCCAGTGATATTACGACTTTTTTGGAGATGTTTAGGGCTGCTCTTACAGTGTTATTTTGAATGATTTGCAGTTTTTCTATGTTGCGGGTATTGGTACCTGCAAAGAGGGAGGTGCAGTAGTCAATCCTTGATAGTATGAGGGCTCTAGCAAAGGTAGTGCAGCTGTCGGTAGGCAGGAATGGTCTGCAGGCATTGATCAGGTTTGCAGTATGTGCTGCTGCTGATGCTATAAAGTTAACATGTCTTGTTAACGATAGTGTGGAGTCTATATATACTCCTAAAGTCTTTACCTCTTTGGAGATGGTAATGGAGTTCCTGTCGATGGAAAAGGATTTGTATGTGATATTGAGTGAGTTTAGCTGAGATTGAGTGCCAATGAGGAGTAGGTCCGTTTTCTCATCATTAAGGCATTGGCTATGTTGTGCCATCCAGGCCTGAATGGCTAGGTATAGTTTGCTGAGAGCATTGGAATCTGTGTTGTAGTTTCCAGATATGGGTAGGAGGATTTGGGTGGCATCCGCATAGTTGATGTAGGTGACACCCAGGGCATCCAGGAGGTCAAAAGGGGTTTAGTGAAGGTATTGTACAAGGTCGGTGAAACACAGAAGCCTTGAGGCACTCCACAACTGACTAGGGACGCAAGGCTGTCGCTGAGGAGGAGAGTACTCTCATTGTGAGGTTGGATAGGAGGACTCTAGCCAAGTAGTGGCATCAGCTGAGAAGTGGGCAGCTAAGAAGTGGTGTTGGCATGGGATATTATGATTGACTAGATTGAAGGCTGCTAAGAGGTCCAGGAGGAGGATGGTCGTATTGTCTTGGTCTTTGAATTCGTCCATTCGGATTTGTAAGTCCAGTAGGGTAGATTCTGTACCATGGACAGGGCGGAACCCTGATTAATGGATACTAAGGAGATTGTGGGTTGCGGGGTGGTTTTGAATTGGCAGGTAGGCTGCTCTATCAAATATTTTAAGGAATAAGGGTACGGTTGTGATGGGGCGGTAGTTAGTGGGGATGTTGGCGTATAAGGTGGGTTTTCTGAGGAGGGAGAGTACCCCATGCTTCTTTTAGATTCTCAGGGACAATGCCAGTTGAGAAGGAGTTGTTGATAAGTGTTGATATGAAGGGGGAAAGCTCATCGTCGCAGTCCTTTATGAGGGTAGCCGGGAAAATGTCTCCTTGGCATTTGGAAGGGTTTAGACCTTTAATGATCTTGGCAGTTTCGAGAGCTGTGATCAGGGAGAATTTGAACCGGGGGCGGGGGTTAGGGGACACTGGTCTGAGGGTTGGTCTATAGGCTGGCCGAGTGGCGAGAGTTTATTTTTTTTGCAGTAATTTTGGTTTGTAGGAGGGAGATTTTGTCGAAGAGTGCACTTTGGATGTTCTTACACCAGTTGAGAGCTGTGATGGCATTTGTAGGTGGGGGAGCTGGTGTTTCAAGCTCACGTGGGATAGCAAAGAGCTCTCTTGAGCCTGAGCTAGCTTCTTTGATTCTCCTGTTGTAAGTGTCGTTTTTTGTTTGAAGACAGCTTGTATGTACTTCCTGGAGAGGGCTGTGAAGTGCTGTCGGTTCTCGATGGAAGGTGATTTTATCCAGGCAGTATCTGCTGCTCTTTTGGTGGAGCATATGGTTTTGAGAGTGGGGGTGTACCATGTATTGAGGTGGGCAGTTGGTTTGGGCTTGCATAGGCTTAGAGGCACTATTTTGTTGATAGCTTTGAGGAGAGTTTGGTTGTAACACTTGCCCATGTCAGTGTGGTCTGTATGAACTTGTGTGTGATCTGTTAGTGGAAGTAGTAGAGGGAGTATGTTGGCTAGTGATACATTTTGTTAGTTTCTCTAGAGGGAGGTCAGGGCTGGTTGGGGTGCGACCTCCGAAGGTGCTGTCTCAGAGATGTTGAAGGTAATGACATTGTGGTCTGACCAAGGGCAAGGGGCATTGGATAGAATGCTGGCATTGCAGTTGAGTTTTGCTATCCAGTCTAACGTGCAGCCTTTGTCTTGTGTGGGGCTTGAAACCAGGTGTTTGAAGCCTAGCGATTTGATGTTGTTGGTTAGGGTATATGCGTGGGAATCAGATGGGTCGTTGAGACCTAAATGTATATCTTCTAGGAAGATGATTTTGGAGGAGGGATTGGTATTGGTAGAGAGGAAATGTGCAATGTCCTCCTCAAAGGAAGTGGGTGGGCCAGGGGGTCTGTAAATTATGTGGATCTTAATGGTGGCTGTGGCTGACAATGCAAGTTGAATTGATAGCAGCTCACCGGAGCTGATGGTAAGGCTTGGGGTTTCTCAGATTGGGGAAGGGAGTTCTGGGAAGGCTAGGAAGGGGGAGGGGCCAGCAGCAGGGTGCAGCCATGTTTCTGTGATTGCATGGAAGTCGAGTTTGTTGGAGGTGATGAGGTTGGATATATCAAGGACATGGGCAAGAAGAGGTCTGGCGTTGATGAGCGCTCCTGACAGGTATGTAATGGTGTTTGTTTTTGTGTTAGAGGTGTAACTAGCAACTGTATCTGATGTGGTTTTTTGCAGGATTGTTATTGCCTGGGGAGGCTGTAGTGGGGGGAGCTTGTGAGTGGCGTCATTTCTGTGGCGGTTGTTGGTTTCACAGGCAGGTGTGGTTTTTACATTGATCTTGAAGCGTTTGGGTGGGGGGAGTGTTGAGTCGGTATTGTGAACCAGGGGTGGTGATTCTCATGTTGAGGCGAGTGTTCCTCAGGGGGAGTGGCAGGGTCACTGTTAATATATGCTGATGTCTGGTGAATAGGTGAGACGCTAGTCTTTTGTTTCGAGTTTTGAGGTTACAGGGTTGAATGAGTTTGTAAGCAGTTTGTAGTTTGTGTCTTGTAGGCTGGTGGTGAGGTGGAGAGCCTTAGGTAGGAAGAGAGATGGTGGTATATCGTTGGAGTTAGAGAGGTTGTTTGACATTTTCAGAGTGAGTGGGCCTCATTACAAGTATGGCGGTAAGGCAACAATGTGCCGGGTATCGCTACCGGCACCGTTGCTACCGTAACGCCATACTAGAAGTTCTGCTCGCGGGTGCCCTTGCAGCCACCAGGTCTGACCTGGTGGCTGTACCGGCACCCGTGAGCAGAACATGATGGTAGCACTGGTACTATTATTAACATTACTGTTGCTGCCACCCTCCCCATTCCCATTGAGCCCTATGGGGCTCAAATGGGAATGGGGATGTACCGGGCCTGGAACCCGCGAAAGGGAAATTACCGGGTCCTGCTGGGCCGGAATAACCCGGTGATTGCTCATTCGCGGGTGCCAGACCCGGATGCGAGTTTGGAGGTAGCCTTGCCGGTAAAACCGGCAAGGCTACCTCCAACCTCGTAATGAGGCCCAGTGTGTATTTGGCATTGGAGGTGGCATGCAGTGAGGGGTTGAAAGAGAAAATGGGTGACTTCAGAGAACCCATGGCTGGGAGAAGGCAGGAAGGGGTGGAGCCGGGCCTAGTGGGGATGCTGCAGGTGTGGAGGGGAGCCGGTATGTCCCCTTTGGGTAATTGCAGTGGAGAGATTGGAGCAGGTGTAGGTGTGTGCTGTACAGCAGGATGAGAATGTATGGTCGCAAGGAGAGAGAGTGGCCTGCAATGAGCAGTTGTGTTGATTATCTCTGAGATCTGTTTGAAGAGCATAGCTAAAAATGATTTTAAAATGCGAGCACAAAACACTGCTAAAGTTGATTTTTAAAATGCGAGCACAAAACCCTCCTTAAGTTGATTTTCAAAATGAGAACACAAAACACATCTAAAATTGATTTTAAAATGCAATCACAAAACACTGCTAAAGTTCATTTTCAAAATGTGAGTACAAAAAAATGGCTAAAATTGATTTTAAAATGCAAGCACAAACACTGCTTAAATTGATTTTCAAAATGCAAGCACAAAACACAGCTAAAATTGATTTTAAAATCCAAGCACAAAACTCAGTCAAAATTGATTTTCAAATTGCAAGCACAAAACACTGCAAGTTGATTTTCAAAATTCGAGCACAAAACAGTGCAAATTTGATTTTCAAAATGGGAGCACAAAACACAGCTAAAACTGATTTTAAAAATCGAGCACAAGTCACTGCGAAAGTTGATTTTCAAAATACAAGCACAAAACACAGCTAAAATTTATTTTCAAAATGCAAGCACAAGTCACTGCTAAAGTTGATTTTCAAAATGCGAGCACAAAACACAGCTAAAATACATTTTCAAAATGGGAGCACAAATCACAGCTAAAACTGATTTTAAAAAGCAAGCACAAGACACTGCTAAAGTTGTTTTTCAAATTGCAGGCACAAAACACATCTAACATTGATTTTAAATGTGATCACAAAACACTGCTAAAATTGATTTTAAAATGCAAGCAGAAAACACTGCTAAAGTTGATTTTCAAGATGCAAGCACAAAACACAGCTAAAATTGATTTTAAAATGTGAGCACAAAACACTGCTAAGGTTGCTTTTCAAAATGCGAGCGCAAGACGCTGCTAAAGTTGATTTTCAAAATGCAAGCACAAAACACTGCTACATTTTATTTTCAAAATGCAAGCACAAAACGCAAATAAAATTGATTTTGAAAAATGCAAGCACAAAACACTGCTAAAGTTGGTTTTCAAAATGCGAGCACAAAACACAGCTAAGATTGATTTTAAAATGCAAGCACAAAACACTGCTAAAATGCAAGAGCGCAGGTGAAGGCACTTCCGAGAGCCAATCTGGAGGTACTTGAGGTAACAGTCACAATTGAGTGGTGTGGGCGGCTTAAAACACGTGTCTAAGCGCAGCTTGTATGAGGCGCATGGGGGATTGCTTTCCAGGAGCGCCGTGTAGATCTCATAGCAGGCTACTCCAAAGTCGATTGAGCATATTTTGTGTCATTAATGATTGGGTGGCAGCGCATATTGGTGGGGCGGAGCTTAGGTGCTGAGTGTGGAGCATTATGCATGCTCTTTGTGCCAGAGTGGAGATACCAGGGGGTGGTCACTGGTAAGGAAATGGGCTTACCAGAGCAGGTTGAAGCAGTACGGTCCTCACGTGCAGATGCTGGCTGCGCTTCAGAGCTCAGTCACGCTCAGACAAGCTCAGGCAGGAGCCTTAGGAGTGGGGCCTTAAGAAGTGGGGCGGCTTAGCCTGCCGGCTACGCTATTGGCCTTGATGTATCAGGCCTTGGCAAATCAGTGCACAATAACTAAGAAGCAGGAACCACTCCAGTGCTTTGGTGCCAGCTGGCCATCTTGGAATGGCATGCAGTGCCGGCGGTATTCGTGTTAGGCAGCCTTCTCGGTGCAATGCGCACAACGTGCAGGAGCAGTGTGTGATGGCGCAAGTGGGGAAAAAATGCTGCTTTTCTTTTTTCAATAAAGGAGATAAAATGCTTATTTCCTTTTTCTTATTTTTTCGATCATAGTACACAGAGATTCAATGGTGTTTTTACAGCTCCAGGGGGGCTTACCTTAGTTGGTGCTTCCTACCTCAGCTGTGATCTCAAAGGGGGGAAAGCCTCTGGTGTGCCTTTCCTGCGACCTCTGACTCCAGTGTGCAGGAAGAGAGTGGGGCAGGGCTCCAAGCCAAGATCCTGGAGTGGGGCCTTGGAAAGGGGGCCGGCTTGGGCTGCCAGTTCTGCTATTGGCCTTGAGGCATTAGGCATTGGCCAATCGGTGCACAATAACTAACAAGTAGGATGCAGTCCAGTGCCTCGGTGTCGGCTGACCATCTTGGAATAGCTTTCAGTGCCGGCGGAATCCGTGTGAGGCAGCCTTCTCGGTGCAATGCGCACATGGTGCAGGAGCAGTGTGCGATGGCGCAAGTGGCGAAAAATGCTGCTTTTCTTTTTTCAATAAAGGAGAGAAAATGCTTATTTCCTTTTTCTTATTTTTTCGATCATAATTGGTGGAGATTCAATGGTGCTTTCAAAGCCCCAGGGGGGCTTACCTTAGTTAGTTGGAGCTTCCTAGGTCGGCGGATCTCGAAGGGGGGAAAGCCTCTGGTGGGCCTTTCCTGCGACCTCCGACTCCAGTGTGCAGGGAGAGAGTGGGGCAGGGTTCCAAGCCAGTAGCCTGGAGTGGGGCCTTAGGAAGTGGGCTGGCTTAGTCCGCCGGCTACGCTATTGGCCTTGATGTATCAGGCCTTGGCCAATCAGTGCACAATAACTAACAAGCAGGAAGCACTCCAGTGCTTCGGTGTCGGCTGGCCATCTTGGAATGGCTTGCGGTGCCAGCGAGATCCATGTGAGGCAGCCTTCTGGGAGCAATGCACACCTGGTGCAGGAGCAGTGTGCGATGGCGCAAGTGGTGAAAAATGCTGCTTTTCTTTTTTTCAATAAAGGAGAGAAAATGCTGATTTCCTTTTTCTTCTTTTTGCAACCATAGGCGGCAGAGATTCAATGGTACTTTCACAGCCCCAGGGGGGCTTACCTTTGTTAGTTTGAGCTTCCTAGCTCAGTGGTGATCTCAAGGGGGGAAAGCCTCTGATGGGCCATTCCTGCGACCTCCGAATGCAGTGTGCAGGGAGAGAGTGAAGCAGGGCTCCTTGCCAGGAGTCTGGAGTGGGGCCTTAGAAGTGGAATGCAGTAAAATACAGTAGCACCTGAAATTAGGGAGACAACACCTACATGGGTGTAAAACAGTAGACAGTAAAATGCAGTAGCACATAAATTTGGGACACCTGGTTTTGGGACACTTGGATAGTGGGAGAAACGCCTAATGGGGTTTCAACAGTAGATAGTAAAATACAGTAGCGCCTACATTTAGGACTCCTGGCTAAAAGGATAGACGCCTGACTGGGCACATAACAGTAGACAGTAAAAAACAGTAGCACCTGAATATAGGGGGAAGATACCTAAATGGGTGTAATACAGTAGACTGTAAAATGCAGTAGTATCTAAATTTGGGCCACCTGGATAGCAGGAGAAATACATGGGGATACAAAAGTGGACATTAAAATACAGTAGCACCTAAATTTGGGCACCTGGATAGAGGGAGAGACGCCTAAGTGGACATACAACAATAGACAGTAAAATACAGTAGCACCTGGATTTAGGGAGAAGCCGCCGAAAGGGCATAAAACAGTTGACAGTAAAATGTAGTAGCACCTAGATTTAGCACACCTGGATAGTGGGAGGAATGCCTAAATGGGGTTGCAACAGTAGACAGTAAAATACGGTAGCGCCTAGTTTTGGAACACCTGGATAGAGGGAGTGTCGCTATAAAGGGGTACCACAGTATACAGTAAAATGCAGTGGCACCCAGATTTGGGAAAGAGGGAGAAATGCTTGAAAGGGGGTACCACAGTATATAGTAAATGCAGTAGCACCTAGATTTGGGACACATGGATAGAGGGAAAGATGTTTAAAAGGGTGTATAACAGTGACTACAAGGTTTAGGATACCAGGGTGGGGGACTGTGGTTAAATACCTTTGCTGCGAGTATAGCAGAGGACAATTTGCCTAGATGTGAAAATATTGCTACCTAAAACATTCTACCTAGATGTGATAAATGGCTGACCAACACAATCTGCCTAGATGTGAGATATGTCTGACCTACACAATCTACCTAGATGCGAGATATGGCTGACCAACACAATCTGCCTAGATGCGAGATATGGCTGACCTACACAACCTGCCTAGATGTGAGATATGGCTGACCAACACAATCTGCCGATATGCGAGATATGGCTGACCTACACAACCTGCCTAGATGCAAGATATGGCTGACCTACACAATCTGCCTAGATGCGAGATATGGCTGACCTACACAATCTGTCTAGATGCGAGATATGGCTGACCTGCACAATCTGCCGATATGCGAGATATGGCTGACCTACACAAACTACCTAGATGCAAGATATGGCTGACCAACACAATCGGCCTAGATGCAAGATATGGCTGACCTACACAATTTGCCTACATGTAAACCACAAGTCAAGGTCGTACGTCCACAATGTACGGCTTACCGAAAATACACAAGAACTTAGAAAGACCGCCAGGGAGACCTATAGTCTCAGGATGCGGGTCAATACATGAGTCCCTTTGTAAATGTATTGATAGTTTCTTAAAACCTCTAAGTATCAATACCGAAACATACCTGAGGGACACAACCCACACGATTCAAATATTTGAGAACCAAATCTTTTATCCCAACACTCAGAGTCTAGTTACGATGGATATTATTGTTTATTATTATATTATTATATTGCCGGTAAGATAGTTCAGCAGGTTTAGCGCTCGCCGCTGCGATCTGAGCGTGATCTGCAGGTCACAGGTTTGAATTCCGGCAAGGCCAACTCAGCCTTTCATCCTTTCAAGTTCGATAAATGAGTACCAATTTCAGTTGGGTGATATTGTGTAAATATGAAATATCATCCTTTTGATTGTTTTCAGCATGTAAAAGGCTCTAAATATTTGTGATATCCTAGTAGATACACATCACTTTGAAGTCAATTTAAATAATCAAAGTACCTCTATTGCATAGTGGATCTTAGTGTTTTTCTAGATGTGAGATGTGGCTGACCTACGCATTCTACGTAGATGCAATATATGGCTGACCTACACAAACTACCTAGATGCGAGATATGGATGACCAACACAATCTGCCTAAATGCGAGATATGGCTGACCTACACAATCTACATAGATGCAAGATGTGGCTGACCTACACAATCTGCCTAGATTCGAGATGTGGCTAAGCAACACAGTTGGCTGAGGCATTGGATATGGCCAGCATACAAGAGTGCAACAATATACAGCCTTTTAGGATAATATGAGAATTGGATAATAAGGTGGGTCGGTCAGTCTGATGGTGAGCAGTAATTGCTGCTCCCCTGCACAGACCTCGCCTTCCTTGTCAGTCGCTGCTGGTTGACAGATGCAGGCCCCACAGGCTAACACGGGCCAACACGGTCTGGAGCTGCCTCTTCTGGAGCTGTCCTTTACCTCGGGGTCCTTTGCCGCAAGGGGCTGCAATGGGCTGTGGGCCTGCCCTGAATATGATAGTAAATTAGGGCCAAGTGCCCAATCAGGCTCGGGGTGGGCAGAACAAGGGAGCAGGGGGGGAACAAGGGGCCAGGAAGCAGGACAAATGAATTTAGCAGGCCTCAAGGCACAAATAATAAATAAAATAAAGAATTATAGTGCAAACCTCATGCCACAAGCAGCGCTTAAACCCTACCGTGTGCTTCCTTCTCAGTCATTGCAGGTTGGCGGAAGCAGGCCCCACAAGCTAACATGGGCCAACACGGTCTGGAGCTGCCTCTTCTGGAGCTGTCCTTTGCCTCTGGGTCCTTTGCCGCAAGGGACTGCAACAGACAGTGGGGCTGCCCTGAATGCAATGGTAAAGTAGGGTCATGTGCCCAATCAGGCTTGGGGGCGGGCATAGGGAGGGAGCAGGGGAGGAACAAGGGGTCAGGAAGCATAAAAAATAAACGCTGCAGGCTGCGAGGCACCTGGATGAATTCAACAAATTTAGTAGTGGGGTGGACTAGATTAGTGGGTTGGGGTGCATAGTAGAGGTAGAGTGGGTTGAGGGGAGGATAGAGTAAGTGGAGCAGAGTAGATGAGTAGGGGAGAGTAAGGTAGAGTATTGGAGTTGGGAAGACTGGTGGAATAGAGTAGGGCTGAGCTGTGGGTAGAGCAGTGGGTGTAGCAGAGTAGTGGGATAGAGCAGAGTGAGTTGGGTAGAGTGGGCCCGGTAGGCGTGGGTAGATAATTTGGTTGGGATAAAGTGGTGTGGTAGAGCAATGGGGTTGGGTAGTGGTTTGGGTAGTGGATCATGATAAAGTGGTGCGGAAGAATAGTGGAGTAGTTTAGTGTGGGTAGGGTGGACTGAGTTGGGGTAGAGTGGTGGGTTACAGTTGTAGGGTGGGGTAGAGCAGTGCAGTCTGGCACATCTTCTAGGTTAGAATGGGGTGGGCATAGAGTGAATGAGAAGAGGAATAGAGAGTGGTGGTGGTAGAGCAGGTTTGCCAGGGGAAGAGTGGAGTGAAGTAGGGATGATTAGAGTGGGGTGAGGTATGGTGTGTAGGGGTAGGGTGGGGGTGGGGATTCACTTGGTAGGGGTAGGAATAGAGTAGGGTGAGTGTAGCATAGAGTGGGATAGGGTATAGTTGGAAGTGGGTAGGAGTAGAGTGAGGTGAAGTGGGGAGGAGTGGGTTTGGTAGAGGTCCAAACCAACTTTATAAAAGCAAAGAAAAATATATCAGCAAATACATAAAATATAATCAAAGGAAAATAGATGGAAATTGATGTAACCACTTATTGTAGAAAAGCTGGTCAAATAATAACATGGGTGTCTGCAGAAGTGCATCAAAGTCGATCGGAAATCAAGAAAAATAACAAAGACTTTAAAATAGGCCATATAGCAAATGCTAGAAGCCCGAGCTGGGTAATTGTGACTGGTCAGGATATTTATTTATTAGCATAGATAGAGTAAAAAATCAGCCTTCAGGGACCAGGCAATGGTGTCCAAATTGTATGACAAGACACCATTTCATATGTATATTGTACAATGCACATTTCACAGGCACAATCACAGGCATCAATTCCCAATAAAGTAGATACTCATTTCATCAACTTCAGAACAGGGAAAGCGCAATCCTCTGTGCCCTCATTTAAAACTGTTATGTACAGATTGTACACAGATCCCTGCAGAAGGTAGGTTAACCCATTGAGCTATATTATCACAGTTGGTCCAGTGAAGTGCTTTGAACTTCCCATTTTGACTCAAACGTTTCTGGTCGCCTCAGAAATTCCTTCAGGCTCCCAGACGGGAGATAGCTGAAGATCTAAAAGCATCTGCCTGGTTCTCGAACTACTTGAACATTCTCCATTCTCAGGAATAAAGTTCTAGGGGCCACTAACCTACTCGAGGAGGTTCGTCCATGACGTTTGTGTGGGTCTGTTGCCAGAGACAGCAACATTGTAGAATCATGGCACATGGAGGTAAAGTAACATTTCCCACAGTTCACTTTTATTAACAACTTGCAGATATACCTGGTGTTTCCTGGGCTTCGAAGTAACCAAACTTTGAATATGGTTTTCCAACGCTGCCCTGGCTGTTTCTGTATGCCAAGCATCCATCAGACAACTGCATTTTGTCTGGCTTCCCTTTGTTCAGATGTGTCTTGTGGTCTCAGTGCTGCCTGTGTGCTTGCTTGTGCTTGAAGTCTTCAATGGTGTTGTTCAACTGTCTCTGCTGCTCTTGCAGCCTCTCTGCGCCGAGCATCGGACGGGTTGTCAAAAGTAGATTGTCTTTTGGGAGGCATGCTAGTTGAATTATAGGTTTCTTGACACTGGGGGTGTGTACTTCTTGAGTGTCAATAAGACTAAATTGCCTGGATTTTCTTGTATACATTGTCCTGGATTACTTGTACTAATGTTTGGCACATTCTTAGCTTTTATTATGGTAATTTGTTAAGCAACTGTTTTGTTTTTGTTGTGGTCATTTGTTAGGCAAAATAGCTATTGTCGTTCGTTAAGAAAAATAAGCATTAGTTACAATTTCATCCACCACTTTAGCAACTTTAAATTGAGCAAAATAAGCATTTGTCTTGATTTTATCTACCAGGGGTGCCACTTTAGCAACTATGAATCAAGCAAAATAAAAATATGTCTGGATTTTACCCACCAAGGGGCACCCTTCATCAGGGTTAAACCACACCATTAGTTTCCCCATGAAAAGGGATTCCTGTGGGGCCCCTTTGCACCATGCACCAGCTCTCATCCTGGGTTCTTGAAGTGCAGATAGCAGTCAGTGTGCATTTGTTGGAACCTATCATGGATGTGAGTCATATTTTTCAGCCTCATCTCTAGTACATATTGGAAAAAAGCTTAGAGGGGGCTGTTCCCATATCTGACTGTAGGACGCCCGCTACTTCGTATGACAACAACTGTCTTCTTACTCCATTTTTGTACAGAGCCTAATATCACAGGTTTCAGATTTCAAACTAAATAGCGATGCAACTGGGTTTGTGAGGTACACAAGATAAAACTGAGGGTGATTTGTATTTAGTTTAGGCTATTAAGTGCCTCTCACACCACATATTACCCAAAACTATTGGATTAGAGTACAGATAGGGAGAAATGGCATATGAGGAGGGACACAAAGCTTGTAGGTGTTGTTTGGTTATTTGCCCACCCCTTGACTGCCCATGCCCTTGCTAATCCTATGACCATTCCCACACAGTCCCAGCCCCTCCCCGCCCAAAACACCTCCGCATGGGTACTCTTTGAGCTTGCTTTAATCAAGTCTTACTATCAAACGTTGCATTCAAAATGCCTGCCTGTGTGTTTTCAAAGGAGTCTTCTGAGAGTTACTAACTTAGAGCTGTGAATGCATTACTGGTGTAATAAAAATGCCCTAACCAAGTCTGCCTTCAGCCATTCGATTTATAAGCACTATGCGTGTCCTTCACTGAAGTCATGTTAAAAATCAGCATTGGCAAAGTCAACACTTTTGGCTTGTTTACAACAATTAAGCGTTTGCCAGGCACCGCTATTAAATGCCCAGGTACTCATGCCCTTTTGCACCTGCTACCGTCAATGGCCAGTTAATACCACTCCGGCAGAGCCTGGCAAGAGCCTTTTGCATGCCTACACAAAAGCCCAAACTGTTGGCATTGTCAATGCTTGTCTCATGCAGTCTTTACCCTGGTTAAAGAAACCAGCAGGACTAGAGACTTGTTTCATCCAAACATATATATGATTGGAGTAAGCCAATCAAATATCCATCACAGACTGCATACTCTTCTGTACAATGATAGCCTCTCCACCCGCTACACCATCCCTGCATCTGTAAAATGGGTCGGATAGCGGCATCAACAAATGTTTCTTTTGATAAAAGCTAACCTTGATTTAATCACAACGATGGAAGCGGCGAGTGTGTAACGCAGCCCATTCACCTCGGCTGTTTCAAAAAGCATCCTGTCCTGTTGCCAGGGGAACCAGTTGCATAGCTTCAATTTTGAATCAAAGTGATTGCCATGGTAACGGCCAACAAAAAAAGACAGTTGTCTAGAGCATCCAGTCTCCCTTTAGGAAAAAAAAGGCAAGTTAATGTTGTTCAGCTGCGCCTACCCCAGAAAGCCGGAAACAAAGCTCGGCAACAATTAGGAATAAAGCAGAGGGGGCGGGGGAGGGGAATGTGAAGCTGTGTGTGTATGAAATGTTCATACAAGATCCAAATAAAAACCTTTCAAACAGGGCCGAGGAAATCTGAGCCCGACTCCCGACTCCCCCCCCCCTGCCCCCCCCCCCCCCCCACGCAGGGGTGGACTGGGAACTAAAAGAGGCACTGGAAATAATGTCCAAAGTGGCCCCGTATTACACATTTTCAGCCAGCCCAACTGTTCACTATGAGAGCATTTGGAAATAAAATAATAAAATAGGTTAGCACACAAAAGAGGCCCAGGGTGAAGAGACCAACTGGGAAATCTTCAGAGTGCTCTACAGGCCAGCCCAGCCCTGCCCCCAGCCCTTTCTACCTCTGCATAAAAGGGAGGCCTCTCCACTGAGGGAAACTTTAATGTAGGCTGTCCCAGCGGGCAAGGAAGCACTTTGGATCCTTTGGGGTTTGATGTTTTAGTGATAAGAAATCTGAGCAAAAGGCCCCATTGGGAATCGGTCTACATTGGCTAATGGCGGCGCGTGTATGCTGCCACGGGGAAGCTATCTATACAGTCTATCTGTTTGTGTACTGGCAAAGGGTGCGCATCAACCCGCTGGGAAACCCTCTCTGGGCCGATATCATTCCCAGCCAGTCAAGAGACACATCTTCTGGTTTGCCAATCATTTGATTGCAATGTGTTGCGTTTTTACATAAGTAAGAAATGTTTTTCTGTGATGCTTTGACGTTACACATCTGGCCACTCCTGCGAACCGACAAGTATTGCACCCCACTATAAAACAATGTTCTAGTGACTACTAAAATATTTTTGAAATTCAGCTGCCCTAAATGGGATTTCTAGGCAAGCGTCCATCTCGAGGAGTAGATGTGCTCTTTCCAAATCCCATGAGACTAGTTATCGACAGGTAGAGCTATGCGCTAGAAAGGTGCCTCAGACCTGCCTGGCGGGGTATCTGGTTTTGGGGCCTCTTGGTAAAAGACATTTGAAGTCATTTCTGCCTGATTGCTAGAGAGGGCTGGGCTGAAACCCTGCCCCATCCCTGCAATCCAGGTGTGTGAAGAACTATATCTCTTCGCTGGACCAAAGTGCTAATTTATGCATCCAGTGTCACAGTGACAGAAAAACTTGTAACTGTCTTGGTAAGTGACACAGTCTGCATCAGAGGCGCAACATCACTGAGCTGACTGGGGCCTCTGCCCCCATCCCTCCTCGAGGTTTTGGGCTATGATGACTCGACCCGGCTGACCTGCAGAGCAGTGGTTTGACAGAACGGGACACAGATGTTAAAAGGCGCCTGGGCTTCGCTGTTAACAAAGGCCCTGCAATTACTAACGTAAAGCATTTCACTGTTAGCACCTGCATTCATACGCATAATTTGCTCCTGCCTGATGTTTGTTCCGTCAACGAGCTTATGGATGACGTGTTCTTGGTCGACGAGTGTGCAGTCAACAGTCCGTCTGCCGATGGTGTTTTGGTCAACGAGCGCGCAGTCGATGGACCCATGGACGAAGATTGGGTTGCCGCTCTCGTGGGCACTGTCTTCGTGGTCGACGAGTTTGTGGTTGATGGGGCAAGGGTTATCGAGTGTGCCATTGACCGCCTCGTGGACAAGGTGTTCCTGGTCGACGAGTGTGCAGTTGACGGTCTGTCTGCCAAGGGTGTTTTGGTCGACAAGCATGAGGTCGACGGGCTCGTGGACGAGGATTGGGTTGCTGGGCCCGTGGGCGCTGTCTTTGTGGTCGATGAGTGCAAGGTCGACAGGGCATGGGTGTATTTCCCTGATGGCGACAAAGGCCTTGACACGCTCTTTGCTGGACCCTCTTGTCCCCTGATTTTCGGCGACGAAGCCCTCGTATCTCCTGCACTTGCCATTGAAGGTTCATGGCCGTGATGACGCTTATGCATTTTTGGAGGTCTTTCTTTGGATTCGGCCCTTTCTCTGGATGGGAATCTCTTCCCCCTTGGCACAGCCATGCTTTAAGTGGATTCTGACTCTGAAGGTTGGTAACAAAGCCAGGGCTTTAAGTGGGCCAGGGCCTGCCGGGGCTCACTAATCCCCCCTGGCAGACCCAGCCACTACATGACAGATTTTTTCCTAAATTCCAAAGCTCTCGATCGTGTGCGAGAGCTTCAGGCGTCAGAAAAAAATGCCTTTGATCCATAATAGTGGTGCTGCACCTGCGAGGCATCCCTTCAAGCAAGAGATGCACATGGGCCAGCACCACCATTATGAAGAGAAACGTGAGGCCGCTGGAAGCAGAGGCCTTGTTTTCTAAATCCTGAAGCTCCCATGCATTTGCGGGAGTTTCAGTCTTTAGGAAAAAGGCCTCCGCTTCCAGTGGCCTCACCCTTTCAGCCTTAATGGTGACGCTGTCTCTCCCCAGCTGGCAAGTATCAGCTCCACTATTAAGGCTGAATAGGCGTGGCACTTTCCCCTGCCAGGCAAGCCCCACTGGGAAGAGGGTGCTGATCTCTACAAAAAGCTGTGTGGCAGGGGTGCCTGTGGCCCATTGAGCCGGGCAGTCAAGGGGCGTGGCCTAATCAGTCTGCAGGTGACCCCCCACCGTTAGGCCACGTCCCCTTGATGAGCCTCGGCTCATTTTGCTGTGCCACTTAAGGCACTGGTAAGAACCCTCTTGGAGCCAACACATTAGTCGTCGGTACCTATCTTTGAGGGTTTTAGTGCTAAATCCTCTACAGATTTCACAAATTCAGTGATTGCGATAAAGGCAATAAATGCACTCACTGTGCTTGTCGCCTGCAAAGATATTTTTGAGGCTGCAGGAGATGCAGGCTTTGAATAATGATTTTTTTGCCTTGTTCTTATCCGTTCCTTTCCAATCCTGATAGGTCTTTTAGTACTGGAGAAGAAAACGTGTAGAAAGTTGGTTTCTTGACAGAAAAGTAGGTTTTTCTTGAATGAAACGTATTTCTCTTGAGGAGAAAGAACTCGAGGACTAATTCAAGCATGAAACAAGATTAGAATCTGAAGAAGGGCTGGGGAGGAGGAACTTGCTACTGGATTGTCCCATTGCATGGGCCTAAAGCACCCATAACGAGGGTGACAGCATACAAAATGCACCTAACTTTTCTTTCAAAAAGTAATATCCAAAAGGTAATCGAAGATTTCCAGCTTGACCCCTGGGAATATTCACAGCATCTGAATCTATGAAAAATCCAATGCGGGAGAAAATGCAGATTCACTGAGCTCCTGCACCAGTCTAAGAACCTAAAGTGTTCCTTATTAGTCAAAGTGAATTCCCTTATGGGTTGAAAAGTAAGGTTACTGGATACAGCGGGTTTACGTGTTTTATGCAGACGTGTAATCCAACATTAGTTTCAATTTATTCTCAGAATAACATATATTTGGTTGTTCTCTACGGATCATGTGGGGAATTAATGTAGAGGATTAAAGTAACAACATTCCTAAAATGTACATGTATTAGGGCTTGCCGAATGCACTAGAAAGTTCAATTAATGTCCTTTCACTCTGCCTCTCAAGGATGTTACAGAGAACCGAAAGAACCCTTTGGTGTGATGAAGTGGTCTGATTATTATGCAAAGCAAGGCCTCATTTTCTTAAGCGTCTGATTTCTGTGCTAGAGGATTTTCTAGAAATTACACTGGGCTAATCCTTGATTTTTTAAATTGCGGCAAGACATTTTTTTAAATTGAATTTGTAAAGTCTCCACTGCGACAAGTTCGCCATGTAAAAAAAAGCGTGTGCACTTTCCAGCCACTCACTGGTTGTACACTCCAGCTGCCTGGTTCATAAATAGTGCACAGTTTGCTCCTCACATTCCGCGGCCGCATTTCCCTCTGTGAAAATCCCTGATCCACAACAGAGTCTTGCATGCAGGGAAGCGACTCTATGCATGTGAGCGGTCCCACAGCCAACACCTCTCTGAATATGTAATGTCCTGCGGGGTCCAAGCACCTAGACAGGCACCGACCGGTTCACTGGCCGCAACAGTGAGCGCATTTGCGATGGAAGGGTTTGAAACGGTCCATTGCTTAAAAAGCAATGTTTGCACCTACACCATCATTAGGACAGTAAATATCTTTAAAAAAAGAAATGCACACGCAAAGTATGAGCATTTCTAATTGGGGTCAAATAAATGCTTCCAAGGGCTTCAAAAGACCGCTGGATCCATGTAACTTCCTGCTGCACCTCGTTTGCATAAGGAGAAATCAGGCGAAGGCCAATGAGTGCATGGATTTCTGTGGTAGCAAGCGCATCCTCCATCTGTAAATCAAGGATGGGCTGGTGGCTGCCTGCAGCAGTCACTCCTCCACTCATTCATCTCCTCCAGGATTCATATCCCTCTCTGGGTCTTTCTCACATGTCCATCCAGCCACTGAACCTCCACCGCTACCACTCAGCAAACAGCGTGCAGCACCCTGAGAGGTGATGAAGGTAGGGCAAAGCTTGGAGCCAGGCGCTGAGCCGTAGCGAAATTCAGAGGACCTCCGCCTGCCCCGATGCAAACCACACCATGCCACTGCATCAGGATTAGAGAGGGAATTTCCCAATCGAAATAGCACATTGTTTCATTCACCAGACCGGGTGAGGAGGAGGTCTTGGTTTATCCGTGGGCACTTGCAGCCGCTGCCGGGCACCTCAAGATGGCATTGCTCACAGACGCATAAAAGCTGCATCTGCCTGAATGTGGCACCACACCCATACAGAGACCCAGACGGTGCAGGTCATCATAAGCCACCTGAGATGCAAGGGCACACTACTGCCTTCAAACCTAGTTCCTGCCACTTATATGCCTATTGCACTGTCTGGGACTGGTGCTGCTTTCCATCAGTGTCAAGGTTAGCGGGGCAGGATAGTGGCACGTGGCATTAGATGTGGTAGGAGGAGGGGCTGGACATGTCCTTTGTGATAGGTAACAGGGTCAGGGGGGTATATTGCGTAACCTTAGAATGTGGCAGTAACCACAGGGATGTTGGTCAGTCAGCTTGGTGTTGTGAGGGTGCTTTGGAAGCGTTGTTTGAAGCAGGTAATGAAGAAGTGGTGGGAAGCATTTGAAGTTACAAATACAGAGTTGGGGCTTGCAGGAGGGGCAGCCTAGAAAGCAGGGTATGATATGAGAAGTCATTTATAACGCACCTGTACACATGTGTTTGCCTAGATTCTCACAAACAATGCTAATTAAGGTGAGCATTTCTGGATCTGGCAGGAAATAGTGGGTGAGGGAAGGAGAGTGGGGAGTCATTTTGGTGAGGAGGGTAAAAACAGGCTAAGGAAGAGTGTCAATGCTAAGTACCTAATGGAGTTCAGTGTGGAAGCGGGCACGACCCTAGGTTATCAAAAAAATAATAGTCTGGGGGCGTGGCTTGGAGCGCCGGCAATGAGGACGCTTCACTGAGAGCTACGTGTAAGCTCTGAGTCACTGAGAGCTATATGTAAGCTCTGAGAGGAAAACGCTTTACAAACTGGCTGGAGCCGTAGCAGCGATCCAGCTGCATCGGCTGTGGAAGGGGAATGCCTTGGGAACGAGCTGTTTAACTTGAGTTAGAAATTGGCGCCCACAAGTGCTGTTGGTCCCGAGAAGACCGGGCTCTCCCCCACCAGCAACCCACAAGATGGCTGCTGCCGCATGAGGTGCACAGGGAAGCTCGGACCTCCCGCAAACCCACCCGCAGCAAGACTGATGTCCCGCCTAGCACTGATAAATTGCCTAAAGCTCACACATGCTTCAATCGAAGCAGTATTCCTCCATGTGAAAATTATGACAAGCAGCTAACAGCCATCGAGGAGACGTGGGTTCGCTATAGAATGACCCTCTCAGACCTATCTAAGACTTTATTGGGATAAGGGATGGAAGCGGAGCCTCCGCTCATCATTTAACCTAAAAGCTGCAGTGAGTGGAAAATGAAAGGGAGGAGCCCGGGGGAGCCAGCGCGCTGTTACACTGTGGCGTCCCATTGGAGTGAGCAGGGCCTGGCGGCCCATATTTAATGATCCCGAAGGGGCACAAGGAGACCACCTACCAGTGCCAACATAGTTGTGTTCTCTGCCGCCAGGGACGTCATTTCACCAAAATGCCAGGGGTAGCGGAAGTGACATCACACAACCCTTGACCCCTGATGACATCACAGAAAGTGATGTCATTTGACCCCACCCTGAAGTGATATCGCGGGAAGCGATGGAACATGACCCTTCATCCATTGACAAAACAGGAAGTGGCATCACATAGCGTTGTACACTACAAAAAATATGGTTATGATATCACTATAATGTGATGTACATTTCATACAAGAATGGATCGCCATATGTATCGTTACGATTAGTGTGTATAGGCCCATATAACCAAATTACTGTGAATGCAAGCAGACGTCCATGAACAAATGATATTGATGTGTTATTATATAGCACTTAAGCTTAAGCGCTTTACATAGAAGAAATATACACCCAATATCACCCAACCTGTGTTGGTACCCATTTATCAACCTGAGAAGGATGAAAGGCTGAGTTGAGGCATTTAAGAACAGACTAAATCAGTGACTCACCCCCTGAAGTGTGCCTGGAATAAACCTTTAATCAATCTAGCAATTATTTTATAGAATTCCAGAAAGACACATTTTTTGGTATTCCTATTCTTTCTTATTTAGGGTCAGTGCAGAAAGTGTTAGACTTGTGGCACTTCTGTTCTTGTGTTTCTTCTTTTTTTTTTAAGGGGCCTGAACGTCCCTGTCTGCCGCACCAACAGCTCTGCCCTGCCAGTCCCTTACTGCAGGAGGCAGAGAACGCGGCCGGTACAGCGGACCTTCAAGTGAGAGACAGAGAAGGGAAGCAGAGCCCAGGACTCAGCACGGCAGTGAGAAGGTAGAAGCCCCCGGGTGTCCAGAAACGTACACCATTCCGAAGTAAGTCCTCCCCCAGCCCCCCCAGCGCACAGTAAGCATCCGATGTGCAGTCTACTCCCCCTGGAAGCCCCCAGAGGAACAGAAGCAGATGCCCAAAGTGGGCCCCCCATCTATCCAGAAGAGCGCAGGGGGACCCACAGCCAACTAACTAGCAGGGGTGGGGGGGAAGCAAAACCTCAATTAAAGAACTCTGCCACTCTACCATGCCACTACACATGGAGAGCACCGCAATAGAGGAATAGGGGACGAAGCCACATAGCAGTGCGTGCCTTCACTCCAGCACAGTGACACCCACTGGGAGAACCCCAACCAAAATGTCGAGGCAACACCAAACCCCAGAAGACGTCGGACATCGCTGCCATGCTGCTATCACATGATAAAAACAAAAAACGAGATCCCGAACGATCCCTAGCTCACTCACCTGATAGATCAACAGGTCACTGGGCCACTAAAGAGGACATACAATCCCTCCTGGCAGACATAAAATCGGAATTTAGGAATTGCATGATGGAAATTTCGTCCAAGGTGGAGGGCCTCGATAACCGCATAGGGGAGATGGAACAATCTTACCAAATACAAAATTCCGACCTCCAAAATGCGGATTTTTGTTTTCTTCCATTTTTCTGCAAATATATATGTGGGGGGAGACCCCAAACAGCCCCCCACCTTACCCCCATCTTACCCCTATACATTTTTATTCACTTTACCCCCCCCCACATATATATATATGAGGAAAATTGGGGGTCGGACTTTTGGCGGTCGAACTTTTGGTATTAGGTAATTTCGTACAATACCGGAACAAAGGGTCAGCAAAACTGAAGAACAAACCCTGGACCACACAGCCAAGCTGGTAGAGCTACAGAGGAAAGTCAAAACGGAAGAAAATAGCGAAGACAGAAGACATGGCACGCAAACAAGAGAACATTGAAAACAGGGCCTGTAGGAACAATGTCCATATTTGAGGAATACCAACAACAATCACGGACCAAGCCCTACAAAGCCTACGTTGGCGATCTCTTCCAAACTCTCCTCCCAGATTGCGACAAATCCATGTTGCTGCTAGACCGCACCCACAGGCTGCAAAGCCGCAGGAGACCCATGATGACTACCCACTCCCCGCAGATGTAATCACCCGGGTCCATTTCTTCTCCACAAAGCAAGACATTATGACCGTCAGCCACATACAGGGAGACCTAACTTACCAAGGGGCTCCAATACAAATCTACCAGGACCTAGCAGCAGTACAAAGGGGTAGGGCTCTGAAACCCCTGGCAACATTTCTTCAAGACCGGAAGATATAATGCAGCTGGCTCTTCCCAGCAACCCTCAACTTCACCTTTGAAGGCCAGTAATGCACAATCAATTAATTGGAAGAGGCCAAGGGTATTTTGACAGCAGGTCGTTCAACCCCAGACGAAGACTTTACAAACCCATCCCCCTGGGAGGTTTGAGAGAAGACCCAAAGTCCCAGCCAAACTCCTGGGCCAGAGTGGCACGCTGGGGAAAATCAAAATACTCACTGCTAAAAGCATGAACAATCTCCCCAGGCCCAACCGCAAAATCCTAACACCTAAGAACCCCAACAAGACCAGCCCTGTCTCCCCAAGATAGAACAAAGCATGCTCAGAGCTTACACTGTTCACCCCGACCCGAAGAGTGCCTTCACTCACCAGCCTACTGGCCGACGGGCCCAATTGGAATCTGGTTACCACCAGTTGTTATGTTGTTAAGGTTATTAAAAGTTCTCCAAAGTTAAAAACCCTGGCCACGACAGAAAGACAAGAAGACTACAGTATAAAATGGCAATGGAAAACCCCAAGAACCCAACTCCCTCCAGCTCAGTAGATAAGACGGACCCTCCGGAGGACGTCCCGCCTCACCAAAAGCTCTGCTTTGTAACCCTCAAAGTCAGTGGCTTGAATGCATCTGGCAAGTGCAAATCGATCTTGTGGCACCTCAGTGATCTATCAGCCTCAGTGATCTTCCTCCAAAAGTCCCACCTTGTCCCAACCGACTTTCACCACCTAAGGAATAGAGCCTTCCCAAAACAATATCTGGTAACTAGCAGCTCCAAAAGAGGAGGCATGGCAATTATACTGGCAAAGGGAATCCCGTTCAAAGAATTGGAAGTCCTCAAGAATCCCGAAGGCCACTATGTCGCTGTGAAAGCTGTCGGGCAAACTCTAAACCTTGGTCTCAGTCTATGCCCCCAACGAGAAACAAGAGGCATTCTACTCAGACTTAGAAATGAAACTCCTCCTGTTCCTTGAAGGCCACATAATGATGGGAGGGGACTTCAACAGCATCCCAGATTCATTGACTGACAAGTCTCACCAATCAGCACCAAGGGATTTTAAAATCGCCCTGGGTCTGCTTCACTTCTTTAAATCCCTGGGAGCCTGGAGAGTCTTGCACACAAACATACACAACTTTTGCAAACATATACTCCAAAGTACTGGCAAACACATTAGAAAAAAATCCTCTCTGAGCTTACTGACGCAGACCAAACAGGATTCATATTGGGAAGAAGCACTGTGCACAACATCTGGCGGGCACTTATTCTAGTAGAAGTGAGGTTGACGGAACACAGCGAAGTGGCACTGCTATCCCTGGACGCTACTAAAGCTTTCGACAAAATAGATTGGTCATTCATGTGCCTGGTCCTTGAAGCGTTCTGCTTTGGTCCTCTCTTTTGCAAAATGATACCAGCCAATTACAGATCCCCAAGAACAACACTGAAAGCGAACCAGACACTATCGGCTGCAATTCCACTCTCATGTGGAACAATGCAAAGATTCCCTCTCTCCACTAATCTTCACCCTCATAATCAAACCCTTTGCCCAGAGAATCCACAACAACCCGGCCATTAGAGGGGTGGACAAACAATACAAGATGTTCCACTATGCAGACGACGTAATGCTCTCGCTTATGGACAGCAACTCTTCCCTACCAGAGTCCCTAGCAGAACTGAACCTATTTGAACAGGTGGCAGGTTTCTCCATCAATTACCCCAAATCAGGGGCCTTGGTGATAGGTATGACTGAGAACATTATAAACGACCTCCGCAAAACATGCCCACTGGAAAGGACCACCAAAGCAATAGAGTACCTGGGGATACAAAGCACATCAACTTCCAAAGGCTTCTATGTGGCAGCTTCCCTCGCCTGTTTAGCGGCTTGGAGATGGACCTCAACAGATGGGCAAGCCAGGAAATCTCATTACTGTGAAGAATCACGGCTTGCAAAATGAACCGCTCGCCCAGATTCTTATATGTTTGCTAGGCCCTGCCAGTAGAAATCCCTGTGAAATCTCTCCTGCGCCTACAACAACAAATCTCCCGGTTCATATGGAGGAAAGGCAAGGCCAGGCCGGAATCCTGCAGACAGTAATGACAGGAGTGGCCAAATGGGGTGAGATGGGAGTGCTAAACCGCCACAATTCTTATGCGTGGCACAATTAACAAACACTTTGGCAGGGTCTGTTCCCACCCATCCCCCGAAATGGGCAATCAGAACAATCCAGAAGCCCCCCCACTAAGCTCATTACTGCATACCTCGGGGCCTGCACGCAGGCACTGGACACCCACCCTCTCCTCAACGAAAACGTCCTGGAGAGTTTGGGATTGGGCACTGCGAAATAAAGGTATCCCCAGAAGGCTGTGCCCAAACTCATCAGTCCTTCAAAATCCAGACTTCACCCCAGGTCTAACAGTGACTAACTTCAAGAACTGGAAACGGCGGCATCTGAAGACGATTTTGTAGTTGTACGAGAGCAATAACCCTCTAACCTGTGCGGAATGCAAAACCAAATGTGCCCTTCTGAAAACTGACAGATTCAAGTATGCACAAATTTGCCATTGGATTTCCCAGCCACAGATTAAACGTGAAGCCAATAGAGTGCCTCGCCCCATAGAACTATCACTACAGGAAGGCTCTAGAAGAGGTCTTATCATGAGACTATGCAAACTATTACAAGAGGATATGCTGGACACACGTCCTTGGTACATGGTCCAATGGGAAGCAGACCTGGGCCACCCGACAGAAGACCAAACCTGGATTGACATCTGGCCAAGGAATAGTACAGCCACCAGATGTGGTACAAACAAAGAATGCACACTTAAACTTCTATATCGGTGGTACTACCCTCCAGAACGCTTTCACAACTTCAAGAGCTCCCTAGACCCCAAGTTGCGGAGACAATGTGATGCGCGAGGGGCGTACTTTCACATGTGGTGAGACTGCCCAGCGGCGTGAAAATTCTGAAAAGAAGTGCTCCAGACCATAGAATCAATCATGCCCCACAGTTTGCCAATGGACCCAGAGGTCATCTTACTGGGAACTCCGCAAACAGACTGGTACCCGATAAAGGGAGCAACTGCAAGGTTATTGACCCAACCCTTCCTGGCGGCAAAAATCACCCTAGCCCATAAGTGGAAATCACACAAGGGTCCCTGCTACCGCCATGGTGGACGAAGGTCTGGGACATCCTGGTAGCAGAGAAGGTCACAGCAGCAATAAAAGGTGCTCTCCACTGCTTTACAGACTGTTGGGACCGCGTTCTGGAATATGACTGAGAGTTCCCAGCACTCACCTTCCAACCACAACTGGCGAAGCTGTTCCTATGCCCCTAACAAAACTCTCAAATTCCTGGCCTCTCCCCAGAAGCAATCCGATACGGAGGAGCTAGACCTACAAGGAAAAGCGACAAAAGAGACGCTTAAGGGAACTGGCGAGGGGAATTAACTAATGTAAAGCTTTGATATTATCTTGTCGTACAACTATGTATGTATTCTGTTGCAAATGGTTTTAAATAAACTTGTTAAAACATTTACCTTTAAGAAAGTAATAGTCTCAAATATTATGATGTAGAGTATGAGTCAGTATGTGGTGTCTACGTGGAATCAAGGAAATATGCTGAGTGACACTCATCAGTACTGGTGACCACCTCTGTAGTAAAAACTACTGCATATAACAAATAGCTTGAAGTATATTTAGAGCAATTAGACACAAATATATCAAAGATGACATACAGTCTTTGTGACAGCCATCTTGAGATATCCACATCATCAGTCAGATGTTCTTTGTGGCGATAATAATGCAATCAGAAGCAGAGATAACCCTGAGGATTTACCTGCTGTCCGAAATGCATCGGCCACAGTCTCTGCTTCTTCAGTTACAATGAAGTCTGTTATTAAAGATGGCTGATTAAGTACCTAATGGAGACCATGCAATGTTGGGCATGATAGGCGAAACCTTTGTGTCTGGCCAGCATAATTTGTGATGGGCAGTTTGCAGGATATTAAGCCACAGTGCTAAGAATGGGAGATTAGAGGGTGGATACATATACTTTTGAGAGCGGGCAGAGTACTGGGAGGAAGAGTGACTGTCTTCAATGTGACAGGGGGTGTAGTGTATAATGTGGGAAGGCGGGAGGACTGGCGGCTGTGACAGGCGAGGGAATGTTTGTTAGGGTCTAGCAAAGAGTGACAGCCTTGGCTGAGATGGACAGGAAGAATCAGTGAGAGAGAGAGAGAGAGAGAGAGAGAGAGGGGGGGCACAGAGAGAGAGGGGGAGCAGAGAGAGAGAGAGAGAACTTGACAGACTTTGAGGGTACAGGATAGATGCACAGAGACAGCAACCGCTAGATTATCAGGACCACATTTCTGCACCTCCCTGTAATGGGCGGACTGGACACGACTGTAGATGTGACAACTGTCACCAGAATATTACTCTGTATTACTGTTGTCACTATTGGTAATGTTTTATTTATGATGCTTTTTCACCTTACTAGATTTATTTTCTTTGATAGCACAGTCTTTTTCTGTGCACATTTATTTATTTTTGAGCAATCTCAATGCGTTATTTTGGAAATACACAAATACTAAGTAGCATTGCGTAGTCCATAGTACTTACTTATTTTGTAACTTTCTCCCCCAATACCAAGACCTCTTTTCCAAATAATGAGCGTTACATGTGCTCACAAACCACCCACAATAGCTGCATGGCAGTGGACCCTTCGATCCACCTCATTTAGTGAAGTACTCGGTGCATAGTGTGTACAGATCATCACTTATGGAACTATCTAGAATACCTGCGGAAGGAATATTCACTTGTCCATGAAATGTTTGCAAACTTTGTTGTGTGCCGTGTTTTTTCAATTTTAGAGAAACACTATGGGACACATTACTGTCTCAGTAGTGATGATAACCCTGGTGGTATTAATCTTGTCAATATTGTCCACCGCATTAAACCTCTGATATCACCAGGAAAAAAGCTGCAGAATCCTATGCTTCCAGTGCCGGGGTATGCGTGAAACACCACTGCAGCAAGTCCACCCCTTCAACAGTCTGAAACTACAACTAGAATGTACCTCCACTCCAAACCCAAAGGAGGTGGTAATGACAGACAGGCCAGAAAAAAAAGGAAAACATTCGTCTTAAAATTGGCAGCAGAGCCGGCATCATCACATTTGAAATTCAACAAAGAAGCACATCCGTCTTGGGTGGCACCCACCGGTCTGCCCATCAGGCAAACATCCTACATACATAAAGTGACTTTTCGCATACTCAGGTATCTTTACGCCAATGCAGTGCAATTTTGCTGTTGGCAACCTAGCTACACTAAGTCAGCTGGGCGACAATTATCACCACCTGAGCAGCAGACACCATAAACTGCTCCAGGTGAAGCCCATCACGTGCACATCAGCACAGAAGGCTCACAAGATGTGGAACAGGGCTGGACTGGCCTATAGGGAACTCTGGAGATTTCCCGGTGGGCCTCTGCACCCTGGGCCTCTTTTGTGTGGTATTTCCAAATTTTCTCATAGGAAAAGCATTGGGCTTGCTGAAAATGTGTCATGTGGGGCCACATTGAACTTTATTTCCAGGGCCTCTTTTGGTCCCCAGTACTTATTTCCAGGGCCTCTTTTAGTTCCCGGTCCACCCCTGATGTGGAAGCACACCACAGGCCACCATGCTGGGAAACAGAGTGCTGAAGCAGCATGTGCAGGGCTCATTGTGATGTCTGAGGGCGGCAGGCAGCTGCAGATTCCGTAGGAGAGGAGACATGCCACACTGAGAAGGGAGGGGGAGGAGACACCAGCCAGACATCCTCAGGCTTAGGCCAACACTCTGGGGTCTCACAGGCCAGCAATTGATCCCACTCGACCAGCATGCCAGAGGCAGCAGCATCAGATACCTATTTGAGGTGATAGGAGCTGGCACACAAACTTCAGCATCCCTATGCAAAGCCATAGCCCGACTCCGGAAGTTGGTGTCAGCCCTCCACGTATGTACGACTGGCACATTTTAACACTACTGGCCTGTTGCATGTTGCATGCTGAAATATTTTTTGCTCCCCTCTGCCCAAGAGGCAACAAAACCACAAATGCTGGATTTTAACAAAGTGCACACAAAAACAGATGGCTCATTGGTTCCTCCGCCAATGCAGGGGGGCAGAGCTACAGGAATGGAAGCAACAGACTACCCTCCATGTAGAGTAGACACTGGGTGCCAACCTCACCAACACATACTGCGTTTTCCAGTTCTCTGGGTCAAACCACGATTCCATGCTCTTGCACAAAACATCCTTTTCATGGTCCATGGAGACAGAAATGGCCCGCATGAGAATGACTTACCTGGGAGCCGCATCTATCGCCCCATGTACTCTATCCCTGTAGTCCCAGTCTCCTGCTTACATCACTTTCTTCCCCGTCTTCATAAATTCCTCCTCACCACCTCAACGCCACTACATGTCTGACCACCACTGCAATTAATAGAAGACCCCATGTCAAAAGCGATGTCCCAGTGCTCTGCTTTCATTTATCCATCCATAGGCATC